>NW_022103898.1:61976772-61997169 GCF_000313985.2 Echinops telfairi
CTGTAGCTAAGGGTCGTGGCATTAGGAAGGTTGAGAACCACTGCCCTAGGGGAATCATTTATGATATTTTGTAAAAAAGGCTATTGATGTCTTTAAAGAGGACCGGGGGACATATATGTTGGGTTCTGACTCATAGAGACCCCCAACAGCACAAAAGGAAACACCACTACATATGGCGCCATCCTCACAATCGTTCCTCTGCCTGAGCTCACTGTTGCAGCCCCTGGGACAATCCATCTCCTGAGAGGCGTCCGTTGTTTCCCCGTCCCTCCACTTTTCCAAGCAGGATATCCCTTCTCCTGGACGGAGCTCTCCTGAGAGCATCTACAAAAACACTTGAGACAAAGTCTCACCAGCCTTGCCTTTTGGGAGCACTCTGCCTGTACTTCTCCCAAGACAGATGTGTTTGTTCTTTAGGCAATTCGTGGGACTTTCAATTTCCTCCCCAACACCACAGTTCAAAGGCATCAATTCTTCTCAACCTTTCTTCCTCAATGCCCAACTGTCACATGCATATGAGGTGACAGAAAATACCGTAGTGAAAAAATTAAACAAACAAAAAGAACACAGCATCGTCTGGTGCACCTTAGTGCTTAAAGTAACATCCTTGCTTTTCAACACTTCAAAAAGGTCTTGCGCAGACTTACACCATGCAAGGTGTCATTTGATCTCTTGACGCTGCTTCGAGAGGAACCCTGATTGTGGACTCAAGCAAGACGACTTGACAACTTCAATCTTGTCTCTGTCTATCATGATGTTACCTATTGGCTTATGGTGAGGGTTCTGGTTTTCTTCACACTGAGTTGTAATCCACACCAAAGGCTGCAGTCCCTCACCGCCATCAGCCAACGTCAGACTTCAGTACCCACTAGCCTGTCTGCCCTGCCGTCCCTCTCAGCTTCCTCAGCCCGGTCTCACTCCTTGAGCGCCTGCTGCTTCCGGTCCATCAGCTTCCACATGACAGGGGAAGCCTGGCTCGAACAGGACTGGACTTCCCTGTTTTACAACTGTGTGAGCCATTTCTTGATACAAATCCCTTTCTATATACAACACATACAAGTGTCACTGGTTTTGTTCCTCTATAGAACCCAACTTCACACATTCTAGGTTTTTTTGGTAGATCTCTTTATTTATTTAATAATGTACCTTTTAAATTTTATTTATTTATTTATTTTTAAAAATTATTTTACTGGGGGCTCGTACAATTCTCATGACAATCCATACATCCATCCATTGTGTCAAGCACATATGCATATTTGTTGCCCTCATCATTCTCAAAACATTTGCCTCCCACTCTAGCCCCTAATATCAGTTGTTCATTTTCCCCCTCCCTCCCCACTCCCCCCTCCCTCATTCTAGTTTTTATTATTTCCACTTTCTTTTTCATTGAGTGTTTTCTGTTGTTGTTAATGTTGCTATTTTGTATGTTTCTCTTTATGTGAAATTCAGAATAGGTAAATCTATTAAGACAGTAGCTGGTTTCATAGTTTCTTTAGGATTATGGCAGGGAAAGTTGGGAGCAAATAGGGAGCTAATAATAATTAGTACAAGAAAGAAGAAAATGAACAGCAGCAAAGTAGATAAAGGGAGACAGTGGTTGGTGTAAGACATAAAAAAACCATAAGTATAAATTATGAAGGGTTCATGAGGGAGGGAGAGTGGGGGATGGAGGGGAAAATGAGGAGCTGATACCAAGGGCTCAAGTAGAAAGAAAATGTTTTGAAAATGATGATGGCAACATATGTACAAATGTGCTGGACACAATGTATGTATGTATGTATATATGAACTGTGATAAGAGTTGTAAGATGTCCCAATAAAATGAAAAAGAAAGAAAGAAGAAAATGTACGGGTCACAAAGAAGAGAAGAGCCAGTCAGGGTGCAGGATAGCATCAATGAAACATACAACTTTCCTCTAATTCTTTAATGCTTCCAACCCCCCATGTCTACCTTACATGACCTTAGTTCTACTTTACAAATCAGCTAGAACAGAGCATGCACACTGGTATGGATAAGCGTTCACAACTCAGGGAATCCAGGACAGATAAACCCCTCGGGACCAATAATGAGAGTAGTGATACAAGGAGGGGAAGAGGAAGGTTGGGGGAGGGGAAAGGAGGAACTGATCACAATGATGACATATAACCCCCTCCCAGGGGAATGGACAACAGAAAAGTGGGTGAAGGGAGACGGCAGTCAGAGTAACATGAAAAAAAAAAATTTATAAATTATCAAGGGTTCATGAGGGAAGGTAGGTGCGGAGGGAGGGGAAAAATGAGGAACTGATACCAAGGGCTCAAATAGAAAGAAAATGTTTTGAAAATGATGATGGCAATATATGTACAAATGTGCTTGACACAATGGATGGACGTATGGATTGTGATAAGAGTGGTAAGAACCCCCAATAAAATGATTACAAAAAGAAAAAAAGAAAAAATGTTCTAAATCTGATGGTGGCGATGACTGCATAACTCTCTAATATGTTTAAACCATTGCATTATGGGATGTGTGAATTATGTCAATAAAACTATTATTTTAATTTTAAAGAGAGAGAGAGCAAGCCTGGAAATTGAACTTTCATGCCATAGGTGTAGTTTTGCAAGTTATCTCCATTCACCTAGAGGAAGACTTGTGCTTGCTCTAGAAGAGGAAGAAAAGAATGGATCCACTTGGCCTGGCGCACATCGGCAGCTCAGCGTGCCTGGGCAGTGTCTTCTGGGGGAGCTCTCCCTCGCCATAGCCGTCACAACTCGGGACCGCACCCCAGAAGACTGGTGAGGCTGCTTGGGGGTCTTCTTCCACCAAAGTGGAGTCATTACGTGAAAAACAAAAACTTTCTGCAGGCTGCCTTTGAAATTCCACAATTGTCGCCTTTTCCGCTTGCTGTGTTTTGCTCTTCTTCATACTTCATTGGTTGCACATTTCGATTTTTACTCAGATTTCACTTCATATAATTACTATTAAAATTTGCATTAAATGAATGCAGACTCGCTGTCATGATTTGGCAAGTCATCCCAGCTTGCAAAAATGACTCCTTTCTCTGACTTCCTGTGACAGCATATTGTCTTCAAGACTTGGGTTTCCAGAGGTATAGCTGTAGGCATGTATATATGTAAATACATTAATTTATAATGAAAGGTATAGAGTCAATGTACATATATTTATATGTTAAGTATTAAGATAGCAGACAGATTTGAGGCCTCAACTCAAGGCCTCCATAAACATATGGATACTTTGTTCTAATAACCTGGCACTAATAACTCTGTGGATACTCACCTTCCTAACATGATCGCTGAAGACAAAACAAGTGCATAAGCAAATGTGGTGAAAAAAGCTGATGGTGACTGGCTATCAAAAGCTATAGCTTCTTAAAGGCTTGCAGGTAAACAAGCAGCCATCTAGCAGGGAAGCGACAAAGCCCACATGGAAGAAGCACACCAGCCTGTGTGATCACGAGGTGTCGAAGGGATCAGGTGTCAGGTACCAAAGGATCCAAAACAAACAATTATATAGATGAAAAAGAGGAAGGTTGGAGTGAAGACCCAGTCCATCTGTAAACAACTGGACATCACCACACAAAAGGGTTAAAAGGAAGGGCTGATTCTACCAGGGTGCATTATAGCACCAGTGCAACACTCATCATTCCTCTAGTTTCTGAATGCTCCCCCCACCCACCCCCAACAACCATGACCCAGTTCTATCAGAGTACATATATTGGTACAGGTAAGAGCTCTCAACATGTGGAATTCAGGACAGATAACCCCCTCAGCAACAGTAGTGGGATTAGCAATATCATGGGGGTAGGGGGATGGTTAGGGGTCGGGGGAAGGGGGAGAAAAGGGAAACCCATCACAAGGTTGGATATATACCCCTCCCACAGGGAAACAAAGGGCAGAAATGTGGGTGAAGGGAGACAATGGGCAGTGTAAGACATGAAATAACCATAATAATATATACTTGATCAAGGATTCACATGAGTGGGAGGGTGGGAGAAAGAAAAAAGAGGAGCTGATACCAAAGGCTTAAGTAGAAAGAAAATGTTTGGAAATGTTAATGACAACATATGAAGTGTTGATGGCAACA
The DNA here is from genome assembly GCF_000313985.2 of Echinops telfairi. Taxonomy (NCBI): domain Eukaryota; kingdom Metazoa; phylum Chordata; class Mammalia; order Afrosoricida; family Tenrecidae; genus Echinops; species Echinops telfairi. Next base: position 61,980,856 of record NW_022103898.1, read on the forward strand.
AGTATTAAGCACAGTGTTCTTAACACAATTGAATGATGAATTGCTGTAAGATTTGTAAGAGCCCCCAAATAAAATGATTAATAAGAAAAAAGATTTGTGTTGCTATTGATACATTTGCACATCTCCTTTGTTCCTGGAAGGACGATGACGTGGTCACGCTTTATTTCACTGAAGCTATTTGTTACCGTTGAGTTGGCGACCGAATGCATGTGCAAAAAACAAAACACTGCCCAGACCCGCACCACCTTCAGGATGAGTGCTCTGTCGGGGTCCCCTGTTCCAGTCATTGTGTCACCCCACTTCACTTGAGGCTTTCCCTTGGGCTCACAACTGGCCCTCCTCCCCTTTACACATGCTGCTGTCAAGTGCGACAATTCTCACTCTGAGCAACCCGCCACTTTACCAAACAACTCTGCACTCACCACCACTCCCATCCCCCGCCCCAAGCGAGTGGTTCCCACCTGATGGCACAACTAAACGAAGCAAGCCGAAGTCTTGGACAGCTTTCCACTGGTGAATATTCAGACGGAGATGAGCAGGCCGTTCTTCTTGTTCCGGAAGAGCCACCATGAACGACTCTGCTGGTATTTGGAGCATTTGGTAGCATAGCTTCCAGCAGCATAGCAACGTGCAAACCACCACAGGCCGAGAAAGTGGTGCTCGAGTGGTGATTTCTTCACAGAGCTATCGGTAAGGAACCACAGTGGGGGAGTGGGGTATGTGTTAGGCTGATAAGCTCAAGGTCAGCAGTTGAAAACTACCAGCTATTCCTTGAAAGAAAGAGGAGACTTTCTGATCCCATAAAGATTCACCGTCTTTAGGGTCTTTCTAAACTGGAATCAGCTCAATGGCTTGTTCTGTTAGGTGCCGTGGAGTCACTTACAACTTACAGCAACTCCTACGTACAACAGAATGACAGACTACCCATCTGCGCTCCCCGACAGTTGCTCCTGTGCTTCAGCCCGTTGATGCAGCTACTGTGTGGATCATCTCGTTGAGGACCTTCCTCTTTACCGAGTTCGATGTCCTTCTCTCGGGACTGGTCTCTCCTGACAACATGTGCAAGGTGCGAGAGGTGACGTCAGGCCATCCTTGCTACTGGACATACGTCTTCCCAGGCAGATATTTGCTCTTTGGGCACTTCGTGGTACTTTGAACGTTCTCAGCAAGCACTGTCACTACATGTTTTTCTTCGGTCTTAATCAACGCTCAACGTTCACACATGAGAGGTGACTGAAAATACCATGGCTTGGGTCAGGTGCACCTTAGTCCTCAAAGTAATAGCCTCGCTTCTCAACACTCAAGAGGGCTTGTGCACAGATTTACTCGATGCACTGTGTCGTCTGACCTGCTGACTGCTGCTTCCACGGGCACTGGTTATGGAACCAAGCAAGAGGAAATCCTGGGCAATGCCAATCTTTTCTCCATTCAGCATGATGTTACCGATTGGCTCAGTTGTGAGGATTTTTGTGTTCTTTACATTGAGTCATAATTCATACTGAAGGCTACAATTCTTGGTCTTCATCAGAAAATGCTTCAAGTCCTCCTCACCTTCAGCAAGCAAGGTTTTGTAATCTGCATATTCCTGGGTGTTAATAAGCCTTACAGAACACTTCATCTTATTCATGTGGAACCTGTACATGGATCAAGAGGCAGTTGGGTGAACAGAACAAGGGAATATTACATTTTTAAAAATCAAGAATGGTGGGAGTCACCCTAATTATTCAATCTGTATGCTTAACAAATAATAAAAGAAGTTGCATTATGTGAGGAAGAAAACAGCATCAGGATTGGAAAAAGGGTTATTAACAACTTGATGGTAGTGAATGAATATTGACAGGTGGGGGGGGCTGCCCCGTGGCAGCCTTTATTCTTTACCATGCAAATTTTCATGAGACTTTATGCCTTGAGTCTACAAGAGGCGAAGTCAAGGTTCAAACACAGCCAGGACAGTCACACTGTACAGTTTTTGAAATAAAAACATCCGAACTACCGCATTCCCCAACCCCAGGCCAACTACTAGTGTTCACTGTGGTTCGATGCTACCTACGTGTGCAAGGGAAGGTTAACCATCTGTCTCAGGGCAGTTTTTCTTTCTGTGAAAGACTGCTTTCCTCCTCCAGGTTGGTAGACAAACAAGTCTTGGGCTCTTCATCAAAAGAGGAGGAGGTGAGTTTGGGATTTAGAAAACACAATTTTAATAAATTTGCATGTCACCCCTATAAATAATGTGCTCTTTTTGCAACCAGTTTTCAAGCAAAAAGCTCCAGTTTGGCTTCTCTTTTGTTTTCCTTCTCTAGTTACTACTGGTGATGCTGGATCCTTTACCACAAAATGTTACAACTGAAACAGGAAAACAGCCAGACATGGGGGTAGGAGACACCAGTAGACATAGGTTCTGAAAGGCAGCTGGGGAATACTTCCCAAAAGAGGAATGTGAGTGAAAAGGAGAACAAATGGGAAGGTACGAACTGAGAAATGCCAGAATTCTACTAGGATATCCGTCTTTGTAGAAACTTTTGACAACTCCCCGCCCACATCCCATCAAAGAGTCAGACCTGTGTTTGACTGCTTCAAGTAGCAAAGGCGAGATTGCTAACTTTGTTGTCGTTGTTAAGGGTCATCTAGCTGATATGCATGTACACCACAGTCGTGATTGGGCAGAACAGGGTGTGCTGGGCTGTAAATCTGTACCACCAGACGGTTGCGGTGGTTAGGCCCCATCGAGTAAGTTTCGACTCACAGCGACCCTAGGCACAACACAACAATCCACTGTTCAGTCTTGTGCCACCCTCCCATGCCAGTCCATCCGCCCCAGGTCTTCCTTTGGTCACTGCCCACGCACAGAGCGCATGCTCAGGGCTTTCTCTCGTGGGGCTCCTCGAGTTAGAATTCCAACGTTTGTCAGCATGGGTGTTTCAATATTGCACCACTTGGACTTTTTAACTGAGTTAGCCAGAGTTAATCCGGAATTCACTCAAAGCTCTGCTTCGAGGCAGAGATGTACACACACACACACACACACACACATACACACACACACACACGCATGTTTATTTCATATCTGTTTACATTTCTATATTGTAGTTCTAAGACGCTCTACAATTTCTTCATAGAGAATTTTTTTCTCGGCACTATAAAACAGTTCATCATCCAGTTATGTGGTTTATTGAAACCGTCATTCAATTGCTCTTTGCATAATTAAAAGTTGCCCTCATTCAAACTGGGCCTTCGGTGTCCACACGGAAGGCATTCAACTACTTCAGTTTTCCCCAGTTCTATCAGGCAGCACTCAGATTTTTTCATCAGATCTGATTTACAAAGGGGTTTCAGTTGAGAATTCAGTTTTCCATAATTGTATAGTGGAGACTAAAGAGCTTTGAAAAAAGTCACTGTTCCCTCTATTTGCCAAACTGTAAAAACGGCCTAGTCTAGCTTTCTGGATTTCTGAACATAGTGCAGTGAAATCAGGGTGGTGACGAGAAAGTGGATAATAAGCAAAAGAGATGATTACATTACATCAAGACTTCAAAAAAGGAAGCCGGGGGCGGGGTGGGGGTTATTTTGAAGTTTTCAAGAGTATGAATGGAAAGTACTTTTAAAACCTGTGAAGATAAAAATACAGTGAAGAAAGAATGAGTGCTGAGTGTCCTCTCAGCAATATTTTCCTAAGGACTGGCCCTATAGGGAGTCAAACTCTTGTACATTGTTGTACCAGTAGAAATAATGATAATAATAATAAGCATAGCATTGGTTAAGCACCTGACAGGTGCTAGGCTAGCACATTTAATCTCATTTGACCCTTAAAATAACTCCTTGCTGAAGGAAATTTTATTTTTATTTTACAATAGAAGAAACTAAAGCAAAGAAAGATTAACCCTTTCATGGGCTGTGGGGCATAATTGCCCACCGACATTTCTACCCTCACAGATTCTCTACTGTAGTACATGCTACTCCCTGGCAGGGACCTGAAGAACCAGGTGAACGTGAAGGAAGGAGCCTTACCGCACCGATTCTGCTATGAGAGGCCACTTGGGACTTATGTGACCCACACAATTGCTTCAATAACTATTTTGAACTGCTGATCTTACGGCTAGCAGTCGAATGCTTAACCACTATGCCACCAGGGCTCCTTTCAAAATCCTTATTACCAAAAACAAATGTCCCCTTTCCTTTGGCATGTCTTTCATTACTGAAAACACATGATATCAACAAAAATTCAAAGTAGGAAATAATTCAGCTATGAAAGGTCTAATAAGTTTGTCCGAGATTGACCAGCTGAAACCCCAAGCCGTCAAGCCTCTTCCTGCTCACAGCAACCAAGTAGGACAAGATCAAGCAACTTAAAATAATCACCCGAGGGTTTGAAAGCACACCATATGATTTCTAAGACTGTACGATTTATCCCGAAGCCAGTTTTCCTCAAACTAGAATCAATTTGAGTGATCCATGTGTGGGTTTTTAGTTTTTTGCCTTTTTGAAAATTTCTTTTAAAATTTCTTGATGTAAATATATATGTAACAAAACATGTCAAATTTGAACAATCTCCACCTGTAAGTTCGGTGATATTAATTATGTCTATCAAAATATTCAGCCGTCACCCTTATCCATTTCTACATTATACCATCACCAACCGGGCCTGTTAAAATGGAGCTTCCTGGGTACTACCAACCTTGTTTTTGACAAGCACCCCAGGCGACTTTTATACATATTAAAGCAGCAGTTCTCAGCCTGTGGGAAGCCCGATTCATAACAGCAGCAAAATTACAGTTATGAAGTAGCAATGAAAATAATTTTATGGTTGGGATGTCACCACAACATGAGGAATTGTATTAAAGGGCTGCGGCATTAGGAAGGTTGAGAACCACTGTATTAAAGGTTTAGAATCATTGTGGAAAGCTTTAATACATTTTAAAGAATAGCACGAAACACGGAGCTTCTTAGCTGGCTCATTCCAAAACTGCCTGACCCCTTCTTCTCACTCTCACCATTTCCATGGTCATGGACACCCGGCCTGCAGTGCAGCACGGATCCCCCTGGGGCACCAACAGAAAGGTGCTCTACATGCCAGCAGCGGCCCTGGTCAGACTGATAAAAAGGCAACAATGGGTTTATCAACCTCAATACTAGTAATACATTCCTTTTGGGTTTGTTTCACCAAGAAGAAAGAAAAAAATTTTTTCCTTTGATTTTGGCATCTTTCTTACTGAAAACACATGACATCAAGAAATATTCAAAATAGGAAATTATTTAGTAGAATAATTTAGTACAAAATAATCTCCCAACCTATAGCACTAAGCACCAAGTTGACTAAGATGGTGAGAGAATTGTATTCCTCCCCTGTAAAAGGAGCATACATTTGGATGGCATTAGAAGTTACTAGTATCTCATGCTGACAACTTGAAAGGCAAATTTAAGTGTCAAAGTGCTTTCTCCAACATGTCCCATAGTAAACTAGACAACTTTCTACATTCTCAGAGTGTCCACAAGGTGCTCTGGCTCACATAGGATGCTAGAAAGTGGAATTTGGGGCCCTTGGGTACACCAGCAGCAAGAGACTCTAACTTCCTTGTGTTTAGTTGACTCTGAAAGCTTTGCCTTATTTTCTTAGCATATTTCTTGGTAAAGTCTATCCATCTTTAGAAGGCTTTCCAATTCTTCTTAAAAGAAGCATCTAGGAAATATCTACATTTACTTATCAGGTATTCGGTGAATCGTGGCAACTTTAGTTGTTAAGCTTTACCTATATTTATGAGAAACAGCATGAAATCAATACAAGAATTAGCACTTAGGTATTTTGAGGATACCTGATGTTAGAGCTTGTGAATACGCATCATGACAGTCAGTCGTCACCAGCTAATTCGATAGCCGTGTCAGCCAATATGCCAAGTCTCTGGTGGGGAACCGCGGCCAAATGGCACCACCACGGAAAGTACTTTGTCCTCCAACCATTAAACGGATGCGATGTAATCCTGCAGTAAATCTTGTCTGTCATTTACACCATGGTCCATTTTTTTTAAAGAATATGAAATAGGTACTAAATATGTATGTACAATAAAATCTTTATAACAGTAAGGAGCAATGAACTGCAATGTACGTAATCACCCCCTCGCTGCCATCGAGTTGATTCTGACTCACAGTGACCCTACAACACAGGGTAGAATCGCCCCTGTGAATTTCCAAGTTTTACCGGGAGTGGAAAGCCTGCTCTATCCCAAGGCGCGGCAGGTGGAACTGCTGAGGTTGTGGTTAGCAGCTCAGCGTGTCACCACAATGCCATCAGGGCTCCACTGCAGGGTCGTAAGGCAGGTAAGAAAGAGAAGCTGAAGGATCAAGAGTCTACTCTCTTAAACATAAAGAAAATTAATCTCTGAGCACCCAGACACGTAAGGGGAAAAGAACCATGATGAATTATAAAGCTGCCATAAGGTTCAAAAAACCAAAAGGCCAAAGTACATAATTCATCAGAACAAACTTTTGTGTGAAAATCAGAGAAAAATTATTTTGAGTGTATTTTAAATAATCTATAAAAACACACTTAAAAGCCCTTCTCAGCAGTTTTACCAAAACTGGTGAGTATTTAAATAATTTGAGAAATTCTGCTTTCAAAGTCCCAGACAGAGCTACTTAAACACACACTCTCCCAGTTTTAAATGGCCTTCCAGGCTATGCTGATAATTACTCACATCTGGGAACAATTGACTTAAATAATGCTTTTTAAATATCAAAAGTATCAGCCTGGATTTTAACAATAGCTGAAGAGCAAATCCTTCAAGTCTAGCATCACTGAAGCCATGCATTTTTGTTGCTGGTTGAAAGGAGTCTTTGTTCAGGCTAGATCTCGACATGGAGGGAACAAGATGATATTTCAGAGTGAAAACCAGACATCCTGCCATATACGTGTCCCCAGATAATTTTGTAGTTTGCAGCTGAGTTTCAAGAAGCCTCAGAAAGTTCTCATTACAAATCACATATGAATAAAAACATGCTCAAATGAAATGCCAAAGGTGAAAGAGGTGACCATGGATTGGTAAGATTTTTGCAGGCAGAGATTATGATCATTGATATCAAATCCAGAAAATGTTGGTGAACTTTTTGTTTTTACAGTTTGATTGGCTTGGCAGTTCTTCCACATGTACAAATTCAATAGTTCAAACACATCAAGGAGAGCTGTACAATCATGACCACAATCAATTTTAGCACATTTTCTTCTTCCTTGTATCCATTATTAGTGTAATTATTATTTTTGACCTGTGGGGAAAATATACACAACAAAACATTCTCCATTCCAACACCTTCCTCATGTCTATTTCAGTGGCATTGATTATACGCTGATGAACTTCATGTGGACTGACACTCACGGCACTGGAGGAATTAGATTCTAGTGAAAGTCAATTCAATTCAGTGCTGTTCCACTTCCAACTGCACAAGCATTCCTTCTTTCTCTGAAGCTAACCATCCAGAGCAAGTTCAAAGGACCATTCCTCCAGACTGGGCTGTCTGTCCAAGATTGGGTGCCAGATGCAAGTTCCGGGGTTCTTCCAAGAACCCTGCTCTATGTGGATCGACTGGCTACAAATTGGGGGGGTTCTCACTATCCCCAGTTTGTCAGATCTAAGCACATGTCTCCCACCTGCTGGCTCCCACTATTCCTTTGGGGTTGGCGATTCTTTAGAAGGACACAGCGCTTACAGATATACTTCTGGTTAGTTTTGTTGTTATAGCAGAAAGATACAAACGAGGGGAATGTCAGGCCTGACTTTCAAAGCACCCCTGGGTGGATTTGAACTACCAACCTATCAGCTAGAGTTGAGCTTAACCATGTATGCCACCCAGGGACTTCTCATGCAAGTACAGAATTGTATTTCAACATTTTGAGTTACAGAAACCTGGGTTTGAATATTGGATTTATAGTTGTTAACTCCACAATCTTGAGAAAATTCCTGAGTTTTAATTTCCTCACCTGTAAAATGAGGATAATGAGTATCTACTTTAAGGGACTATCCTGAGGAGTCAGGAGATACGGTGTGCAAAGTGCTTAGTCTGATAGCTGCCTCGTAGTGAGTACTCAGTGAAAGGTGGTGATGACAATGACAATCCTTAAGAACTGGGGGCTCGCAACTCAGAAAAGGATGTCTTACATTGTTGAGACTAGAAGCACTCAGAAAAGGATGTCTTACATTGTTGAGACTAGAAGCACTCAGAAAAGGATGTCTTACATTGTTGAGACTAGAAGCAAAAAATGATTTCAAAGCAGTAGCGGTAAACTGTCTTTTCCAAATATCTTCACCAACCTGAGACTATCAAGAAGGAGTTACTAAAAATTTCTTGGATCAAGTTAGAATTCCCTTTGCTATGTCGTTGTTAGATAACATTGAATCAGTTCCTAATTACACAGCAATAGACAAAAGGTAAAAGCAACAAGTCCTACCCCATCCTCACAATTGCTGATATGTTTGAGCCTACTGTGCCAATCCATTTCACTGAGGATCTTCTTTGAAAAAATGATTATTTTATTATTATTTGTTAAAAGATCATTTTATTGGCGGCTCTTACCGCTTTAAAAAAAACATTTTATTGAGGGCTCTTACAGTTCTTGTAGCAATCCATACATCAATTGTATCAAGCATATTTGCACATTCTTTTGCCATCATTCTTTTCTGGACATTTATTTTCTATTGAGCCCTTGGCATCAGCTCCTCTTTTTTTCCTCCCTCATGACCCTTTAATATATCATAAATTATTATTATTATTTTATATCTCACTACTAGTACCTCCTGGTGACATGTCTAAGGTAAGTGAGAGGAAGTCTCATCATCCTCAATTCTAAGGATCATTGATCCAATCAAGTATGTACCTCTAAGACATATTTGTTCATTCTTCTGGAGGATTTAAAAGGTTATTATTACTGATTTCATTCATGGAGAAGGGCTGTGTAAATATATACAGCATGCTTCCTTAATACCAAGAAAATCCCTCCATATTCTTTATTCCTCAAACCTAAATGTTGGTCTGTGTGGCTAAAAAAAATAAAGGAAGTTAAAGTCAAACTGAAATGAACTTGAAGTCTTTAGTGACAAACAAGTTCATTTCAAACAAACAAGTAAGTATGGTGAAATGATACCATCTGAGGCACATCTTTCTTTGATTTTAGGTCATATAGTATCCACTTCATCTGTTAAAACAACTGCCTTTTTGTCTATGTACAGTTTCCACATGAACACAATAAAATGTTCTGGAATTCCCATTCTTTGCAATGTTATTCATAATTTGTTGTGATCCACATCCTCGAATGCCTTTGCAAAGTCAATGGAGCACCAGTAAACAAACATCTCTGTGGTATTCTCTGCTTCCAGCCAAGATCCCTCTGAGGTCCGCAATGATATCCTCTGTTTCAGTCTTTTGGGACTGACTTGAGTTTCTGGCAGTTTCCTATTGATATATTCCTGGAACCATCTTTTAATTGTCTTGAGTAAATCTTTCTTGTTTGTGATATTAGTGATATTGTTGAATAATTTCTGCATCCTATTGGCTCATCTTTCTTTGGCATGGGAAAAATATGTACCTCTTTCAAACACTTGGCGAGGTGTGGTCTTCCAAATTTCTTGGCATAGGTGAGTGGGCAGCCCCAGTGCTGAATCTGGTTGGTGAATTTTTTTTTCAGTTTCTATTTTTCTCTTTTATTTCATAATATACATTTGTCTACATCAGACATTTAATGCTTTTTTGAAAAATCATTTTTGGGGGGCTTGTACAACTCTTATCACAATCCATACATAGATCTATTGTGTCAAGCACATTTGTTGCCATCATCATTTTCAAAACATTTTCTTTCTACTTGAGCCCTTGGTATCAGCTTCTCATTTTTTTCCCCCTTCCTCCACCACCTTCCCTCCATCTTGAACCCCTCATAATTTATACATTATTATTATTTTGCCACATCTTACAGCGTCCGACGTCTCTCTTAGTGAAACATTTTAATTAGTATTCCATAAATTCCTGGAGCTTTATTTTTCACCAATGCTGTTGGTGCACGTTGGATTTCTCTCAGTGTCAAACGTTCTGGATCATATACTCTGTCCTGAAATATTGGAACATCAACCAATTCTTTTTGGTACAATGACTGTATCTATTTCTTTCCTTCATGTCATCATACGACTTCTCTGGTCTGCAGTCATTAGTGTGCAATGTGCCAAATGTACTACTGAGATGGTCTCTAAGTTTGTGCGTTGGCTCTTATGAACTTGTTTTAGTTTTCTTCAGCTTTGACTTGAAATTGCATATGAGCAATTGATGGTTCTGACTGATATGTTGAGCCTTTCCATCTTCTCTTTCCACAGATGCAGTCGATTTGGTTCCTGTGCATCTAACCTGTTGGGTCCTCATTACCCCTCAACAAATTTTGTCCTTAAAGTCAGCATTCTTGTCTGATAGGCTTAATGGCAGAAATACTATGAAATAGAATAGATCTTAAAAGCTAATGATGACTTTCAATTTAATATGTAAAAATCCCCAACATTTTAGGTTAGCAGCTGCACATTAACTGTTTGTACCACCCAGAAAATGAGGGGAAATTACCCCGTAAATGTACCTCACGCATTGTTGACAGCAAAAAATTAGTATGGTAGTTGGACTGTGAAACATTTTCCTATATTCTGAACTCAGGTCTCCAAATAGCAGCCAAAGAAACTGTTTTCTGAATTCTCAGGGGGACAAAAAGACGAGGCACCAGTTGAGGAGGCCTGCAAAGCATGACGTTGCTATACCTTTCTGTTCTCGGATCCATTTCTGTATTTGTGTAAAAGGTTTCTTATCCATTCTGCCACTCTGTCTCTTCAATGGTGCATTTAAACCATTTACCTTCAGTGTAAGTATTGACAGGTATGAATTTACTGCTGCCACTTTTTAAAGCCCTTTTATCCCTGTTGTGTTAAATTCCTTTGTTCTGTTTAATTTTCTGTGCTGAAAAATTTGTTTATGGAATTTCTTTATGCTTCCTCTGTTGCTGATTATATTTGCTAGTCTTGTTTCAAGTTTCTTCATCTTTAATTTGTTAATTTTTATGTATACACTGAAATTTACTTTTCTCTTCCCAAGTTTAAAAGTCTTTATCCCAGCTTGACTTCCTCTCTATATGGAAATTCTATAACTGTGCCATTTATCCCGCCCAACTTTTTAAGTTATTGTCATTTACAGGCTGCTATCTCTGGTTCCTTATTTTCCGTTTCGCAGCTTTATTTGACTGCTGAGAAGTCCTTATCTGGGTTAGTATTTGGCTGCTGCTGCTGCACATCTTTGCCTTGGGTTCTTGTCTGGTGCTGTGGTGCTGTCTTAAGGACTCCTGTTCAGGTTTCTTATAAAGTTGGTTTTTTTTTTTTAATAACCTTAATTTCTGTTTATCTGTGAATGTCCTAATTGTCCCATCATATTTGTAAGAAAATGTTGATGGCTATCTGCTTCCCGGTTGGCAAGTCCTTTCCCTTTATATGTCGTCCTATTGCCCTTTTCCTGCATGATTTCTGGAGAGGGATCAGAATTAGTCTTATTGGTGCCCCTGTGTAGGTTATATTTTATTTTTACAGGCTTCTCTCAGGACTCTTTATGTGTGTCTGTCTTGGAAAGTTTGAGTCTGATGTATCCTGGTGACTTGCTTTGGGGATCTATTCTGTATGTGACTCACAGAGCTTCGTGTTTAGAAACCTCCCTGTCTTTCATGATACAAGAGAAGTTTTCTGCCAATAAATCTTCCACAATTCTTTCTATACTTTCTTCTCTCCTCTAGTTCTCGACCTTCCCGGTTATTCAAGATTAATCTTCTTGACAATGTTCCATTACATCTTCGTCTTCCTTCATTCTCTTTTCTTCTTCTGACTGTTCTTCCAACAAATTGCAAAAGGTATTTTCCCTCAGCTATTTTGCAGATTCTTTCTTCGATTGGTTAAATTCTCCCTCAGTACCCTACTATTGAGTTATCTATTTTTGATGTATTACTGTTCCTCTCTCTGATTTCTACTTGTTTTCATAGGGTTTCCAAACAACCAAACGCACTGCTATTGAGTTGGTGCTGACCCATAGAGATGCTGTAGGACAGACAAGGACTGCCCCTCTGAGGTTCCAACACTGACTTTTTATGAGACTGAAAAGCCCCGTCTTTCTCCCCAGGAACGGCTGCTGGTTTCAAACTGCTGACCGGCTGACCTGAGGTTAACAGGCCGATGTGTAAGCACTACACCATCTTGACTCCAACATGGTTTCTAAAGGTCTGTTTAGTTCATCATTTTGTTCTTGTATTGTTTTCCTAAAAATTTCCATGTTGTATTTTGTTTTGTTTTGGTTGTTTTTCCCCTGTGCTTTCTTTGATCACTTTGAAGATCCTATCTTTAAATCTTTTAATTTCCTTATCATGTAGTTGTATCGCGATTTCTCCCTCAGGAAGGTTTTCTGTCTCTCTATTTTGCTCACTTGTTTGAGACATCTTACCCTGTTTCTTAATATGATTTGTTAATGTCTGCTCTCTCCAAGACATTTAATGCATTTACTGATTCATGTTTCTTTATGGATGTTCATTTTGTGCAGTTTTCCTGTTTTGGTTTGCTGTGTCCAGAGCTTTGTTTCATCTTACTCTCTTTAAAATGTCATTCTTCCTTTGTATTATTTCCATTGTTCTTGTTTTGGTCCATGTGTGACTTGTGGTGCTTGTTGGCTGATTTCCTCTCACTGGTATTTATTGTGAGTCATGCAATACAGACCTGCCAGTCCTCTGTGGTGAGATTCACATGTCTTCCCTTTCTAGGTTCAGTAGAAATAGGAGAACAAGTTCCTTCCTGATACTGGCTGACAAGCATCGCATGGTCAGGATTTCTCTGTAGCCCTCCCTCCTGGGGCTGTGGGGTCCCTTTCAGGTTGATGCTGGCAGTCATTGGGTTCCCTAGAAGCAAGGGTAGGGCATTTCTATATTCACTGTGAGAACACTACTCAAATGGATGGGGTAGACTTGATGTACATGAACAAGTCGGCCTCTCAATAGATGGTGTGGTAGCACATTATTTCAGTGCAAGTGCAGATGGCCCACAGGAACTGTTTAGCTATGGGTTGTGTAAGGTTGCAGCTGGGTGGATATTAGATGAGGGCACCTGGATCTTCTGCTCATTTGGTAAAGGAATAGATGGCACCTGTCATGATGTGAGGAGCCCTGATGGCATAGTTGTAACTCGCGCTGCAATCTGCAAGGTTGACAGTTTAAAAACCACTAACTGCTCTGAAGAATAAAGACGAGGCTTTCCACTCCCATAAAGAGTTACAGCCTTGGAAACGCAAAAGCGGAAGTTCTAGCCCATCCTGTAGGGTTGCTATGTGTTGGCATCGACTCGATGGTTGCTAGTGTCCTGATGTGACTGTTCTTGCCGGTGAGCTGGTGGGTTCGCCTGGCTAATATCAGGGGCTGGGTGCAAGGAGCAGTCTCTAGCCACTGGGTTGGGTGCTGTGCGCACACAGTCAGTGTGAGGTGCTTAGGATGAGCGCAGCAGCTTACATCACCGGTCCTCGGTGGTTGGGGCAACACAGGGGTGATCAGAACATGCCCAAACCTCCAATGGCAGGTTCAAAGCACAACAGTGCACACTGTGGTCATTGGGTGAGCAGAGGTGTTCAGGAGTGGGTATGAGCCTCTGGCTGTAGGTCTGATGGAATGGGAGCATGCGCTCCATGGATTGCCCAGTGAAGGCAAGAGCACTCACCACTGGTCACCAGGAAGGGGAAACTGAGGGAGTCAAAGGGATCATGTTCCTCCAGGCTCAGACTAAAGGACCAGAAAGAGTATAGCCAGTGATCAGGACCAAACCATAGCCAAACAAGAGGAGAGAGGGAGTGCTCAAAGTCCATTCAAGTGAGAGATTTCTAGTACCAACTCCAAGAATCCTCCACTCCATTACTGCAACCCACTCAGATGATTACAGACCAGAGCTAATACATAATTTGTTTCTATTTTCTGGCTCCCCTTCTGCTCTGTAATCATCTGGGTCTTAGGGCTCTTGTCCACCTTCCAGTACACTCCGTCCTTAGATCCGGTTCATTTTCTGCTCACTTTACTTGGCTCTGTGTTACCTACCCAGTATCTCTATCTCTTCAAGGGGTTTGGTGGTGTTGCCTTTCTGTGCTCCTCATCTTTGGAAGGCTGCATGCTTTGCCTCAAGGTGGCTACCTTGAGCCTGGAGAGCTTGTAAGGGCACCTACAATCTCTCAGTTTCCTCATTTTCTGTTTTCATTCGTTGGCTCTTTCCCATCAGTATTCAATTTAATTCTTCACACTTCATAATGCTTCCTACTTCCTACTGCAGTTCTGGGTTCCTGGACTGTCTTCTCTCTGTTTCACTTGGTTTCTTCATTATTATTGGTTATTTGACTATTAGGAAGATGGCCTGGTGTATGTGACTGGCCTACCATCTTCTTCTCAAGAGCTATTTATTTCTGTCTTGAAACAAATTAATGAGTCCATTTTATCCCAGAATAAGCTGGGCACAAACAGATTCCACTTATTATAAATCCATCATTTCTCCATTGAGGGAATAAAAGAAGAAAAATATTGTTTTCTTTTGTAATTGGAGTTGTTTATTTATTTTTCTCCCTCAACCCTCTCCCTGGCCTCCCCCAAGGCTTTTTAAGTGTAGGTAGATAATTTCTAGTCCTGGTGACTCACCAGTTAAGTGCTCAGCTGTTAACTCGCCGTGTCAGCAGTGTGAACCCATCAGCACCCCCTGGGGAAGACGGGTGCAGCACGCTGCTCTCTGGTGGACTAGAGCCCGGAAAACCCTCTGGGGTGGTTCTACTCTGTCCTTTAGAGCCAATCCAACAGCAGCGGGTTTGGGTTTGAGGTTTTTGATATTCCCTCAGATCAAACCTCAGAATCAGCATGACATTTACACGAAATCCCTATTTCTTTCCCCAGCTCCCGGTGAGTGGCTCAAGATGACTCACTTGCATCAGTTACTGTGAATTCTGGGGACCTTGACATTGAGTTAGTTGACTTCATCAAAGGGGTGAGGATTCTATGAACTAGATGACAGTTTCGCTCCAGCAATGCCCGTGAGCTTTGCTGACGCCTATTCCTGTTGTTGAAGGTCATTTGGTCTGTCATTTCTATGAGTTACTAGGTAAGTTACTTTCCCACCTAGGACGGTAAGTGTTTTCCTGTAAAAGTTGTTAAAAGTTAAGTGTAAGCAGAAGTAAACAGGGGAGAAAAGGACATCTGCTTTCTCTTACTTGAGACATAGGTTACTCTTATAATTGTTCTCACCTGTGTACCAACTTTCCAATTTTAAAGTAAAAATCCAAAGTCACTGTAACTCAGTGGAGGAATGATTAAATACAGTGTGTGGCGACAGCAGCGGCTATTTGGAGAAAAAGACTTGGTGCCCTATGCTAGTCTTCATGCAAAAAAGAAAATTCAAACTTAATTATGTAAAGCAAACCATAAGCACTCTAGAAAACTACATGAATTTTTCCCCAGAAACTTTGGAGTGACAAAAAAAAAGTCTTTCTCATGCATCTCTTTAGGATTATATTCAAATATTCCATGGGACACACACTAAAAAGATCTATTATTTATTAGAAATTAAAATATAATTGGAGGTCCTGTATTTTAATTTGTGAAATTTGGCAAATATAAGTAAGACATAAAACCCAGAAACTCTTTGCCTGTTTTTTGCACTTATTAATGTCTCTGCATGTCTATTTAGATAAGATAGGTGGGATAAACAATTCAGAGATGAAAACAACAGAACCAACAGTTCCAGGGGGTACGGGAGAAGGGGAGGTGGGAGAAAGGAAGGTGGGTGGGGACAACTAACCCAGGGACAAGGAAACAACAAATGAACCAAAATCAATGGAGAGAAGGGTATAGGATGCCTAGTGGGGCTTAATCAAGGACAATGTAACAGTGAGGAATTACTAAACCCAAATGAAGGCTGAACATGATGGTGGGACAAAAGGTAAGTAAAAGGAAATAGAGGAAAGAACCAGGAGGCAAAGGACATTTTTAGAGGTCAAAATACAGGCATGTACATATGTTAATATATTTATATACAGTGAACCCTCGTTTATCGCGGTTAGTCGGTTCTAGATCCTACCGTGATAAATGAAATTCCGCGAAGTAGGATTCCTTATTTGTAAATCAAATATTTTCAGAGTTAGAGCATAGAGGACATGAAAAAACACCCTTTAGGCACCATTACACTCGTATTACCCAATTTATTAAACGAAAAAGGGAAAATACAGTAAAACATTTTGGACGTTACAATTATCATTTATTATTTATTA
>NW_022103898.1:61999058-62017404 GCF_000313985.2 Echinops telfairi
GCAAACAATTACAGTACACTGTACAAAAGCAAAAATGCATCTGATATGTAGCTCCGATACGTAGCGATGCAGACAGCAGCGTGTACAGCATGAGCCAATCAGTGGCAGTAATGACAGAGCATGCGCTGTTACGCAAAAACCACGATAGAGTGAAGCCGCGGAAGTCGAAGCGCGAAGTGGCGAGGGTTCACTGTATAATGAAAGGGCAAGAGATCTATGTACTTATATCTATATATTATGAATTAAGGTAGCAGATGGACATTGGGCCTTGACTCAAGTACTCCCTCAACTCAAGAACTCTTTGTTCTCATAATCTGGCATTCTGTAATGCTCACTTTCCCAACATGATCCCTGAAGACAAAATGAGTGCATAAGCAAATGTGGTGAAGAAAGCTGATGGTTCCTGGCTATCAAAAGATATAGTGTCTGGGGTCTTAAATGTTTGAAGATAAACAAGCGTCCATCTAGCTGAGAAGCAACAAAGCCCACATGGAGGAAGCACACCAGCCTGTGTGATCATGAGGTGTCAATGGGATAAGGTATCAGGCACTTATGACCCAGAACAAAATCCTATCAATGTCAATGGGGGGAGTGGACAAGGAGTGGTGACCCAATGCCCATCTGTAGGCAATTGGGCATCCCCTCAACAGAGGTGATGAGCCTCAACAGGGAAGAGATGAGCCAGTCAGGGTGCGGTACAGCTCCGATGAAACACACAACTTTCCTCTAGTTCTTTAATGATTCCCCCCACCGCCCCGCCTCCAACTATCATGACCTCAATTCTACTTTACAAATCGGATTAGACCAGAACATGCACACTGCTACAGATAAGAGTCTGCAACACAGGGAATCCAGGATAGATAAACCCCTCAGGGCCAACAATAAGAGAAACCAGGATAAGGGCAAGAAAGGAGTATTCGATCACAAGGATCAAACATATAACCCTCTCCCAGGGGGACGAAAAACAGAAAAGTGGGTGAAGGGTGACAGAGGACAATGTAAGATATGAAAATAATAATCTATAACTTATCAAGTGTTCATGAGGGAGGGAGGGTGAGGGAGGGACAGGGAAAAATGAGGAGCTGATACCAAGTGCTCAAGTAGAAAGAAAATGCTTTGAAAATGATGTTGTGACATATGTACAAATGTGCTTGATACAATGGATGAATGTATGGATTGTGATAAGAGATGTAAGAGCCCCCAATATTTAATAAAATATTTAATAAAATTTTAAAAAAACCAGAAACCATTAAATAAATGTGGATGATTCAATTGCAGAAATGTAAAGCTTTTTGTATAGTTTCATCCTATTAAGGAAAAACAAATAGCTACTACTCATTTGAACAGAAGCTTAACTTCAGTCATTAATAAAAGAAAGTAAAAACACGATACATTTTTTTACCCACCCAACTGGTAAAAATTTTAAAAACTGATAATACTCAGTGCTGGTCTGTAGGTGTGGAAACAAGAACGTTCAAGAAAGTTGGTACACCTTTGGAATGGGAATTTATAAGTTTCCCAAAAAAATTTAATAAGTATATAATTCACATATCATATAATTCAAGAGTGCAGTCATATTAACATGATTTGTGCAACCATCACCACAATCACTTTTAGAATTTTTTCTTCTTTCTTGTTGTTATTGCTAGCCCCATTTCCTCCCAGCCACCCCTGCCATACATATCTCTGGGTAATTAGTAACTGTCTCTATAGATTTACCTATCCTGGATTTCATATACAGAAAACATCCAAAACAAAAACAAGAAATAAGCACATACACAAACACCCTACAACAATAACAAACTAAAACAAGGAAAACCCTTACTCTAAAAGAAAGCACAAAATATTAAAAACAAACAATTGTAAAATGGGTCAAAGGGGAGATCAAATGTTAAGGTGTTACATTTTAACCTAACTGCATCTGCCATAATTGACTTTGCAAGGCTCTCTGCTTGGCAGCAAGTCTATTTACATCCCTGGAGTAGTCCAGGGACTTCACAAGAGGCTTAATCCAGATGGGGACTCTGCAAATAGATTTTGGGCTTCTACTGTCATCCACAGCCTTCTGCAAAGTAGGTGTTCGGAATTTAAGCTCTAATACTGTTACCTCCTCCAGATTTGGATTTTATTACTTATAATCCTGGGATCACACAGGCTGGTGTGCTGCTTCTGTGTGGACATGGTTGAAGCCTCACTTAGATGTCTGCTTGCTTTAAGACAAGCCTTTAAGACTCCGTTCTTTCTGATAGCCAGACACCATCTGATTTCTTCACCACAGTTAATTAGCAAAATTTTAAGATGTATAACTTTTTAAAAATCATTTTATCGGGGGCTCATACAACTCTTATCACAATCCATACATTCATCAATTTTATAAAGCACATTTGCACATTTGTTACCCTCATCATTCTCAAAACACTTGCTCTCCACGTAAGCCCCTGGCATCAGCTCCTCATTTTCCCCCTACTTCCCAGCTCTCCCCTCCCTCAGGAACCCTTGATAATTTATAAATTATCATTTTATTGTATCTTACACTATGCGGCATCATGACCCAATCCTTACATTTCTATTATTTTATCTTTCAGAGATACTTCCAGAAGTAAGCAAAGTCAGTAGACAAAACTTCCCACTGTAAGAAATGCTTTTTCAAAAAAAGTACCACCAAATACAGACTTAAACATAGGTCCAGCTATGGGAACTTTGAATCTCTTCTTTCTGGCTGTGAGACTCCTTTAATCGCACTGAGTCTCCGGTTTTTCATGTGTACACTGGGGCATAAGCCTGTATTAGGAAGAGCAAATGAGAATACGTGAAAAGCATTTTAAAATATCCACGGGTAAATGGCCTTAAATCCAACTGTTTATCTTTGGAGATAAAAATTTGTTGACCCACAGGACCTAACAATACAGAACAAGAACCTTTTTATAGTGTGTGGCATTTTCAAAGATCGAAGTTGAAAACAGACTCACAGACATTTACTGTAAGTTTACACTTAGAGCTGCCTACAAATGACGCTCTGTGTTAGTTTCTATTGCTGCTGTAACAGACTACAATGCATTTAGTGGCTTAAAATAACAGTTTTTTTTCCCTTGCAGTTTTGGTGGTCAAGTGCCTGAGAGCAGTTTCTCCAGTGCCTTCTGGGGGCTCTAGAGGAGAAATCCACATCCTTGCCCAGCTTCTAGAGATGGCCTGAATTCCTTGGCTCCTGGCCCCGTCCTTGCGTCTTGCTGACCGTTTGGGTCTGTGGCCATATCCCTTCCTATTATCTTTGATCTCCTCTCTCTCCTTTTTAAGAACCTCGTGTTCACATTGAACCCACATAACATATTCACAGGTTCTGTGGACTAGGGCGTGAATAGTTTTGGGAGCCAATATTCACTACCACAGACTGTTTTTCTATATTACAACCAGTCTCTCACTAACATACTGGATACACTAGAGTATAAGCCGACCTGAATATCAACCAAGGCACCTAATTTTACCACAAAACTGCTTTAAAAATGTGCTGAAAAACTCAGCTGATCCACGAGTATATACGGTATGTCTTCTTTCACTTTTTCTAATTGTTGTTGTGGTTGTTAGCTGCTGTTGAGGTGACCCCCAAATTCAGGACAACCCTCCATGAACCATGAGATTGGACCGCTGTGACCCACCACTGTGGTTCATTGTGCTTTTTCCTGGTTGAGTTTCAGAAGAGGAGCACTCTTCCTCGCTTCCTAATCTGTGTTGGTCCAAAAGTTGCCCTCAAACGTGATGGGCCATCATAGCAACACATATTAGCCTCCACTCTCTGTGTCAACTTTTAAGTGTGTCACTGGGATAATAATATACTCATTACCAATAATATTCACATTGGATAAAATCCAGAGTCTGGAAATAAATCCAGACTTCTATTGTTGTTTAGGAGCACCGGGGGCACAGTGGTTATGCATTGGGCTGCTAACTTCAAGGTCAGCAGTTCAAAACCACCAGCTGCTCCAAAGGAGAAAGAAGAGGCTTTGTATTCCTGTAAAGAGTTAAAGTCTTGGATTGGAAACCCATGGGGCAGTTCCACCTGCCCCAAAGAGTGGCCACGAGTCAGACTTGTCGTCGTTAGGTGCTTTCACGTCGATTCTGACTCATTCTGATTCTGATCTTGCGTACAGCACAGGGAAATACTGCCCAGTCCTGCATCACCCTCCCTACTGTGGTTATGTTTGAGCCCATTGTTACAGCCACTCTGCCACTCAATCGCATTGAAGATATTACCTTCTTTCCACTACCCTCTTCTCCAGAGAATGCCCCCTCCTGATAACATAAGCAGAGTATGTGAGATGGATAATTCTATCATTAACTGATTTTCAACAAGAGTGCTAAACCCCACCAAGGGGGAGGAAGGGTCTTCTCAGTGAGTAGTGGTGGTGAAATAGAATTTCTATGTGCAGAAAAATTCATCAGTCCCCATCTCTCACAGCATATACAAACATCTATTCAAAATAGATCAAGAACTGAAATTGAAAACTAAAAGGTTAAAATCCTTAAAGTAATCTTAAAGTGAATCTGAGGGACCTAGTCTCCAACAATGAGATCAGTTATGACAACAAAAGTGCAAAGAATGAAAAATAAGTGATGAACTGGATCTCCTAAAAATTAATTTTGAAAAAAAATTAATTTCGTACATCAAAGGACTTTATAAAAAAGAAAGATGGGGAGAAAAATTAAGGAAACCATAGATCCAGCTAGGATCTAATATGCAAAGATACAAAATATTTCTAAAACTTCACAACCAAAGGCAAATGATGAATCAAAATTAGGCAAAGGACTAACAGAAATTTTACCAAAGAGGATATTCAAATGGCCAAGAAGCACCCGAAAAGAAGCTCAGTCATTAGCCAGTAGAGAGATGCAACTAAAAACCAAGTGAGATGCCACCTCACTCTGCCCTTCTCCCCACTCCCACCCCTTAGATGGCAATGATAAAAAAAAAATAGAAAACACTTATTGTTGGTGAAGTGGTAGAGAAACAAGCATCTCATCCACTGCTGGCAGGAAGATGAAACAGCATTTCTGCCCAAAATCGAACATAGAATCACCAGGTGATTCAGCAAAAACCTGAAAGCAATGAAATGAAGTCACACAAAAGGCACGATCAGTTGGTGCATAAGTCTTAATAGTCAAAAGAGGAAAACAATCAAAATATTGAAAATGGGAAGTATGTGTGGGTGTATCAAAAAGTTAATGGAAAATTCCATTACCCTTTCATTCCACTTTCCTACTAATGCTTTGAAGCCCCTTCTACTATAGAATAGTACGGTGGTGTAAGGGGTTAAGCACTGGACTGCTAACCACCAACCGATTGTGGATCAAACTAGACAGAGGTGGGCAAAGGGGAGAGAGGTGATGGCACTGCTATGCCGCAGGAATGAGGCAGGAATTTTAACAGAAAAGGGAGGGGGAAACGCCTTTCCCTACATACCCAGCCCAAAGGTGAAGGGCAGATAAGACAAGGGCACAGCATGAAGTCTGGGGTACTAGGGTGAGGGAAAAACATACTTGGAAAGAGGAGGTACATTACAGAGAACCAGACAATAGCAGAGGCCTGTCAGAAAGCCAGCCTATATGGGAGGTCTGCCACAAGCCAAATAAAAAGCTCGATTCTACATTGTACCAGGTCTTTTGGACTAGATAAGGGCCCTTTAACTTCTTTTGCAAAGCACTCCTTTCAATAAACTCACCCTTTGTGTCTACCCCTTTTCTCTGACTCTGGTCTGAATTTTATCCCTCACTTGAAATCTTTCATGTGAGATGGTCAAGAACTGAGGAGTGAATAGGTTTGAAACCTTGAGCCTCCTCTCTGTAACAAACCCATCAGCTGCTCTGAGGGAAAAAGAAGAGGTGGTCTGCTCCCATGATGCAGTTCCATTATATCTGAAAGGGTCTCTAGGAGTCCAAATCAACTCAAAAGCAATGAAGAATGAAAAACTAGGAATGAAGCGTGCCACACAGGTATGAACCTTTATGCTAAGAAAAAGAAATAATTCACTAAAATGCTATATGATATTTTTATATGAAACAAGCAGATATATGTAGTTAGGTCCCACCAGTTCCAATCCATAGCACCCCATGTACAGCACAACGAAACACTATCCAGTCCTGCACTATCCACACAATTGCTGTTTGAACCAATCAGTGCAGCCGTTGTGTCAATCCACCTTGTCAAAGGCCTTCCTCGTTCACACGGTCCTATTTTACCAAGCAGGGTGTCCTTTTTCAGGGACTGGTCTCTCCTGAGAACATGTCCAAAGTACGTAAGATGATGTCTTGCCATCCTTGCCTCTAAAGAGCAAAATTCTGGCTGTACTTCTTGCAACATAGATTTGCTTGTTTATTTGGTAGTTTCATGTAGTTTTGGTAATTTCATTATTCACCAGTACCATAATCCAAATGCATGGATTCTTCTTTGGCCTTCATATTCAAAGTCCAATTTCATATGCATATGAGGCGATGGAAAATACCATGGTGTACCTTAGTCCTCAAAGTAACCTCCTTACTTTCCAGCACTTTAAAGAGCTCTTAAGCTGCAGATCTACCCAATCCGATGCATCCTTTGATCTCTTGACTGCTATTTCCATGAGCACTGATTGTGAATCGAAGATGAAATCCCTGACAACTTCACTTTTTTCTCCCTTTACCATGATGCCACCTATTGGTACAGTTCTGAGGATTTGGATTTTGTGAGGATATACTGAGTTGTAATCCATAATGAAGGCTGCAGTCCTTGCCATTCATCAGCAAGTGCTTCAAGTCCTCCTCACTTTCAGCAAGCAAATTGTGTCAACCACATATTGCAGGTTGTTACTAAACCTTCCTCCAATCCTGCTGCAGCAGTCTTCTACATATAATCCAGCTTCTCTTTTGTTCAGTTTATAGATTGGATAAGTATGTTGAGAGGACACAACCCTGATGCACATTTTCCCTGAGTTTAAACTATGCAGCATTCCTTTCTTCTGTTTGCACACTGCCTCTTGATCCGTGAACAGGTTCCGGATGAGCACACTGAAGTGTTCTGGGATTCCCAGCTTTCTCAAGGCTATCCAGAGTTGGTTATGGCTGACCCAGTGAGATGCCTTGGCAGAGTCAACAGAACACACCTAAACGTCTATCTGATATTGCCTGCTTTCACCCAAGATCCATCTGACTTCAGCAATGATATCCTGTGTGCCATGTCCTCATCTGAATAAGGCTTGAATCTCTGGCAGCTCCCTGTCAATGTACTACTGCAACCATTGTGGGAAGATCTTCAGGAAAATTTGTCTTGCATGTTCTATCAGTGATATTGTACGATAGTTTGAGCATTCTTTTGGGTCACCTTTCTTTGGAATGGGTACAAATATGTATCTCTTCCCGTCAGTTAGCAAGTAGTGGCCTTCCAAATGTCTTGGCACAGATGAATGAGTGCTTCAAGTGCTTCATTAGTTTGTTGAAACATTTCAATTGGTAGTCCATCAATTAATGAAGCCTTGTTTTTGGCTAATGCTTTCAATGCAGCTTGAATTTCTCCCTTTAGTACCCTTAGTACTTTGGTTCATACGTTCTTGCTCAACCTCTTGAAATGGTGGAATGCTGACTAGTTCTTTTCGGTAAAGTGACTGTGTATTCTTTCCATCTTCTTTTGATAATCTGCATCATTCAATATTTTGCCCATAGAATCTTTCAGTATTACAAACCAAGGCTTGAGTTTTCTTTTGAGTTCATTCAGCTTAAGTGAGATAAGCTGAGCATATTCTTTCTTTTGGTTTTCTAACTCTAGGTCTGCACATTTCATTATGATATTTGACTCAGTCTTCGTGCACCGCCCTTTGAAATTTTCTCTTCAGCTCTTGGACTTTATCATTTTTGCTATTTGCCTTAGCTATGCTATGATTAAGAGTGGTGCCCTGGTGGTGTAGTGACTTTGAATTTTTGGCTGGAATCCACAATTCCAGCAGTTTGAAACCATCAGCCGCTCCTTGGAAGAAAGATGGGGCTGTCTACTTGTAAAGAGTTCCAGTCTGGGAAACTCACAGGAGCAGATCTACCCTGTCCTATAGAGTCGCCATGTGTTGGCATCAACCTGATGGCAGTGTATTTGTTTGCTTGGTTTATATTAAGAGCAAGTTTCAGACTCTTTTCTGACATCTACTTGAATCTTTTTTAAAAGTCCTTGCCTTGGGAGGGTAAAGGGAGAATGGGTAGGAAAGAGGGAACCAATTACAAAGAACTGTGTGTGACCTCCTCCCTGGGGGACAGACAACCGAAAAGTGGGTGAAGGGAGACGTCGGACAGGGCAAGATATGACAAAATACCAATTTATAAACTATCAAGGGCTCATGAGGGAGGGGGGAGCGGGGAGGGAGGGGAAAAATGAGGACCTAATGTCGGAGGTTTAAGTGGAGAGAAAATGTTTTGAGAATGATGTACAAATGCGCTTTACACAATTGATGTGTGTATGGATTGCGATAACAGTTGTATGAGCCCCTAATAAAATGTTTAATAAAAAAAAAAAAAGAAAAGTCCCTGCCTTTTTAATGACCTTTTGCTTTCCTTATGAATGAGGGTCTTGATGTCATCCGACAGCTGGTCAGGTCATTAGTGTACAAAGTGTGGAATCTATTCTTGAGGTGTTCAAAATTCAGCTGGGATAGACTCAAGGTCATGTTTTGGTTCTCAGGGGTTTCTCACTTTCTCCAGCTTCAACCTTAACCTACATCTGGGCATTGATGGTTTGTTCCACACTCAGTCAGGTTTAGCCCCTGATAGTGAGCCTCTATATCATGTAGTCCATAGATGTAGTCACCTTGATTCCTGTGTATTCCATCTGGAGAAGTCCATATGTATAGTCGACTTTGGGGATGTGATGAAGAAGTCGCTGGTCTTGCAAAATTGCATCATACAATCTCCAGCTTCATTTCTATCACCAAACCCATGTTTTACCGCTACTGTTGCTTCCTCTTTGTCCAGCTTTTGCATTCCAATCACCAATAATTTTCATTGCATCTTGATTGCATGTTTGATGTTTGATCAATTTCAGACTGTAGATGCTGGTAGAATTCTTCAACTTCTTCATCACTAGCTTTGGTGTTTGGTGCATAAGTGTGAATAACTGTTGTATTGATTGGATTTCCTTGAATGTGGATAGATGCAATCCTATCACAGACAGCACTGTACTCATAGTACTGTACTTCAATGTCCGTTTTGGTGAAGGATGCAACACCATTCCTCCTGATTATGTCATTCCTGCCATCATAAAATACATGATCTTCTGATTCAAAATGGCCAATACCAGTCCATTTCAGCTCACTAATACCTAGAATATAAACCTGTACGCATTCTATTTCATTTTTAACAACTTTCAAATTTTGTAGATTATTAGTTGACACGTGCAGTTGTTTTGTGTTCCGCTCCCTCAAAAAATGAAGGCCCCAAAGGTTTTCACCTATGTGACCATGGCAGACTCTATTTTGAGAAGGCAACTCTTCCTTAGGCATACTTTGAATCCCGTCTTGACCTGCAGGGCTGGTCGCCCAGCACTGTCTCCAACGATGTTCTGCTGCTTTTCTTCAGGTTTTCAGTATCTGACAATGTTTTCATTCTGTTGATAACGTTTTCAGTGGCTACTTCCTCAGAAGTTGACAGGCAATTCCTTCATAGTCACTTCTTAGTCTGGAAGCTTGGCTGAACCTGTTAACTTTGGCTGGCATTTGAAATACCGGTGACATAACTTCTGGCATCACAACCACACACAAGCTACCACAGAATGACAAACTCACAGACAAGTGTTGGTTAAGGCTCCATCAAATAGGCTCACTCATCGCAACTCTACTCACAACAGTACAAAACACTGCCCGGTCCGGCAGCATCCTCACAAGTCTAGCTATGTTTGAGCTCATTTCTACAGCCACCATGTAAATTCATTCTCCTTGAGAGTCTACTTACTCTTCACTGCTCCTTTACTTACAAACAGTGACTGGTGACTCCTGACATTTCCACAGTCAGGGGGATGAAGTCTTGTCAGCCTCATGTCCATGTAATATTTTGGCTGTAGTACGTCTTCCAAGACAGGTTTATTTTTTTCTTCTCGCAGCCCATGGCACTTTCAAATTCTTCACCAATATTGTCACTCAAACGCATCAGTTCTCCTCCAGTCTTCCTATTCAGTGTACGGCTTCCATGTAACTATGAGGGCGGTTGAAAATCGCATGGCTTTGGTCAGGTGATTTTTTTGTCTGCAAAGAAGGATCTTTGCTCTTTAATTCCAGAGGTCTTGTGTAGCATAGTTGTTTGATACAGTATGTCATTTAATTTCATGACAACCGTGTCCAAAAGGGCTAATTATGGATCCAAGTAAAATGATATCCTTGAGTATGTCAATCTTTTCTCCATTGATCCAGTTGTGAGGATTATACCACCTACGAATTTTTAGTGTTCACAGGATTGTGAGCAAGGGAGAAAAGCGGGGGTTGTGTTCAGGAGCAATGATCGAATGTTAGTGGCAGGGCAAGAATTTGGTAAAGGATAGCAAGACGGATTGTATAACCTAAAAAATGTAATCAGAGTCATGATGTGTGCATTGTTTCAGGTGAAGGAAGTTGAGGTATCAATGAATAAGGCTCTTCCATCCATAACTCCTTATGTGAGGTGGAAACTGTTAACCTGGCATGTCATTTGCTGTGTATTTATTTTCGTACCACACACACACACACAATGACTGTTGTGGTCTAGTATGTCTGAGAATACAATAATATACAAAGAGATTGCACAAAGCAGCTAGGAAGTGGAAAGAACTAAAACAAAAACTAAACCGAACCAAATAACAGTACGAACTAAATCAGGATATGTTTATATTCTTCCCATTGGTTAAAGCTAAACAAATGGCCCCCTCACGACCACCCAGTTGCTGAATACCATGTTGTTGTTATGTGCTCTTGAGTTGGTTACAACTCACAGAGATCATCCGTACAACCGAACGAGACACTGTCCTGTCCTGCACCATCCTAACAAGTGTCCCAGGGTTTTGAGGCAGTTGTTGCAAGCACTGCATCAATCCATCTTGTTGAGAAGGTTGAATGGCCTATAAAGAATATTAGCTACCAAGTTTCAATAGCCCCTTATTTGCTTTGTGTAGACAAAGTGGAAGAAGAAACTGTCCTAGTTGAAAAGGCTGCAGATAATGAAAGGATCAATTGCTAAGCAAAGTTCTGGGCCTTTCTTTCAATAGCTTCACAAACAACTCTGAAGGAGACAGGAGGGTAGAGGCTCCCCTTTGAAATTACACAAGATGATCTCCAGGGTTTCAATGGTGAGCAGGTATGTCCTAGGGTCTCTTCAATATTATGATTCTAATATCCAAGTATTCAAACTAGAGTCCCTGAGTGGTACGAAATGTCAATATGCTCAGCTACTAACCAAAAGGTTGGAGGTTGAAATCCAACCAGAAGCAGTTTGGAAGAAAGAGCTGGTGATCGAATTCCCCCAAAATGTATGCATTAAAGCCCCTAGAAAGCATACTGTGCACACATGGGATCTCCAGGAGTCAGAATAGACTGGAAGCTACCAGGACTGGCAATACTCACACCTGCATCATTGTTTCAGGTGTCAGTTAACAAGGATCTTCTAGCTATAACTCCTTATGTGATGCATCAGAATCCGGACTCCAGGCCTGTGACAATGATCGCATTTTGGAGGGCGTCCTCTGCTATACTGATGACCAGAATTAAGATGGACTAAGACATAACTTTAGTAGAGGAGGTGAACAAAGCCAGGCCCCTTTCCTTTTGGTACTAGAGGGTACAAACCAAGCCACACTCTTCACTCCCTGGGAGCATCTTTCTACTTTCCCAGTGAAGGTGACTTAAGACACCATCCTTCATTTTTCTAGTGGGTACGGTGGGCTAGTGAATGATGCAGGAAGCATCAAAAGAAGATGGAAAGAATACACAAAGTCACTGTGTCAAAAATAACAAGTTGACATTCAAGTATTTCAAGAGGCAGCCTATGAGCAAGAACCAATGATAACTGAAGAAAAAGTTTGGAGCTACACTGAAAGTATTGGACAAAAACAAGGGTCCAAGAATTGACAGGATACCAATTGAAACATTTCAACAAGCTGATGAAGCACTAGAAGCACTCATTCATCTGTGCCAGGATATTTGGAATATAGCTACTTGGCCAACTGACTGAATGAAAGCCATATTTGTACCCATTCCTAAGAAAAGTGGTCCAACAGAATGCTCATATTATAGAACAATACCATTGATATCACATGCAAGTCAAATTTTCCTGAAGATCATCCAACAATAGTTGCAACAATACATTGAGATGGATCTGCCAGACGTTCAGGCTAAATTCAGAAAAGGACATGGAACAAGGGATATCATTGCTGCTGTCAGACAGATGTCAGCTGAAAGCAGAGAATACCAGAAAGATGTTTACATGTGTTTTATTGACTATGCTAAGACATATCACTGGAAGGGCCATAAAAAACTCTGGATATCCTTGGATAGAATGTAATTCCCAGAACATTACATTGTGTTCATGCAGAAGCTGTACATGGATCAAGAGGCAAACAGAACAAAGGAATGCTGTATGGTTTAAAATTAGGAAGTGTGTCCAAGTTGCATCCTCTCACCATACTATTCAATCTGTATGCTGAACAAGTAATCAGAGAAACAGGATCATATGTGGAAGAACCCATCATTAGGACTTGAAGGCTTACAACAACTTACGAGATACAGATAGCACAACCTTGCTTGCTGAAAGTGAGGAGGATTTGAAGCAGTTGTTGATGAAGATCAAGGATTGCAGCCTTCAATATGGATTATGATTCGATGTGAAGAGGGCCAAAGTCCTCACACCTGGACCAGCATGTAACATGATAAACAGAGAAAAGGTTGAAACTGTCAAGGATTTAAAACTGCTTGGATCCACAATGCAGCAGTCAACAGATCAAAAGACGAACTACATTAGGTAAATCTGCTGGACAATACCTCTTTAGAGTATTGGAAAGCAGGGATGTTACTTTACAGTCTGAAAATACCGACCACAGTATTTTTAATGGCCTCATACGCATGTGAAATTTGAACACTGACTAAGGAAGACTAAGAAAGAATTGATGCATTTGAATTACGATGCTGCCAAAGAAAACGGAAAGTCTCATGAACTGCCCCAAAATGGAAAAAATCAAACAGATCTATCTTGGAAGAATTATAACCAGAATGCTCCTTAGAGTCAAGGATGGCGAGACTTCATTTCAGGTACTTTAGGTATTTTTCAGGAGACCAGTCCCTGGAGAAGGACATCATGGTTGATAAAGCAGCAAGGCAGTGGGGAAAAAAACTCTATTCGACCAGATGGACTAACACGGCGCTGCATATCTGGACTCAAACATATGACAATTATGAGAATGGCACTGGACCAAGAAGTGTTTCTTTCTGTGGTGCCTGGGGTCGCCATGAGTCGGAACTGACCACAGGCAGCTAACAGCAATATGTTCAGCTATAAGACAAACCGCATCTCTATTAAGAACCATTTGAAACACGTAGAAAAATTGCAGGGCCATTTGGAAGAGCATGTCCAAGATGTATGTCTAAAGTGATAGAGGCAGTTGGGACCAGATGCACCAGAGACTGGCATGGAGACTCAGAGGAGCAGTGCTAAAACGATGAGATACCTTCTCATCTGGTTCAAGACTATGGAGCTGTAAGGCAGGGACACATGGACTAGCTTCCTGGCCCATGCAAGCAAAGACCAAAGGTCTACATGGCTGGTTGGCTGACTGAGGCCTACAGAAAGCCTCAGCTGGTGGCTGAGGAGCAATAACTGTAGCTGTACTGTTTGCTGATCCTGATCTGTGACCACCTATTAACTCCTCTAATAAACCCCCTTCACCGTGAGTATTGTCTGTGAGTCCTGTGTGGCCACTGAAACAAATGATGGAACCCAGCAGAGAAGTAGAGTGCTGAGGGAGGCAAGATTGGTGTCAGTGTAGGATAAAGGAAGAGAAAGAGTGAAGGCATGTCTGAACCCTATGCTTCGTGACCATAGGGAAGCCAGAGGAGGTCAGATATGTCTACCTCCATTCCCATTGAGCACAGAAGGTATTGGCTGCACCAAAGAGAGTCACTGCACACATATTGAAAACCTCTTTGGAAACATCTTTTTAACAACCCCATTTTGTATCACTTCCTTAAACGGAATCATGTTCTTAGCACTCACTGTAGGCAAAAAAGACACAGAAAACTAACAGGAGATATAATCATAGATCACAAACTTGCAACGTGGGTGTGAGAAACCGTTTCCAGGGAGAAAATGACAAACATACTGATGCACCCAAAATATGCATAAGAGCAGGGAATCCACTGGGGAAGGCTGGCAAGATCTTCGGGATTTGGGTCTCAAGGAATCGAGGTGAGTGAGGAGTCCCCTCAAATACCAGTGTATCCTCATACCATCTGAACAACAGTGGGCACACTGTATGCACTTACAATACGGCATTTGAAAGGAGGGTGAAGAACATTTTCGCCATGAGTTTTGATATTAAAAACCAAGCTGCCAGGGGATTCTTACATAGTAAAAGTGGGGTGGGGGGCATAGCAACATGGCTCACTGACTCACCTATAGCTTAAACACAAACATCCCCCACCAAGAATAGTGGTCTCGGCGACTTGGCAACTTTTGCAGCAGGGCCAACACCTAGAGAGATACGGCATCCTGTGAGGCTAAACGTGAGCCTCATTAAGGGTTAGCAGAGTATGAAAAGGCTTCAAAGGGACTGAAAATCCAGTGTAGCAAGGGTTTGGCTAAGCAAATTTGGGAGAAAAGAGAAAAGGTGAGATGGTAGACACCACAGGATTTTTGTCAAAGGCCACATAAATATGAGAACACTTCAGTTTGTGTGGGGGTGTGTGGAAATGGCATTAAGAAATAATGTATCTTTTTCATCACTGTTTTGAAGCACCCTTGTATTTGTCTGAAATTGTGGAACACCATAGGTGTATTTGCATAAAGTCATGTATGTGCATTTGTTGTTTTCACAGATTGTGCCAATTAATTTGAGGCAATTTCAGAGAGAAAGTGATCCTACTTACTATTTTTGTGTCATTATTGTTTTAGTTCCCACTTAGTCTTTTTTTAAATCGCTCTAAGCCCAGCCAAAAGGACAAGGGAAATGGAAGTCAGACAACGGATGTATACAAATTGTGGTGCTCGGAAAGAATGCGGGACCTACAGCGGATTGCCAAAAACAGACAAACAGATCAGTCTTAGAAGATATATAGTCAGAATGTTTCTTTGGAGTGGAGATGTGACATTTTAACGTGTTTACTTCGGATATGTTATCAGGAAAAAACAATCGCTAGAAAAGGCCAGCCTGGCTGGTGAAGAAGAGGGGCAGAGGACACGAGGGCAATCTTCGATGACATGCTCTGACAGAACAGCCACAAAAGTGGGCGCACACATTCCGAGGAGTCTGAGGATGACGTCAGACTGGGCAGTGCCCCTCTGTTACCCACACAAGGTTGCCAGGAGGCTGAGAAACCCAACGGCAACTCAGAACAGGTTCAACCAAGCCCATCAAGCAGAAACGCTGCCTCAAGTGATTCCTGCTCCTCCAACTTACCTGGCCCTCCCCTACTTCGGTGCAGCTTACCTGTCCCTACTACTCTTATACATGTTCCTTTTCAGACCTAACAACGGGGGACTGATGCCAGCCCCTCACTAACTGGTCCAACATCAAATCAACCCAAACAAGTCACCAATCACGTCATTTAGCACCCCCCGCCCCCCAAACCCCTGCAAAGATCCTGTATGTACTTCACTCCAGTCACTCCTTCCACAATTTACTCTCAGGAAATCACCCTTCATGTCTGAAAAGCTCCCTGTAATTAGATCCTTAGCGAAGAAAAATTAGGCAGTTGCCATCATTTATTTTCTTTTGTTTATCATTCAGATCAGTGTCGCACCATTGTTGTAGCAGCTCGGAGAAAGAGTCTGAAACATTTGCTTAGGGAGAAAGAGTCTGAAACATTTGCTTAGGGAGAAAGAGTCTGAAACATTTCTAGGTAGGGAAACGTGAGCTGCAGTTCTTTTGCTTATTAAGAAGCTCAAAGGAAACCTATGGCACGATTACTGTCATTCTAGAAGTTTCTCAGCTGGTAAACATTCATTGCATTAAAATACATTATGCCCCAAACAGTTATTTTTTTCTTAAATGATTAGCAGAGTATATAGAATTTGTATATCTATATATATATGTAAGAAAATAGAAACAGCCTTCAAGGAGAGAAATGAATGAGTGATCCTAACCTCTGAATTACATAGTACAAAGTACATGAATAATAGCTTTCTAGTCAGTCTTGTCTGCTAAACAGTTCTCTTTCTTGGTAAAGATGCATTAAATAGATACTGAAATGCTTCTGTCTACTGTATTAAAGTTAACTACTTTAATGTTGAGGCTTTTTTCTAAATGATAAATCACTTATATGATAACATATCTGGAAAAGTTTTATAAGAAAACTGTGTAACTTTTAAAATGATCACTAGCTGTACACTTTTAAAACCTAAAAAACCTCACCAGTCAATCTTACAAATTTCTCTTCAATTCCAGTAGCTACCCTTTATCCTGCTAGCAGGTGATAATCAAAATTCAAGAAAATATAGACAAAGAGCATCAGGTTATTGGAGTAAACATCACCCGAGTTTTAAAATTATGCAAGCGTATCTGTATGGGTCACCCTTTCCCTTTCTTCCTTTTCCCTTTGCCATGAGATTAGCCATCCGCGTCCCAGGACGCTGCCACGTAGGTGGTGCCGACAGAGACTGTGTCAGAGCAAAGCTACATGTGGCCCAAAGCACAAAACTGCTAGGAGCAGATGCAGGGGCAGCGAGCCATACTACGGTGTTTCTAACCAAAATCTCTGTACCTCCCTGACCAAACTACCTTTTCCTGCTAAGGGAGAGCAGTGATAGGATTCCCCTGTGAGTGGTTCTTAACAGGATTCACTGTGATGGTATGAGCCCTCTGAGAAGCAGGAGGCAGGATTTCACTACCATCAAGAGTCAGGAGTGGAGCTTGTCCTCTGGGCCCCAAGATCCGGGTGCACGGAATCTCCTGGCCCCAGCAGGTAGCTGTGGCAGAGGTGCAGCAGCAGAACCCGGAGCCAGAGCATTTGACAGAGGGGGTCAGTCCCAGCCAAGAGCAAGTAAAGCTTTGGGCAGCCCTGAAGAAACTTTGTCACAAGACCGAACATCTACATCCTGAGCACTGTGATTAACTTCCTTTAACGGTTTATTAGTTTGTGAGTTCTGTGTAGTCCATTACAATGAATGATTGAAATCAGTAGATGAAAAAGTAGGGGTGTTGTTTGAGGCAGAACACAGCAGGAAATACACCTTTGTTGTTACAGGTTGTTGACATTTTCAAGTTGGTCGTGGCCACAGCATCATTCCTTGGTCATGGCCACAGCATCATCCTGCTTACGTGGGCTGGTACAGGTATGGACTAGGGATCCTACAGTTTCATTAACAAGCACAAGGGGCCAAATCTGTTCTAAATCACAGGAACACTTGCAGCATTTTAAAAGGCTATGGTCAGGGAAGCGGCTTGTGGGCTGTGGTTTTTAGTTAGCAGCCAATCGCTTCACCACTGTGACAATATCACATGAAGTTACAGAGAAAATCTCCATGAAGACTTTGGCGATGAGGTCTGTGTGTGTTTCTGTATTCCCACCAATGGCAGAGGTCTAACATATACCTATGAGTGAGGTCTGTGTGTGTTTCTGTATTCCCACCATTAGCAGAGGTCTAACATATACCTATGAGTGAGGTCTGTGTGTGTTTCTGTATTCCCACCATTGGCAGAGGTCTAACATATACCTATGAGTGGGTCAGTGAACCTTTGCCTCTTGTATACTATCCCTAACACACACACACACACACACACACACACATACACACGGCATTTCCTTCTGGTATGTCTGTAATATACTGCTTTTTGGTCCAGAGTTCAAATGGGATGCACTCATCAGATGATGAGACCTCAGTGATCTTGACACTGAACCTTAAACACCTATGCAGGCATGCTGAGGAATGCTTGTAATGCCACCTCAGTGCTTCAGCATTTATCTCGATACTTGGGCTTTCATTTAAGTCCTCAAGGCAGAAATACTTTAAATGGCACCCTATATACTTTAAAATATCTTTGAGGCCACATGAAAGAACGGACATGTTTATATTTCTACTACCTGGATTTTCCTGGCCGATTAAGTAGAATATTATAAGTTTCAGTAATCAAAACAGTATATATATATATATATATATATACATATATATA
>NW_022103898.1:62017504-62018546 GCF_000313985.2 Echinops telfairi
TACATTGCCATCATCATTTCCAAAACATTTTCTTTCTACCTGAGCCCTTGGTAGCAGCTCCTCTTTTTTCCCTTCCCTTCCCCACCCTATTACCCACGTTAATCCTTGATCAATTATGTATTATTATTGTTCTAATATTTTACATCGTCTGTTGTCTCCTTTCACCCACGTTCTGTTTTTCATCCCCTGGGTGGGGCTGAGGGGGTGTTGTAGTCAATCCTTGTGATTGGTTCCCTCTTTCTTCCCTTTCTCCCCCACCTTCCTCCTACCCTCATGGTATCGCTATTCTCATTATTGCTCCTGAGTTTATCTGTCCTGGATTCCATGTGTCGAGCTCTTATCTGTACTAGTGTACATGCTCTAGTCTAGGCAGATTTGTAAGACAGAACTGGAGTCATAATAGTGGGGGAGAGGAAGCATTAAAGAACTAGAGGAATGTTGTGTGTTTCATCAGTGCTGTACTGCACCCTGGCGGGTTCGTTCCTACCATATGACCATTCTGTGAGGGATGTCCAATTGTCTACAGATGGGCTTTGAGTCTCCATTCCAACTCCCCTCATTTGCATTGAAATGCTTGTTTGTTTGGGGTCTTCTGATGCCTGATACCTGATCACGTCAACACCTCGTGATCACACAGGTTGGTGTGCTTCTTCCATGTGGGCTTTGTTGCTTCCCTGATAGATGGCCACTTGTTTAACTTCAAGCCTTTAAGACCCCAGATGCTATATCTTGTAACAGCTGGGCACCATCAGCTTTCTTTACCACATTAGCTTATGCACCCATTTTGGCTTCAGCGATTGTGTCGGGAAGTGAGCATCCCAGAATGCCAGATTATTAGAACAAAGTGTTCTTGTGTTGAGGGAGGACTTGCCAATGTCCATCTGCTACCTTACTACTTAACCTATAAATATATATACATAGACCTATATCCTTATTATTATATATTAATATATTTACATATATACATGCCTATGTTTATACCTCTATAATTGTCTTTTGCTTCCTAGTTATTTCCTCTATCTCCTTGTACTTTCCTCTGGTC
>NW_022103898.1:62018819-62035614 GCF_000313985.2 Echinops telfairi
AAAAAAAGGGTGGCAGGGGAGAGGGGTAGCGAGGAAAATAAGCAAGACATACATTTCTGAGCAGACCTGAAAGGGCAGGAGTCGAGAATCTGATGAACAAGCCGACAAAGAATTTCTCAGTAGAAGCTACAGCACATACAAACACTCAGTGCTGCGGTTTGGCATTTCAGATAGTCTGTTGCCATTAATACTCTAAAGGACATGACGACAGCATGCAAGCTGCTTAGGTGTCATAGAATCCCTCATGGTATCCTTGCAGACAATATGGGCTAGATTCCCCGACTAATGCTAGAGGCAGAAGAGAAGAGTTAAAAACAGCGGCGCCTCGGTTTGAATCCTGCCTCAGTCACTTGCCAGCTATGTATGTGATCCTGGGCACGTTGCCTGACTTCTCCATGGTTCAGTTCTTCCTCTCAAAAGAAGATCAGGATAACAAAACCTAACAAGTGTTGTGCAGAGTCCATGAGTTAATATATTAAAAGCAATGAGCCAATTTCCGGTAGAGAGTAAACATAGCTTAAAGGCGGTAGCATGCAAATGCCCTGGGCTGCTAACAGCCCACTCTTACATAACATTGAACTGAGATTTAATTTTCTGTAGTAGGATTTTAGTGGAATTTTATTTTAGTACAATTCAGTGACACTGATCACTTCTTCAAACTTTGCAATGATTCTCACCCTCCTTTTCCAAGTCATCCCTGCTCCATTAGCTTAAAGCCGCTGCCCCCCTAGTTTCCTAGCTGGTCACTCGATTTGTGCCTTCAATTGGATCCCCTAGGACAGCTCTTTAATGGCAGCTAGAAAAGTCTGGAAGTAAAATGGCCTTCAGAGGGGAGATCTTTTCTAAGCAGGACTGTTGAAGGGGGGTGGAAAGCACTTTGCAGGGATTGTTGTGGCTTCACGTCTCCCTCTGTGGATACTATCCTCCCTCTTACCCAAGTTCACACCTGTCTACCATCGGAAAAAGGTAAAAAGAGAAAATTAAAAGTTAGTTTGCACCAAAAAAGGGGCCCTGGTTACACCTTGGGCTGCTAACTCTAAGGTCAGCAGTTTGAAACCACCTTGCCGCTCCATGGGGAAGCAATGGGGCTTTCTAGTCCCAGAAAGAATGAGTCTTAGGAACTCGCTGGGGGCAGTTCTACCCTGTCTTTAGGGTCGCTATGAGTCGGCATGGGCTGGATGGCTCTAAGTGTCGTCTAGTCTGTACCAAAATGAGCAAAGAATTTTGGCTACCCATTTTCCTGTATTTTTTTAAAACACAACCTCATTAGAAAACTTAAAATAACCAAACTACTTTGGAGTTTTACTGTGGAATGAGGAAATGATTGATAGGTGTCCCCAGATTTGAAAGTCTACCAGTGCCACAATGCCCTATATGTGTGCTACAGGTTGCTCTGGCCCCTTTCATCTAAGATGAAACTGAGGCCAGGGCTGCTGGGTAACTAGCCCAAGGTCATCAGCAAGTCACGCAGGGAGCTATGGATAGAGCTGAAGTCTCCTGACGCACAGCCCTGCCCTGCATTCCAGCCTGCCCAGGACGCAGTGCTCGCTGACCTACTTGTCCCACAGTGCTTGTAGTTTTCCTCCCAAATTCCCTTGGGGCTTTACTGGCTGCATGAAAGTCTCTTAAATGAGAAGTCATTTAATAATAATCAAATAAATAATCAAATAATGATGCCAAATTCTTAACTCTGCTGCCAGGATGATAGAAACCCATTAGAAGATGAATTTCCTAGCAGGAAAACACTTTGATTTGCCATCAGAAAATAGATCCTCACCATTTACATCATAACATGTGCCCACTTGGGATGTCACACTGCTAAAAAACAGCAGGAGTCACACAGTACCCTGGAAAAGCCACTGCAAACACTGCTTTTTAGGAGATGATTTACACGGAGGCTTTAAAAAGCTCACTGAAAAATGGAATTCAAAGGCCATGGAATTTTTGCTACCAACTTTCTGAAGCCCCCTCATGTAGACATTTGAACTGTTAGCTTTAAGTTCTGATGTAATCTCTCTTATACAAAATCAGAGATTTGACAAAAATCAAGTTGGATAAGATTCCAGACCCACTGTTTTGATTTTTAAGACACTGGATATATCAATGGACTCAACATGCCCTATTGAGAAATATAAAGAAAAGGCGAACATGTTCCTTTAAAAAATAATTATGTAACCAGTTTATTCTTTAGTAATAGGTAGTATCCAAAATGTTGAAATCATTATAACTTGCAAAAAAAATTTCCTGAGTGAATGTTTACAGAAATAAAATTAATTTATATAATAAAATAATTCACAAAATGTAAAACTCTGTTCAACATGAACTTTTCTACAAATGCCAGATTTAGCATTCATAACTTATTGACAAAAGTTTGACAAAAAAGGTTAACAAAAGTTTATTTGTCAAAAATATACTCAAAATTTCAGTCCCCATCTTTACATATCCATATTTTCGTATTTGTACCCTAAGATAGTCGGCCAGTAAAGACAGATTTTTTTTGTTTTTAGTAATTTTCTCTTTATAATAAAGAAAAACTAAGACACTGGTAACGTAATTAATTTCAACATAAATACAGTAAAATCTTATTTAAAAAGAGCTTCATGTAAGTAAAAATGGCAAGCCACACACCAAAATATCCACAAAATTTCCACTCCTCTTTCTATCCAAGTAGGCTCAGGCCACATAAATCCACCACCATCAAGTTGATTTCAGATCACCCTACAAGACAGAGTAAAACTGCTCCATAGGAGTTCCCAAGACTATAAATCTTTACTGGGATAGTCTAATTTGGTTTGTCTTGCAGAACTATGCTTATGGTCCTTTCTACATGGGTTTCCAGTTAATGTTTTATGGCAGTGGTTCTCAATCTAATGGTGCAATCCTTTAATATAGTTCGTGTTGTGGTGACACCCAACCATCAAATGATTTTTGTTGCAACTTCATAACTGTAATTTTGCTACTGCTATGAATTAGGTTAGGCGACCCCTGTGAAAGGGTCATTTGACACCCCAAAGGAATTGAGACCCACAGGTTGAGAACTGCTGTTTCATGGGCTTGCATCTCATGCTAGGCAATGAATTCCTTGAAGACAGAGACAAAGTTGCCTATTTCTGGCCACTGTTACTTGGTGGATGGATGGATGGATGGATGGATGGATGGATGGATGGATGGATGGATGGAGAGATGCCATCAAGTTGATTCTCATCCATGGCAACTTTATGTACAACAAAATAAAATACTGCCTGGTCCTTCATCATCCTTACCATGGCAGCATTGTACCTGTCCGTCCCACCATAGGTCTCCCTCGCCCTAGTTGACACTCTACTTCACTAAATATGAAGACCAACTCTAATGATTCACCTCTCCAATGCAAGCCAGTATTCTCCTATGGCCTTTAAGGTTCCTAAGGCCCTTAAGTTCCATTGGCTAATTATGAGAAATAGATTGCCAGGTCTTCCTTCATAGTCTGTCTCACCCTGGAAGCTCTGCTGAAACCTATCCACCATGGCTGACCCTGCTAGTATTTGAAATATGAGCAGCATAATTTCTGTATCACAGAAACATGCAAGCTACCATGGAGTACAACCAACTACAGATGGGTCTGAAACACAGTAGATGACTTATAAATACTTGTTGAATAAATGAAAGGATAGGTGACTGAAATGGTGTTAATTTGTGGGATGAAATCTAGCAGACAGAAAAGGATAACACCAGGGTGGAAGAGTGCTAAGCATTCTTTGTGGCCGGGAAATCTCTGTGGCTCTTCAAATGGAACGGCTTGGGTTTTTTAAGTGAGGATATATTAGTATTCGTATAAATGAATTTCCCAAATTAACGCTTAATCTTTTAAGTTGAATAAACACTAACAAAAATATTGGTAAATAAATAAACAAAAATGCATGGCACATTCCCCTTCCTTTTCAGAAGAGTACGATGAACCAGACTGAACCTTTTTTAAAAATTCAATGTCATCATTATGAAACTCAATTATTGTTGAGGTAGGGTGACGGGGTGGTCCTCCATTAAATTAACCATTTCGTTTATTGCTCATTTTCTCTTTCTTCCACTATGAAGGCCTTATCCATCATCTTTAGCTATTACAACTGTGCAGCCTTCAACATCAGAGAATAATAAAACCACAGAACTTGAGAGCTTAAAGGAACCTTAAAGATCATTTAATCTACCTCGCCATCAAATCTAAGAGATAAGAAAGCTAAACCCTCAGTAAGTCCTTTGCTAGTCATTTGCTTTTAGCTGTCTGTTTTAAAGGCTTTCCAGCTGTGTTCTGCAGAGCACTCTACTTAGTGTGAGCTCAGGTCATTCCGTTCCTCTTCCTCTAAAATGCCAAGGAGAAATTTGATTTTAAAATATATATAGATACACCACAAGGATAAACACATTGTGAACAAACTTTGAAAAAATAGGACATATCTGTTCAGGATCAGAACATACCGATTTTACTTCACCACAGATCCTTTCCTTTGTAGTCACTCCTGTGCTTTATGGCCCTACTCAAAAGCTCCAACCCCAAAGCAAGCACGCTGCTGTCTACGAGACAGAACTGCCCCTGAGGGTTTCCAAGGCCTTCAGTTCTTAGGCATCCCCCGCTTTTCTCCCTCCCAGAGGCTGTAGACGGGGGAGCCTCCCTTTACTCAGCAAAACCTCGGTCATCTCTTCAGTCAGCACCTAAGCCTCCACTCAGTGAAAATACCAGGCTGCTCACTCCTACGCTGGCTCTCCCTGGTTGCTAGAAATGTACAGAGCCAGGGATGGGAGCAACACAAACATTTATAAGTACTTGCTACTGGGCAGACTCCAGCCTTGTAAAAAAAACTCGACGACAGAGAATGTTGCCCCTGTTTTCTACACGAGGTCGCCAAGACCGAAATGACGTGATTCAGTCATCCAGTTAATGCGTGGTAGAGGAAAATGCAAACCAGATGCCTGGGTGCTCATGGTTACTGGCCTTAGTCTATTAGAGGAGAAAAGTGCACGACGCTTAACTCGGTAACAGTGCAATGAAAGCAACCATAGTAGTGCGGGAACACAGTAAAAGCAGCAATTAATCCCACCTGAAAAGTAAGATGTTACATGAGAGTGACATGTAGGTGAGTGCTCACAACAGTCATAAAAATAACAAGAGCAAACACTTCAGTGGGATTTACTGTATCAGCTCATTGATATTCTCACAAGCTTCTCATTTAGCCCTTCCTACAGAAGGGGAGTCCTTGGACAATGCAAGTGGCCAGCACGTTCGTTCGGCTGCTGACCATGACATTGGAGGTTTGAATCTACTCAGGGGCTCCTCGGAGAAAAGGTCTGGCAATTTACTTTCCAAACACCTAGCCGCTGAAGATGCGCTGGAGCCCGGTTCTACTCCAGCACCCAAGGAGCCACCGGGAGTCATAGGTGACTCAATGGCTCCCGTTTTCTTCTGAGGGAACCGAGGCCCAGACAGGTTAAAGGGACACACACCGCTGTCCTATGCTGAGGAGCGTTGGTGGCACAGTGGTTACGTGCTGGGCTCTGATCTGCGAGGTCGGTGATTTGAAATCATCAGCTGCTCCCATAAGACAGGACTCTCCTCCTGTAAAGTGTTCCCGCCTCTGAACCTCACAGGGACATTGCTACGCTGTCACTATGAGTGGGCATCGAATGGACGGCAGCGAGTGAGCACTATGCTAATTCTCAGAGTGCACTAGGTGAAGGTGTCAAAGACGGAAGGATGCCAATGCACATGTGAAGCACACTGATCTGTGGGGCCTGGAGGAGCCAGAGAATTCAAGCAGATCGGCACTTGTCTACTTCACACCCACTGGCTGCTCCTTACAGTGCAGAGACATCCAAGCCCAGACCCTGCCTCTCGCGTTTTGCCAAGCTCACTCAACCTAATCATGAGTACTCAGGTCTTCTGAATTTCCTGCCCCATTGTAAACTCTCTCAGCAACGCCTGTGGGTTTCCTTCCCTAGCATTTGCCCGACTGTGCAATTCTACCTGACAGTGGCACCGCGGATTGTAAACTCCACGAAGACAGGGGTTGTGTCTGGTTTGGTGTGCTGCAGGTTTTGCTGTGGCTGCCATTTTGCTTTTGCTTCTCCTTGATGAGCCCTGAACTGAAGAGCAGACATTGACCGTTGAACTTGGAAGAGCATGGACTTGATTCTACGAAAGTATGAAAATCTCTACCAAGGTTGAGGCGTTCAAACAAAGAAACCATCAAGCTAGGTTTCCTGCAGATGGTGGATGGGAAAGAAAACCAAAGCTGAAACATCAGTTGAGGACCCTTCGATACTCTAGAGGAGACAAGGAAAGAGCCTGACCCAGGACTATGGGATGAATTCACCACTTCACAGAGGACGTGGCTAGACTGGCCGCCAATTTGGCCCGCACGCGCATGCGCGTGCATGTACACTGGACACTGGGTGACTATCCATTTAGATGGATAAAGCAAGTCATAAAATGTAAATCTGTAGCAAAGAACACTTTATAAATTCTTCATAAGAGGAAATGTTTAAAATGCAAAAAGTATTCTTTCTAGCCCTTCGTTCCAACTGTTTATTTTCGAGGGAAGTGCCCTCTTCAAGGGAAAGGCAGTTAAGGCAAAGTTAAAGAAGGAAAATGGATGGAAACACTGAGAATCCAAGGAAACGTACTTGCAAACGAATGGCGCTTGCAAAGCATACCTGGTAATGGGCTTACGTCAGGTGTAAAGGAGAAAAAGGAGGCCAAGGAAAAGCAGCACAACGCCACACTCACTGCTCTCAGCTCAGGAAGGTCCATGCGACCAAGGGATGTGTGATTTGTAAGATGAGCGTTGCTGGAATCGACTCAATGGCTGGGAGGCTGGTTTTACAAGACGAGGATGAGACCCAAGGTTGACTGAGGCAAAGAGCTGAAAGGACGGACAGGAAGATCATGGACAGAAGTCACCAAGGTGAGGTCGACCAAGCACAGGTGCGAGGTTGCCGAAGCAGCTCTGCCGAGCCCTCCCTGGGTGGAGGAGGATGGACGACTGGCTGGGCTGACTCTGCAGATTCCATCCTGAGTGTAAAAAATGCACTGCCACGCAATTGCTTTTGCCTCACAGAGACCCTACTGGACAGAGCAGACTTGCCTGCATGTGGTTTCCAGGGATGTAATCTTCCGCCCAGAGCAGCTGGTGAATTGAACCTGAGCTTTCCATTAGTAGTTGAGCGCTTAACCACCGCACCACCAGTGCACCTTGCTTTTGAGTATCCCCCCCAAAATCAAAAACAAACTCATGACAGCCAACGAGTCAATTCTGACTCATAGTGACCCAATAAGACAGGGTAGAATTGCCACTGTGGGTTTCCAAGACTGTAGCTCTTTTCAGGAGTAGAAAGCCTCATCTTTCTCCCAAGGAGCAGCTAGTGGTTTCAAACTGCCTACCCTGTGGTTAGCAGTCCAAATCATAACTACTATGCCATCAGGGCTCCTGGTTTCTGAGTAGAGCTCACTGAAATAATGCTTATGGAGTGAAAAGTTGAGACTTGTAAGATATTTGTCTAGGACTTTTAAAATAACACCCTTTTCTTCAAAATGGGAGGAGCTTCTTAGTAACCTTCCTCCCCAATTTCCTGCATTTGAGTTCAATCTAAAGGCTGCTTTACTATAAAGTTCATCTTACCAAGAGCATC
The DNA here is from genome assembly GCF_000313985.2 of Echinops telfairi. Classification (NCBI taxonomy): domain Eukaryota; kingdom Metazoa; phylum Chordata; class Mammalia; order Afrosoricida; family Tenrecidae; genus Echinops; species Echinops telfairi. Next base: position 62,026,479 of record NW_022103898.1, read on the forward strand.
TGGAGTCTATACAGTACGTCTATTTTTACTTCATATTTAGCAGTGGCAAAACATGCCCTTCGAGTAGATGGCACGAGAGAGCTGCCACTTTCACACCTCCAACCAGCACTTGGGCTTCCTGTCACATATGTCATAGTTTAAGAGCCAAACTCCAAACGTGGCTCCCTCTGTCACTTAAATAACGTGTCTTAAGGGCTGCTGTGCTGTGACAGACCACCCCCACTTCTACCCACACCTCCAGGAATTTGAGATTTACATTATGGGCAAGGAATCGGTATCAGATCTGAGGGAGGGAGGAGGGGCTTCAATGTATTCTTACTAAAGTGGATGTTGGTGTCACATGCTGTTGAAATCAAGTTTGCTGTGGTGACCCCACGTGACAAAATGGGGTTTTCTAAGCCCACATGGTTTCCTAGGATGTAATTTTCATGGCAGTGGATTGCCAGATCTTTCGCCCACTATGCTGGCTGCCGCAGGGCAGGTTCTGACCACTAATTTATCTGCAGGAATACTTCTTGATTATGTACTGAGGAGATTCAGAATCAATGCCTTAACAGGAAGCAACCTTGTTTGAGGGCGGCAGCCTATATTAACACTTGGTGAGCTGGATAAAGCTGAGTGGGGAGTTAGGGAAGCTTAATAAGGTGATCTTCAGCAAGTGGGAAAGGGTGACCCTGTTTTCCTCCAACCACAGGCTCAGACTCACCCACATTAGGAAGCCAACTTCTGGCCCAAGCTTAAAGGAAGCACCAGACTCAGGCAGTGGGACTGAGTATCAATAAGACTAAGCCCTATTACCAGGTTTGTTTTGGCAAAAACAAAACAAACCAACAATCTGCTTCCTAACCTCTTTATTCCACCCTACCTCCTTTTCTTCAGGGGTGTTCCATTTTCACCTCATTGACTATATATAAAGTCAACTTTTCTCTTGGCTTCATCAAGTTTACTCTGTAGAAAGCTCATTTCTCTCTCTCCAACCCTGTTTCCCTCAATTATTCACCTCCTCTCCAAACTCTTTTTCCAGACATAGAAAATTTCTTACAAGAGTAGTTTGCATATAATAACTCCACATTCTCACCTAATTCTTTCCACTGAATATAAAATGAGTTCTGGCTTTATACCCTAATATTGTATAAGGAATATACTCCCTAAACAAGACTTGCCAAGGTCACTAGCAGACACATAATTGCTAAAACAAAGACTTCTCAGTAGTTCTTCTCAAAACACTCTTTCTGACACTAAAGGAGCCCTGGTGATGTAGTGGTAACCTGTTGAGCTGTCATCCGCATGGTCAGTAGTTCAAAACCACCAGCACCTCTGCTGGAGAAAGACTGGGCTTTCTACTCCAGTCAACAGTTACAGTCTCAGAAACCCACCGGGGGTCGCTGTGAGTCAGTGTTGACTCAATGGCAGCAAGAGTTCTGACACAATATTCTCTTTTGACTTTCCTCTTACCAACCAGTCACTTATCCTCAGCCTTTTACCTCTAACATAGAGACAGATGATCCCAAGATTTGGTCCAATTTCTACCCTCACACTCCATCTTCCCACTACCCGCCCCCCTATGCCTCCCAACCCCCCAGCAAATATAGCTTGTGTGCCCATGATTCTCAGTCTCTCTGGCCCTGCTCCAGGCCTCCTGCCCCTGAGCTGTATCTCTAACTTGTATCATCTGGCTATCTGTATCAACTGTATCTCTAACTTGTATCATCTGGCTATCTGTATCAATTGTATCTCTAACTTGTATCATCTGGATATCTGTATCAACTGTATCTCTAACTTGTATCATCTGGCTATCTGTATCAACTGTATCTCTAACTTGTATCAGCTGGCTATCTGTATCAACTGTATCTCTAACTTGTTCAATCATCTGGATATCTGTATAAACTGTATCTCTAACTTGTATCATCTGGATAGTTTCTGAATACCTCAACTCCAGCACAAAACTGGGCTATCAAATATGACATGTTCCTTCTCTTCATCACTTACTTACATTAGGTTCTATGAATTCTAACTTTTGGAAATAACTTTGACATACTCCCATTAGCTATTTTCATGGCTGCTACTCTAGTTTATAACCTAAAAATCCCTGACCAGGGCCAGCAAATGGTTAACAGGAAAAGCTTTGGGAAGCAGACTAACTGGATTCAAATTTTGTCACTTACGTGCTGTGTGTGCAGGGCAAGTTATTTAACTTCTTTAAGACTCAATTTCCTCATGTGGTAAAGAAGGATAATAGAGCTATTTTAAGAGATTTGGTGGTTTACATAAGATGTTATCCACAATGGCTGATACATGGTAGCTAGTCACTCAAAAGGGGGATTGTTTTCATTCACTTCTCTCCTCCTTCCCCTATCACTTCCGTGGGTAGCCTATCCTTCCCCTCCAATACAGATTCATTATGCATACCAGTCACTTTCTAAAACCAAGATCTACTTTTCATTCTTCAGTTAAACAAAAGCAAACTGTTCCTGAATTTCCATTACCATCATAACAAGGACCATCTCCTTAGTGTGGTATTTATGACCCTGTAGACAACTAACATCAGGCTACCTTTCCAGCATACAAAGTCTCCATTCCTTCTTAAGTAATTAACCCCCATACCCAATGCACCTGATCGCGTCAAACTTCACTTTCTTTATTACAGCCACCCCCACTTCACGCTCTTCTCCCCTTTTATTTACAGCTGATGATGCCATGTTTACATTTGCAAATGTGTCTGCTTCCTCCAATACATGCTTCTTCTTGGAAGCAAAGAACCCTCCTGATTAATTGGGTCCCTTGCTTTCATTTACCAACCATTTATTAACTGAAAAGAAGGCATTATGCTAGGTGCTGGGAATAGAAAGGCAAAGATGTGGCCTGGTCCCTAACAGATGTGCAGTCTGGTGGGGAAGGCCAGGTAAATGAGTAGAGTAGAGGATGGCAGGTGAGAGGGCAGAGCAGTGGTTCTTGACCCTGGTTGTACATTAGCATGGCTGGGGTAGATTGCTAAAAATACTAGTGCTTGGGTTCACCGACCAGATATTCTGAGTTGACTTGTCTGGGCTCCACTTTTCTTAAGCCCACTTGGCATAGTTATGTGACGTGAGTGTGGAATGCTTCTGGCACAGAGCTGTTCCAACAAGGCTATGAAACTGGCCCTGCCAGTTGCCCTTTAAAACTCCGTGCCCTTTTCTGCTCCCTCCCTATGTCACGTCCCTTAGAAGACATTGCCTTATCCTGAATTGAGGGGTCCATTCTAATGTTCTTTCCTGTGATTGGTTTAGGGGTAGAAAAAAGAACTTATTCGAGGTGACTCAAGGGAAAGTCTGTTGAGCCAGTGCAGGAAGAAGGTTCCTCATCCCAAGATAGTCAACCACAGAGAGTCAGGTCTTTCTGGCCCTGGACACTGCTCTTTCTGGGTAAGATATTACCCAGAAAAGACACCATTGTATCTGGTAAGATAACTAGAATTACAGCCACCATCTTGTGACTAGCGAGGCGGACTATGCCGAAGGAGGACTGAGAGTTGGCTGCTGCTGCTTTTAAAACAAAAACAAAAAATCAAGATCCCCATATGATTCTCTAAGAAACAAAAACATTTTGTTGGGCTTTAGGTTAAAGTTTACGTAGCAAATTGCTTTTCCAAAACCAAGAGTTGACACATAAACTGTTCTTTGAAATTGGCTGACATCCCCACAGTGTGTCAGCAACTTCCACCTTCCCTCATTGGGGGCTATTTCCATTCCCCTGATTCCCCTGCCCCTCCCCATCTCGAGTCTCCGGCAGAGGTTGTCCTGCTGGTCTTGCACCGTCTGCCTGTTGTTTTGTAGGCCCATTGAGCCACTGGCTGGGAAGTGGCCTCTGGGAGTGTCTTCAATTTCAGTTAGAAAGTTTCTCAGGGCAATAGACTTGTGGGTGGGGTGAGAGGGTGGGGTGGCTCCTCTTTTCCACTAGTAAGTCTGCTCACTTGATTTTTTACCTTGGAATTTTTACTACATTTTAAAAAACTCATTCTAACCAGCACCTTCAACTGTGGACTTGGTCAGAGGAGCAGTCATGGTAGCCAGGTGTCAGCTAGTTGTCTGCTCTCGGGGTAGAAGATGCTGTGGTTCATGCGGGACATTCGTTTTTTAGACTAATTGTTTCCATCCGTCTTCATTGGTCTTCATTCTCCTTTGCTCCGGGTGTGAAGAAACACATAGTTGCTTATTAGATGACCACTCATAGGATTTCAAGACCCCAGACACTATTCACCAGACGAGGCTATAGAACATTACCCTTATGAACTGTGTTTTTTCTTGATCCTTCATGTCAAATGGTTCAGTCTTAATGTCTAAATAGTTTCTCTAATTGTGCCTTCTGAAGCACCATGGAGAACGGCTTGGAGTGGGATCAAGGTAGAGTTGGGAGGACTTGTTATAAGGTTATTGCATTAAATAGAATTGAAAAATCATGTGAATTTGAGCTAAGACATGATCAAGAAGAAGGCAGAGAAATGGATCATTTCAAGAGTCATGTGGGGGTAAAATCAATATGATGGTGGTGAATTTAGGCTCTAGAACGTAAAGGAAAATGGGCATTAAGGATTACTCAATGGTTTCTGGATTGGGTAGGTGGGTGGATAATTGTGCTATTCACTAAGAGAGGCAGTGTGTGAGGAAGAGGTTTGTAGCATGGGAAGAACAAGCAAGTGAAATGCACATCATGGGGCAAACATCAGGAGTTGTAAATCCTTAATGAGTGTTGGATGAATAAACGACTGTGATTAATCTGGGTGGCTACAGAAATGTCCTGCCCCAAGGAACATGTGTTCTAAGGTATGCACAGTCCCCGTTGCTGGAGAGTCCGTTCTAATTCCTGGCGACCTTTCATGTTCAGAGTAGAGCTGCCCTCTCGAGGGTCTTATGGGTGTGACTTCTAAGGTGTCTGGGTGGGTATCAACGGCCAGGAGCTACCAGTAATGTCAATTCGCACGTAAACAGTTGACTTACCTTTGATATTGATTAAAATAGCAAGTGAATGGCTGGGAACCAATCTCTTCCTTCCAGTACTGTTGCCAAGTCATGACACTTTCCAAGTTCTTCTGATTTTCTCTCTCGCAGGGAGGGATGTAGGAGCACTAACAAAATTAAACAGAGGGAGTAAACCTGTTATTTTCAGGAATACTAAGACACAGTTGTTGAGAGATGAAAGTATGCAGATAGCACATCTGATTTTGACATGCTTAGTTTTTCAATCACATCAAAACTGGTAAACAAGATTTCAAGATTTCAAATGGGCACAACTGTAGAAATATTCCAATTGAAAAAAGACAGTAAAATAATCCACAGTCATTAGAGAAGGATTTTATAATTAATTATATTTGAATATCAAAATGAAAGACAACTTGTCTCTCTCTTTGTGAAGGCCTGCCACTCAAAAGAGTGACAAGAAAAAAAGTTCAATTTTATCCTCAGTTTCTATCTACGGGCCTTGCTATTTTCCTTGTCCACCGTCAATCATCAAAGCAATCATCTAGCACTTCTCAGAATTCTGCGACCAGGGTCGAGTCCACGCTGTTCCACACGGCTGCCGCGAGCTGGACTGGACTCAATGGCACAGCGGGGCTTTTCTCTTTCTGTTATATGTGTCTCGAATATCACTTTCCTGATTGAACCACTGATCTCATCTTCTGTGCATACAGCGCCACTCCCATTAATAGCAATAAAGCTTATAAGAAATCATGAATTCTTCCAAGCAGCAGTTGGGTTTTTGGAAGCAAACAGAGATCATCAGATCTGGCTCCAGTTGTGCTGTTTGTTATGAGTTTGGGTTTAGATCGTCCTTGGGCAATGCAAACGGTGATTGTGTGTCTGCTAACCAAAAAGTTGGAGGGTTGACTCCATCTAGAGGTGCCTCAGAAGAAAGGCCTGGCTTTCTAATTCTGAAAATTCAGTCACTGAAAGCCCTGTGGAGTACACACTACTCAAAGTGAAACACAAGGTATCATAAATTGGATTCCACCCCATGACAGCTAGTTTGTTAGGGAAGGACTTATGCAAATTCCTTTACTTTTTGGACTAATCTAATCATCTAAACTGTAAGATCTCTAAATTAACGTCCAGCTCTTCAGTTCTATAATTTGGTCCAAGTAAGGACCCTGCAACTACAGACCCTGCTGCGGTGTTCTCCTAGAAGAGATCCTGCCTCTGGGAGACGGCTGGGGATGACAGTCCAGCAAAGCAGAGCGGAGAGGTCTTCCTTGGGGCCTACATGCTACACTAGAACATTCACAAAGGGACTTTGGCTTAAGATGAGTTTCCAATTGCTTAGCCTAACTACTTCATCATTTCCTTTCCTTCAAATAAACACTTTTTTTCTATGTTATGGTCAATTTACGAGGAGCTCTGATGGTGTCGTGGTTATACGTTGGGTTGCTAACTGCAAGGTCATCAGTTCAAAACCACCAGCTGATCCTCAGGAGAAAGACTGGGTTTTCTACTCCCATAGAGAGTTACAGTCTTGGGGGAGGGAAAAAAGAGTTACAGTGTTGGAAACCCAATGGGCAGCTCTACCCTGTCCTATATGGTAAGTCAGCCTGGACTTGATGACAGGAGTTCTTTTGGTCCTAAGAAGGTATTTCCAGATTTGGAGGTAGAAGCTGTGAGATATATTTTTCATAGGTTATACTTGTATAAAGTTATAGCTCTATACTGCAAATATTGAGATTCACATGGGATAAAACATTGTTTTGCTATTAGAAAACTTTGAATTAGTGTGGCTGGATTTTAGAAGGCATGTACATTTTTTACATTGGGCAAAATAACAAGATCAAATTCAAAGATTCCTTTAATAGTCTGTATTCCTTCCAAAGAGTATCATAGATTAAATAATGAGTTTATAATACGCTTGCAACTTTTTAAAGCTAACAGATATGGAAAGGAAAAAATTTTAGATCAATACCACTGAATTATACATGTAGAAGTTGAATTGGAGAATGTTTTGTTGTGTACAGTTTTGCCACAATAAAAAAATATTTACATGAATAACAATGAGCACAAGGAAGAAGAAAATGTTCCAAATTGATGGTGGTAATGATTGTACAACTCTTCTTGATATGAATGAATTATTGAATTTCATGACATGCCAATAGAACTGTTAAACATTTTTTTTTAAATATTGAAGGTTCAATTTTATGTTCTTAAAAACCATTGCTGTTTTCTTACATCTTGATTCTTCCGTCAACTAACCTCTGAGATGTCCCTGCAGCTCACTCAGCCCCTCCCTAGGTTCCTTTCTCTCAAGTCTACTTACTGGATCAATGAATCTGGTTAAACATTCTAAGTAAGTCAGAAATAATAATTCACTATCAGTGTCTAGATTAAAAAAAGAATTAGGAAATTCAGTTGTAAGGACTTTAAAAAACAATGCGTCCAAGCCTGATGGTTCGCCATGTTTCTTAACAGCCCCACCATGAAGAACTCTCATCTGGGGGCACAAATACTAATCTATCCATCATTACCATGGCTGACATTATTTACTACGAGGGCTACATACCAAGCACTACTTTATCCTGTCTAATCCAAGAAAGCAAATATTCCAATTATCCCATTTAAAAGACGAGAAAACTGAGGAGGAGAAGATTAAAGAAACTTTTCCCATGGCCACATTGGCTAATGGTCAGGCTGGGATTCAAACGCAGAATGTTGTTCATGGCTCTCCTACAACAGCGGCCCGGGAGCACCGGCCATGTAGTGGTTCCACCGTGGGCAGCTAACCACAAAGTCAGCAGTTCTGAAACATCAGCCACTCTGTGGGAGAAAGATAGGGCTTTCCAGCAAAGAGTTCCAGTCTCAAAAACCCACAGGGGCAGTTCGGCCCTGTCCTGTAGGGTCCCTATGAGTTGGCATTGCCTGGATGGCAGTGAGTTTTTGAGACCCTGGCTGCTGAGTCTCTCTCTCGGCCTCTCTATTTTTCTCACTGGAGCTCCCTGAGGAGGGGGTAAGGAAGGTGCCCTGCCGCCAGCATCTTTTTGTAGATCTGATGTAGGGTTTCTATCGGACGGGGATTGGGAGAGTCCTCCTGAGGACTGAGGGGTGGACGTGCACTCTGTCTGTGTCCTCCAGCCTCTATGGAACGGATGCACTGTCCCTTAAGTGAATTTTTGGGCACTTGTCATGGAAGACCATGAATTTACTTAATAGAGTTTGGACCTTTTTTTTTTTTTAATTTGAAAAGTCATCATTTCCCAACTCCTAAAATCATTGCTGCCTACGTAGCCCTCACTGGAGTCTGTGCTGCCTGACCTTGGATGCAATCACCTTCTTTAAAAAGCCCCAGAGGAACAGAGACGTATGTTGAAATACACTCATCAAATGCCTACTGGTTAGGAAGGGAAAAAATGACTTTGCCTTCATGGAGAAAGCTGGTTGTAGTGCAGGGGCTATTCCGGGTGAATTCACTAGAGGCGGCCAGTGAGTTTACAGGAAGACACTGCCACAGCTTGCCCTGGAATCTTTGATGACGTACTTCCATCGCCTGTACGTCCATGTCTTAGCTCAGGGCTCACCAAGCTTATTATAGCGTCCTATTCCCAGTCTACCACAATGGATTTGTATTGCAGCAGAACCCTTCCGAGTGAGTTCTCTGGAGTAAGTCTTTTTAAAATATACATGTTGTAATGTGTTTTGGTAAGAGTTTACATAGCACATTAGGATCCCATTAGACAATTTCTATGCATATTGTTCAATGACACTGGCTACATTTTTCATATTACTGTACATATTCGTGTATAAGCCGAGTTTTCAGCACATTTTTTAATGCAGTTTTTGTGGTAAAATTAGGTGCCTCGGCTGATATTCAGGTCGGCTTATACTCGAGTATATATGGTTTATCATCATTCCTTTTGTGTGTGTGTGTGATTTTCTTGATATAGGATCCACAAATTATACACCGCCATGGTTAAATCACTTTTAAAATGAGTGGTAGATACATCCTCACAATCAGTTCCAGCGCTCGCTCCCCCCTCTCAGATTCCTTGTTTGCTCCCCAAATCCCCTCACCCTCCTTATCTCCCCAATGCCACCCCCCCCCATACCTCATAAGTCTTGAAGGACTGCATTTCAATCATGTGGGCAGGGCAGGCTGAATTCACTTTCTTCCTTTACTGAGT
>NW_022103898.1:62035714-62045662 GCF_000313985.2 Echinops telfairi
GTATAAGAAAAGGAGAAAGAAATATGAATAGGAAAAACCATCTCTCTCGCCCCCTTCCAGTTTTGTTTTCATTTGCTTGGGGAGAGTAGTGTTGAAAGGCATAAAGTTGTTTAGGTTTACCTAATGAAATGACTCCCAAACCACTTGATAGATAGGAAATAAGTTCTTAAAATATTATCGACTAGAATATAAGTTTGAGATATTATTTGAATCTCTCACTCTCTGAAACCCTGTAAGAAATGTAGCATTTGCTACCCGGTGTGTAGCCTGAGCACAGGAGCACAGAGATGCACTGCGGAGTGACAAGCATAATTAAGGCACTTAAAACCTTCACAATGTGTCCTATGCCTCAAAACTTCAGTAAGCAAATGCACACCCATATACACACACAACTGCCTTGTATGTGTAGGTTAACTGAACAAGCACATATGGAATTATGAGTTTGCTAAAAAAAACACACAAAAAACCCCAAACCAAAAAACTCTAGGCCAGGTGGTTTCAGAATGTACATCCATATCTGAAATCTAAACAAAAATAATTTTAAGGAGCTTGAGGTCTGGCATATATGCCTACTGTATATGCAAAGCAAGGTTAGGAAAGATGACCCAACCCACTGCTGATTCCCACTCGTGGTGACTCTACAGTTTCTGAGGCTGTAAATCTTTATGGGCGCAGACAGCCTCATCTTTCCCCCAAGGAGTGGCTAGTGGGTTTGAAATATGAACCTTGAGGTGAGCGATCCAACACTTACCTATCAGCACCATTGGGTTTTAAGAAAGAATCTATAGTGGTTAAGGATTATGTCAACTACTTTCATTTGTGTAGTTATGGATGAACAGGAGTTGGCTTTCTGAAGGGGGGGGTGTCAGATGGGGGGAGGGTTGTGACATTCCAAGAAGAGGAAATGTAATGTGCAGAAAGTTCGCATATGGATGTTCCAGAAACACTGAGTCATCTAATGGAGGATGGGGGTGGGGTGGGGGCATGGGAGAGAGATGGTGCTGGAAAATGCCCAAAAGACCTACTGCTTAAAAGAGCATTGCTCCTTTGTACTTAAGGGTGTCAGTGAAAAGTGGCTCACTTATGCCTTAGAAAAATATTCCCTGACGGCAGACAGGGCAAGATATGACAAAATAATAATTTATAAATTATCAAGGCTCATAAGGGAGGGGGAAGCGGGGAGGGAAGGGAAGGGAAAAAATGAGGACCTGATGCTGGGGGCTTAAGCAGAAAGAGCATATGTTTTGAGAATGATGAGGGCAATGAATGTACAAATATGCTTTACACAATTGATGGATTGTGATAAGAGTTGTATGAGCCCCTAATAAAATGATTAAAAGAAAAAGAATCCCTACCCATCCCCAATGAATAGCCACTTTACTGAGAATGTCCTATTCTGTGGTGGTTCTACAACTGCAGTTTTTCCAATTTAACAATATTCATCTAACTTCTAGATTCAGACAGATTGCTAAAATTGGTGGTGTTATTAAAACAGATATAAGTTTTTTAAAAACTGATAAAAGTTTAGGAAGACATTCCACCTTAAAAAGAAAAGAGTTCACTCTGATGTAGAGTCAGAAAATAAAAATATTCTTGCTTTGCCAAAAATAGAGGTCAAATCTAAATAGAAGTCAGACCAAAACATGAAATTTTATCTGGAATAAGCTCAATAGCTATCATTTATAATATGCATGACAGGGCATTAAAAAAAACCTGTTCAGTGGATTGTGATTACAATTTCAAGTCTTTAAGGAGATAACCAATCTTCTTATGATAATCTAGAACACAGGTATCCTACCAAACTCTGGCCTACAGCCCCCTTTTCACACCACCCTGGAATTAAAAGCTTTTGTACTTATCCATAATCCAGGATAAAGGCTAGGTATCTGCTTTTGCAGCCTCCTGGGTGGTCCAGTGCCTCCCAGGGGTCACGATCGCCACCTTGGGGAACAATGGGCTAGACAAATGAAATCGCACTTTCACATCCTGATAGTCCTCGATGCTGGGATGGCTTGTATACTGGATTAGGTGCTGTAAGGTGGTTAGACACTGTTGAGTCGGCTGGAATTCTCGGTGACTGATGCACAGCAGAAGAAAACGCTGCCCGGTGCTGCCCCACCCTCACGACTGTTACGGTGGGGCTGCTGTGGCATCCACTTCACCGGGAGCTGTCTCTTTCTCGCCACCGGCCCACTATTTTGTCATATAGGGCACACAACCTTAAGGCTTATAAATGTGTGTGTGTAAGCAGACTGTCAAGGAAAGATTACAACGATCATTTCTGCTCTCTATAAAGGGCCAGAAACCCCGTCCCTGGCAAGCCCCTCACATTTGTGGTTGATAGCCTGAGATGAGCGGGGTCAAGAAAAGCTGGTTTCCTATTCTGGTAGAAGATATAAGGGTACTTCCAAAAATTGTGGAAAAATGGAATTGAAAGAGAATGGAATTTTCCCACAAGCTTTTTGAAGCCCCTCCTGACCCCACTCCCGAATTTTCAAAAACTGATTATACTCAGCTCAGTTTGAGGCAGTAGATTGAAGGAGTTCAGTCAGAAATGGTATCACAATACATTCTTAAAAAGAAAATCTGAGTTGTTAACCTATTATGAATAATTATATGGAAAAATTGTGTAAAGGGAGATTTACAGTTCTCTGGGAGATTCTGGAAGAGTAAGAGAAACGTACATAGGCAAGTTTTTAAAAAAAATAATAAGATGAGGTAATTTTCAGCTCACAGAATATTTTAAAAGTTCCTAAGAAAATGTAATCAAGGCACACTCGATACACACATAGGATAAGATATATAGAAATGAGTAGTACTTTACATACTCAAAATAAGCTAAGCATTTGCTTAGCCAAAAATGTGGATATAACTATATTTATATATTTTAATTTATATTCATATATTTATATTTAAAGGATGCAGGGAATAAACAGAGGTGATGGGCAGTATATGAAAGCTGCATCCTTGTATAGGCAGTCAGTCAGTAGTATCTGAAACATACACATCAGAAAAAGCAGTAAAATGCTTTAGAAACATGGAAATAAAGACAAGGAAAGCAATCTTAAAATAGGATGTAAGTTACCTGTTTTTCTAGAACTGACCTGGAAACACAGACAGCTACCGTCCTTTGAGAATGTTCTCAATTTTCTCTGCAGTATCAGGTATAGAATGCATATTGTAAGTCTCAAGGAGGTTGCTCTATTTTGGAAGTGTGTATGTTCTCGAGAATAGCATCTTGGAGAACGCGCTTGAATAACCGCTGTTGTTAGTGTTGGGTGCTGTGTACAGAGTTCCGACTGCTCAAAAGCAGACGTATCGCAAGTTAGGAGCAGCGGGCTACGCATCTGGTAGTTGTTAGGCGCGCTCGCCGATGCCCACCAGACAGAGACACGGTTTGGTCCTGTCTCATCTTCACCACTGTCCTGATGTTTGAGCACACTGTTCCAGCCGCTATTTCAACGCATCTCCCTGAGGGCCTTCCTCTCTCTCGCTGCCCCTCGACTTTCCCAACAGGATGTCCTTCTCCAGGGACTGGTCTCTCCTGACAACATGTCCAAAATATGTGCGACAAGTCTCATCATGGCTGCACTTCTTCCAGAACAGGTTGATTAGTTCTTTTGGTAGTCCGGGAGACTTTCAATATTCTTCACCAGCATGTAATTTACAGGTAGCAATTCTTCTTTCGTCTTCCTTATGCAGTGTGCAACCTTCCCATGGTGGAGGTTCAGGGCAGTAGATCATAAAAGAGTAAAGACTTGGATCGCATAATTGGGACATTCACACAAGCAAAACACTAGTGCCTGCTTTGTTTAAATGATTCTTGTTAGGTTCCTGTTGAAAGTGCCCCAGGAAGTATCCTCATTTGGTTAGATTATTTCCATTTTTGCATCGATACAAACAAGGCTGCAATAATAATTATAAATCTCCCTGGGTGGTTTGCTCTCCAATGACTAAGATAAAGGTTGGCGGGTTGGAACAAGCCAGGAGCACCACAGAAGAGGACTGACAGACTGCTAGCACACAGATGACAGCCATGAAAACCCTTAGAAACAGTCCTTCTTTGCAACATTTAGGTCACCACCAGTCAGGATGGACTTGGTGACAATGGGTTTGTGGCTTTGGTTTAACTCCCCAGAGAAGATCGACATTTGATTCTGGCAGGCAGCTAGAACTTTGTTAATCTATCCCAAGAAAGGGGTCAAAAATTTCCCATCAGAGCTTTAGGCTTGCAAGATAGATCTGGTTCCACTTCTCCCTCATTCCCAGCGCATAACTCCTCAGAGACCCAATCTTAGGGCTGAGGTTGTGAACTCCAAATTAACTCGTTAAAGCAGGGATGATGAGACTTGGGACACAGTTTCAAGTGGAACCAGACCCTGGAGAATGATTTCATGTTTGGTAAAGTAAGGGTCAGTGTGTTAGGTAGGGTTCTCTAGAGAAACAAAACCAGGACATGTGTGATTATATGAATAGAAAAGGATAGGTTTATACAGCAAGAAGATTATCGCAGCTAATTAGTCCAAACAGCAGTACAGCGGGCTCAGTTCAACTCACTTTTGTGTAAGTTAATACAGTATACTGAAGGTCCTTCAAGAGGGTTGCCAGTCCAAGGTCAAGGAAGCAGAAATCGGAGTCTACCCTCAGGCAAGACAAGCAGAGTGGGCACACAGGCAGCAGGGTGGGACATCAACAGTGAGTAGCACAGGAGCTTAGTGAAGCAGGCCCCAAAGGCATGTCCCAATCAACAGATGTGTACATGGCGACACCATCCACCAACCTCAAGCTTGAGCCACGTCCACACCAGCAGCACCGCGCAGCACGTCTCAAAGGAGCCTCAAGCTCTAGCAACGCGACCCAAGGGCTGGATGGGCCCACAGGTAGTAAGCACACAGTTGAGGCAGAGAACTAGCTCAAGTAGCAGCAGGCTGCTCTGATCACCAGGTGGGAGACCGCCGGCCACAGAAAGTATTTCTCGCCGTTGCCCTCCAATCAAGCTATGACCAGTTAACCTCTGCCAACGTTTCTATGGAGGCCTGGTTGGCACAGTTAACCTAACTACCACAGTCAGTATAAACAGGAAGATCCTCAGCAAGCTGGACTGACACAATGGGCTCAACCAGCAATCTTAGGATGGAGCAGAACTGGGTAGTGTTTTGTCCTGTTATACACAGGGTATAGGTGAGTTGGAAACAACTGCTAACACCTGACAAGAATAACCCCAGTACGGGTGACAAATTGTGGATAACATTAAGAAGAATGAGTATTCCAGAACACTCCATGTGCCCATGCAGAACCTGTATATAGACCATGAGCTGTTTTTCAGCCAGCAGAGAAAGATTACTGCATGGTTTAAAATGAGAGAAGACGGGTGTCAGGGTTGTATGTTTTCAGTATACTTATTGAATCTATATGCTGCGCAAATAACCCAAGAAACTGGATTATTTGAAGAAGAACCCAAAATGGACGGCGATTCATTAACAACCTGAAATGTGCAGATAAGCAGGGACAGAATAGGGCATTGGAGGCCCCCATACACGGATAATCTGTGGTCTCTCCTTCTCTGTTTGCTCATGTACTCAAATAGAGTATATGAGTTGTGTACACACACACACACACACACACACACACACACACACACACACACGACACGACAAATTCAGAATTAGCCTGCCAGCTGTTCCGTGGGGGAAAGATGAAGCTCTCTGCCCCTGTAAAGATGTTTAATCTCGGAAACCCAATGGAGCAGTTCCACTTGGTCTTACAGAATCATTATGAGTCAGAGTGGACTCAATAGCAGTGGGTTTTTGTTTATGTACATATATGTGTCTGCGTCTTTTTTAGATGTGTATATTTGTACATCTATCACTTGTCTGTCAATGTCTCATACTGTGGTGACTTGGGTGTTGCTGTGATGCTGGAAGCTATGTCACTGGTATTTCCAATGCCAGCAGGATCGCCCAAAGTGAACAGGTTTGAGCAGAGCTTCCAGAGGAAGACCAGACCATGGAGAAGGAATAGGCTGTCCACTTTAGAAGAATTAGCCGCTGAAACCCCGATGGATAGCACCGAAACACTGTCAGGTACTGAAAAGCTATTGAACAGCAGCAGAGTATTCTCAGAGAGTGCCAGAAGAAAAGCCCTTCAGGTCACGAGGCAGTAAAAATATGGCTGAGTAAAATGACACTACTAATGGCTAATACTTGGGTTATTAACTTCTAAATTATGTAGCATCCTAAAAGAGTCAGATACATAAATGGCTTCACCACTACTTCCCAAGAACACTGAAGCTATCAGATGATTTGAGGAGGAAGGATCAGGACATGGGAAATATTTGTAAATGCATCTTATTAACTGTGTGTTTGAAATGCTTCTGGAACTTGGGCATATGCCATTTGGTTGCATGGTGAATTAAATCAATGGGTGCAATGATATGGAGAAACATTCCATAAAATAATTTTATCAGGTTTTAAAAATTCCCCAACATTCCCATTGAAAGTGTTTGGCTGGTAACTATAAGGTGGGTGGTTTGAACCCACCAGCTATTCGGTGAGAGAAAGATGTGGCAGGTTGCTTCTGTACATTTACAGTCTTGGTGGTGTTTTGCTATTTCCATTGGCGATGGCTTTTTCTCAGGAGCTCTTCACCAAGATAGTCATAGATAAGAGAATGTCTATTGTCTTACCATCTGTAGCTAGTGGTTGTAGAGAGCTGAACTAGAAAGAATTAGTTCAATTACTTTGATCCTGAGTTTAATTTTATTCGGGTTAAATACCTCCTGGGGTAGGGAGACCCACCCTAGTCATCGCAATTTGCTCTTAATTGACATGCAAGAGGTGTTCGAGAATGTCTGGGTTAATAGATAGTAGTCTCTAGGGCACAAGCAGTTAAACACTTGATTACTGCCTGAGAAGGAGCTACGGGCCTGGCAATGTGCTTCAGAAAGTTACCAGTGAGGTTCATTGCCCCCTCTGGAGCAGTTTTGCGCTGCACAAATGCAGTTGCCATGAGTTGGAATCAACTTGATAAAAAGTAATAGCAACATAGCAAGGAAAAAGAGGGTAGAGATTAAAAAAAATCAATCTTGATCTAACCACATGTGAAATATAACTATCAGAAGGATGGAGCAAGAAGCAGAAATAGTGGTAATACTGCTGCTGTGGTAAAAGGGGATCCTCGTTTTCTGTCACCTGATAAATGAAACAATCAAACCAAAAGGCAAACCCTCTGCCAGTGGGTCGATCTAACACGTACTGACTCTGCATAGGGTTTCTAACCCCAGAAGTCTGGATATGCGCTCATGCTCTGTGAGGTTCTGTTTAAAACATTAAAGAACATACATTTCTCTTTCCAAAATAATTTTCCAACAAATCTGTTTCTCAATGTTGGGGTTTCTCCATAGTACAATGAATGCTTACTGGTTAAAAAAAATCCTTTGCATTTTCAACGTTGAAAATGATGATCTTGATAAATATATATTCACAGATGTCCAAAATAAGCAAAAGAGATTACGAGGTGCTCCTCAGTGTGTGTGCCTTTGATTACTTTCAATTGACGAGGTTGTTTTACAGATCTGTACAGATCTGAAAGCTCAGCTCACAGACTTTTTGTGTGGTACAGATGCAAAGAGTTTCTGTCCACGGAAAAGATAACCCAGAAGTCACTGTTTATGGCCTTGAGTAAGATCTAACCATCTTAACATTCCTTTGCTACATTGTCTGATTGAAGGTAGTTTAAACAAAGAAACAAGCAGATATGACCCAGGACGCAATGCCTTCTCAAAGATAAGTTAATCATAGCTCCTTGAATGGAGTAAAGCCTGTGGGAGCGAACCCTTCGGGGCCTTCATCTGATGATAGGACACCACTAAAAATGAGAGGAAACCGCTTCAAACATCAGTTACTAGTTGAACTTGAAATGTATGAAATGTGAATCTATGAAAAGTGGAAGTCATTACAAGGGAATGGGACACATAAAGAGTCGTATTCTGGATGTTGGTGAGCGGAGACGGACTGGCACTGGCTATTTTGAATTAGGAAATCATATGGCTTCCTGCGCTAGGAATGACACAATCAGGAGGAATGGCATTGCATTCATCATCAAACAGGACGTTTCAAGATCTATCCTGAAGTACAATGCTGTCTGTGATAGGATTAGAGCTATATGAATTCAGGGATATCCAATCAATACAACAATTATTCAATTTATCTGCAATTGATCAAACTTGTGATCAGAATGCATTGATAATGACTGGTGTTGGAAAGCAAAAGTTTGAAATAAAGAAAAGGAAGAGCAGATGGAACATATGGTTTTAGTGACAGAAGTAAATCTGGAGGTTGCATTATAAATCCTGCAAGACGAATGACTTGTTCATAGCAAATACAATTTTTCAACACTACAAAAGGCGTGGACTTCTCCAGGTGGAGTACACAGAAATCAAAGTGACAACATCTGTGGCCTGCTGGTGTAGTGGTTACGACTTAGGTTGCAATCCACATAGCTGGCAGTTCCAAACCACCAGCAGCTCTAAAGGAGAAAGACTGGACAGCCAGTTTAGTTTGGTTTTTGGTAGAAGAGACAATGGACAAGTTCAATATCAGTAGCTAAAACAAGGTCAGGGGCTGACTATGGAACAGCCCATCAATGTTCATATATAAGTTCAAGTTCAAGTTAAAGAGAATGAAAACAAATTCACAAGAGCAACATAAGACCTTGAGTCCACCCCATCTGAGTTTTGAGAACATCTCAAGAACAGATTTGATGCATTAAACACTACCGACAGAAGCCCTGATGAGCTGTGGGATGACATCAAGACCATCATACATGAAGAAAAAAAAAAGTCACTGAGAAGATAAGAAAGAAAAAAATCAAAGTGGATGTCAGAAGCTAAGGCAAACAGAAGAAACGAATAAGCCAAAGAGCTGAACAGAATATTTCAAAGGGCAGCTCCAGAATACCAAGCAAAATATTACAATGAAATGTGCAAAGATCTATAGTAGTTGTGGTTGTTAGGTGCCTTCTAGTTGGTTCCGACCTATAGCACCCTATGCAAACAGAACAAAACACTGCCCACTCCTTTGCCATTCTCACAATTGTTCCTAGGCCTGAGTCCATTGCTGCAACCACTGTGTCAATCCATCTGGGAGAGGGACTTCCTCTTTTCCCCTGCCCCTCCACTTCACCAAACACGATGTCCTCCCCAGGGGCTAGTCTCTCCTGACAATCTGTCCAAAGTACGTAAGACAAAACTTTCCCCTATTGCCTCTAAGGAGCTCTCTAACCGTACTTCCTCCAAGACAGATCTGTGAATCTTTTTAGCACTCCTTGCTACTTTCAGCGTTCCTCTCTCGAGCACCACAATTCAAATACATCAAGACCTTGAGTTAGAAAACCCAAAAAGGAATAACATGCTCAGCGTATCTTAAACTGAAACAACTCAATAAAAAAATTCAAGCATGGAGTTGCAATATTAAAAGATTCTATGGGCAAAACATTGAATGATGCAGGAAGCATCAAAAGAAGATAAAAAATACAGTCACTGTATGAAAAATAACCTGACGAGATTCAACCATTTCAAGAGATAGCATTTAAGTAAGAACCAATGATACTGAATGAAGTCCAAGCTGCACTGGAAACACTGGCCAAAAACAGGGTTCTAGGAATTGATGGAATCTCAAATGAAATGTTTCAACAAGCTGATGAAGCACTGGAGGCTCTTACTCATCTATGCCAAGAAATTTGGAAGGCAGCTACTTGGCCAACTGACTAGAAGAGATCCATACTTACCCTGATTCCAAAGAAAGGTTCAGAAAAGAATGTGGAAATTATCAAAGAACATCGTTAATAGCACATGCAAGTAAAATTCTGTTAGGTAAAAAAGCGGCCATCTAGCTCAGAAGCAACAAAGCCCACATGGAAGAAGCACACCAGCCTGTGTGATCACGAGGT
>NW_022103898.1:62046580-62066833 GCF_000313985.2 Echinops telfairi
AAATAAAGAAAAAAATTCTGTTAAAGATTATTCAAGAACAGTTACAGCGATACATTGAGTTGCCAGAAATTCAGGCTAAATTCAGAAGATACTTAGAGCAAACGTTAGTATTGCTAATGTCAGAAGAATTTTGGATAAAGCTGAGAGTACCAGAAAGATGTTTATTTCTGTTTTACTGATTATGCAAAGGCGTTCGACTGTGTGGATCATAACAAACGATGGGAAGCCTTGAGAAGAAGGGAGTTCCCGAACACTTCATGGTGCTCATGCGAAAACTAGACATGGATCAAGAGGCAGTTGCTTGAACAGACCCAGGGTATACTGCCCGTTTCAAAATCAAGAATGGTGTGCATCAGGGTTGCATCCTCTCACCACACTTATTCAATCTGTATGCTGAGCAAACAATCAGAGAAGCTGGAGTATATGAAGATTTTGGCTTCAGGGGTGGAGGAAATATTAAAAACTTGCGATATGCAGATAACACACAAGTTCCGCTTACTGAAAACAAGACTTGGAGTATTTGTTGATGAAGATCCAGGATTGCAGCCTTCAGTATGGGTTACAACTCAATGTAAAGAAAATCACCATCCTCACAACTGGGCCAATAGAAAACATCATGATAAATGGAGAAAAGATTGAAGCTGTTGAGGATTTTGTCTTGCTTGGATCTACAACAAATGTTCATGGAAGCAACAGTCAAGAGATCAAATAATGCATTGCATTAAGTAAATTTGCAGCACAAGACCTCTTTCAAGTGTTGAAAAGCAAGAATTTACTTTAGGACTACGGTGTACCTGACCCAAGCAATGCTATTTTAATTTGTCTCATATTCATGTGAAAGTTAGGCATTGCATACAGAAGATTAAAAAAATTGATGTATTTGACCTATGGTGTTGATGAAGAATATTGCAGGTACTATGGACTGTCAAAAGAACAAATGAATCTGTCTTGGAATGCTCCTTAAAGACAAGGATGGAGAGACTTCATCTCATGTACTTTGGACATGCTGTCACGAGAGAACCGTGCCGGGAGAAGGACATCATGCTTGGTAAAGGGGAGGGACAGCAGAAAGAGAAGGCCCTTGGCAAGATGGATTGACCCAGGAGCTGCAACAATGGGCTCAACCGTAAGAACAACCGTGAGGATGTCACCAGACCAGGTGGTATTTTGTTCCTGCATCCTGGTTTTTGGCCAATGCCTTCAGTGCAGCTTGAACTCCGTGCTTCTGTGTCATCAGCTGCCATTCATGTTACCACTGAGATGGCGGAATGTCAACTAGTTCTTTGTGGTACAACAACTGTAGATTCCTTCCACCTTCTTTTGATGCTTCCTGTATCATTCAATATTTTGCCCACAGAACCTTTCAATATTACAAGTTGAGACTTCAATTTTTTCCTCATTCTTTCTGCTTAAGATATGCTGAGCGTGTTTTTTCCTTTTTGGTTTTATAACTCTAGTCTTTGCACATTTCATTATTAATATTTTATTTTGTCTTCTTGAACTACCCATGAAATTTTCTGTTTAGCTCTTTGACTTTTTATCATCTCTTGCATTTGCTTTAGCTATTGCATGATGAAGAGCAAGTTTCAGAGTCTCTTCCAACATTCACTTTGATCTTTTCTTTCTTTCCTGTCTTTTAATGGCCTCATTCTTTCTTCATATATGAGGAGGTATAAAAAAAACAAACCAGAATTTTTCCCCAAAGCTATGTATTTAAATTTTTTTACAAAACTACCTTATCACCTTCAAAGTCCTCTCCATTACACTTAACACTTTGTAAAATCTGCAATTCCATTCTTGGAAACATTTTTCAAACTTATCTGCTTGGATGACTGACAGCTCCTCCCTCATTTTTTGGTGCACCTCTTCTACATCGTCAGATTGCTGTCCTTTCATGTCCGTCTGCGATTCATGAAAACAAAAAAGTGGCACAGAGTGACATCAGATGAATCAGGTGCATGGGACAAGAGAAGCATGCTGTTGTTTGCCCAAATCTGGCATATTGAGATGGCTGCGTGAGCAGGTGCATTGTCGTGGCGGTAAAACCAGTCCCCCGTCTGCCACAAACCAGGCCTTTAGGTCATATACTATTATGTAATCTTTTCAGAACCCCTAACTAGAAAGCGTGATTAACAGTCTGATCTGGTGGAATGAAATCAAAATGCACTAGGAGTCAACAATTTCATCCATTTGGGAAGTTGACGGACATCCAGAATGAGGTTTTCTATCAATCAACATTTCACCGTTTTTAATATATATATATGAAATATACATAAATCATTTTTATCGGGGGCTCTTAAAGCTCTTATAACAATCCCAGGATATATCAATTGTATCAAGCACATTTGTACATATGTTGCTATCATCATTTTCAACATTTTTTTCTATTTGAGTCGTTGGTATCAGCTCCCCTTTTTTCCCTCCCTCCCCACCCTTGTGAACTCTTGATAAATTATAAATTATTTTCATATACTACACCATCCGCTGTCTCCCTTCACCCACATTTCTGTTGTTCATTCCCCTTGCTGGGGAGATTATAAATCAATCATTGTGATCGGTTCCCCTTCTCCCCAACTTTCTCCTACTCTCATGGCATCGTTACTCCAATTATTGTTCCTGAGGGGTGTATCTGTCCTGGATTCTGAGTGTCAAGAACTCTTATCTGTACCAGTGTACATGCTCCAGCCTAGCCAGACTTGTAAGGTAGAACTGGGGTCATAACAGTGGGGTGGAGGAAGCATTAAAGAAGTAGAGGGATGCTATGTGTTTCATCGATGTGCTATCCAATACCCTGGCTGGCTCATCCTTTCCTTGCATTTCACTTTTTTTGAGATGAGAAAACCACTCATACCCTTGAGTTTTTCCCATAGTGCTGTCCTTGTAAGCTGTGTTCAACATCTTAACAGTTTCTGCGGCACTTTTCCCAGGCAGGACAAAATTTCACAGTCACACACTGGTCTCTGAACTCAACCATCACAAAAAAAGGAGGTTCAAGCAAAACTGCTATTTTGAGAAAATTCACTGTGACCAGAGAGAACCTTCCCAGCAGACACCACTGGGTGCACTAAGAGCCAGTTGCTGGCTGCTTGCCTACTGGGAAAAAATGTGTACCACAAAAACTCTGCTCAGCCCAGCACAATTCCAGGTTCTTGGGGGGCACCACCTCCTATGATATTCTCAACGTCACTCCACAGCTCACCAGGTCTGTCGCTAATGTTCAATACATTAAATCTGTTCTTGAGACATTCTTAAAAATCAGATGGGACATAATTAAGGTAGTACTTTGGCTTCGGTGGATATATTTTCATTTTCTGGGATTCAATCTGAACCTACTTAGGAGCAACTGATGGTGTGTTTCACAATCAGCCCCTGACCTCATGTTAGCTGCTGATATTGAACTTCTCCGCTGTCTCTTCCAACATATGTAGTACATTTGATTTTGTATTCTATCACAGAAATCCAAGGGTACAATCACCATCTGTGTTGTTGAAAGAAAAGATATTTGTGATGAAGATTTGTTGATCTTGCAAAATTCTATCAAGTGATCTCCAACTTCATTTCTATCACCAAGATCATGTTTTTCAACTATTGTTCCTTTCTCCCCACCACCTTCAAATTCCAATTACCAGCAGTTACCAATACATCTTCATTGTGTGTTTGATTAATTTCAGACAGAAGAAGTTGGTAATCGTCTTCAATTTCTTCATCAATGGTTTTAGTGTTTGGTGCATCATTTTGAATAGTTGTATTAACTGGATTTCCTCGTCTGCATCTCGATAGTATACTGCCACAGATAGCATAGTGAGATTTCAAGACAGATCTTGAAATATTCTTTACTATTACTATGACACAATTCCTCTATAATATCGGTATTTATGAGTTCCACTTAATTTTTGACAACTTGCAATTTTCCTAGATTCCTACTTGTGTCTCCCAAGTTCTGATTATTAATAGATGCTTGCACCTGTTTCTTCTCATTTTGAGTAGTGCCTTATGAGCAAATGAAGCTTTACTTTATCCGCGTCATGAGGGTCCACTCTACTTCGAGAGGACCTTGCTTCAGTCATGTTTTGAGTGCCTTCTGACCTGAAAGTTCAGCTTCCAGCACTACATCTGCCAATGTTCCGCTGCCAATGTTCATTCAGTGTCTGTTAATGTCCGGCAGCTCTGCATAGGGTTGTCAGAGGCTAATGCCTCAGAAATGGGCAGCCTGTTCTTTCTTTGTAGTCTAGTCTTAGTCTGGAAGCTCTGTTGAACCTGTTCACCTTGGGTGACCCTGCTGCTATTTGAAAAACCGGTGACACAGCTTCAAGCATCACAGCAACATGCAAGCTACCACAATATGACTAACTGACAGATCAGTGGTGGTCCATTTCTTTTATGATTTTTTTTCATTTTTACATTTATAATTAGTGCACGCTTACCCTAATGGTGGAAATACAAACTTTTATGGAAAAGTGAGACAATTTTCTTATAAGAGAACTAAGTTTATAGAGTCAGGGTAAGCGAATTTTACTCATTTGAGCACATCTGATTTCATAATATAAAATACAATGCTAATTCCCAGTGTTGAAACTGCTTTAAGCATATTCATAACTTTAATGAGCACAAACTGCACAACACGCTGCACATTGTCATCCCTAAAGAGAACCAAAAACCTTCATGTGCAACAATGATTCAAGAAACACTTGATTCATTTTCCTTATTAGGTACTAATTACAGTAGCTATTGTTTAGCTTCCTTGTGATGAAATCATTGAAGAATGTGTTAATAGTGAAAAATAGAAATAATAGTTAGTGATTTTAATATGCCAGAGATGAAAGACCTAGTTAAAAATAAAATGTAGTAATTTGTTGACTGTTTTTTGATCATTAAAACTTCTTTTTATGGTTTTACTTTCATTTATACATTTATAATTTTAGCACTTACTATGAAAGCAGCAGCAAAATTGAAGTATGCACTATTTTAAAGCAATATTGGTGAAAGTAAATATTTTATTGTAGGAATCAACAGAATTTACATTGATTGTTGAAATTAGTTCGTTGACTCATTTTTATGTTAGAGAAGCAGAGGAATGCTCTTTTTTGGGAAAAAAATATGGTATTTGGTAAAAACCTTGTATCCCACCATGCGAAAATTTCATAACCTAGTTCATATCATTCCACTAAATTGGCATATCCCACTTTGGCATTCATTATTAACACTATAATCATGTTTTGAAAGAAGTTACATCCTGGGGAAATAAGACAGGGACACATGTGTCAGGCGCCACAGGGTCAGTGCAAGAGCCAGCAGCACTTCGTGCGCTGCACACGGGGCTCTCTGCAGTGGAACAGATTCAGTGGCGGCCACAACAACAACGTTTCTTGTATGTCTTCACACACTCTTCATCAGGTATATCGACATCGTGTTAGCGGGAAAATCGATTTGACAGGACTTCATACCAAGTTGCCTTTCTTTTCACGGGAGACTCAAATGTATAAATGACACGGTACTATGTGATTATGAAAAACTGATCTCTGGCACTCAACTTGTCTAGCATACTTCATTATTTCTTTCTAATACTTCTATGACAATGAACTGCTTGATAATCAGTGTTTGGCAGTATTTGTTCTGTTGTGTACTCAAAATTTTAAAATTCTCCTCTTAAGGTATATAAATACTTTGTTAACAACTGGTAGATATCTGTGCATATCTTTACATCTAATTCTGAATCTTGGAAAGCTGGACTAGTTGGATGAAAATATTTCAATATATGATTCCACATAACCAACATATATATACTCAATTATATATACTCATTTGTTGGATGTGTTTTCAGCCTCTCTTTTGGTATTTCTTTTTTGTGTCTGGTCTTCAGCAATATTTCTAAAGCATCTAGCATCTGAGAGTGTGATTCCAGGATTGCACGTGTACTTCCCAACAGTATTAGAAAGACACTTTAATACTTGATCTGAGCCTGTTTTAACTGCCAGTTGGTGAGTCAAAGTAGCAAGACACATGTAGAATGATGAATTGAACAGTAGGGGAAAAATTAAACTGCTTCTAGATAACAATTAACTGCACTACGTCCTGAAAGATTACGTAAATGTGCAACACATAGCATGAACTATTCATCACATTCTAGTGTTTTCTGTGGCATGCACTGACATGTTAGCATCATTGTCATAGGGCTGCCCACTGCACTGAGAAAAACACACGTGCAAACTTCACATAAATAGTGAAGCGCTTACTTTTCAATGTCTTCATTGGTGTAACTTTGTAAGCCAGTGAATGTGATAAGTTGCTTCCCAGGTTTCTATCTGTTGGAGACAGGTGTCGTAAAACGACGCTAAGCTGGTCTGTATGGGACAGATCAGGAGCGCAATCTGCCTACAAGCTGAAGTCTAAAGGGATACTTAGCTCACGGAAATTAGTTGATTGAACTTTAGCACTCAATACATTATCTATATAATGGGTTGCCCTCGCCTGCGTTACCATATTTTGAGATCCGACCTGCTAAAATTAGACCACACTGAGCAATAAGTTCAAGTAAAGCCCCCAAATTTCTATTTTGTGAAGACTGAAACATAATCTTAAAATGTTTCCCCATTTTGCTTCAGAGCCAAATGTTCATACCGAAAGAGCTGCATATGGCTCGAGAGCCAGTTTGCCAACCCCTTGCTGCAGAGCCTCCAAAAAGGTATGCATCCTGCCAACACCTTGATTTTAGCCCAGTGTTTTCATTTCCTATCGCTAAGAGCTGGTTGCCTTCCTATTGCTAACAATTACTACCAAGTGGCACAGTGGATTATGCATTGCACAAGGTCAGCAGTTCGCCCTGAAAGATAAAAGATGACCCCCTTTGCTCCTGTAGGGATTCATAGCTTCAGGAACCTGTAGGGGCAGTTCTACTCTGTTGCTTAGTGTCTCTGTGAGGCAGAATTGACTCAAGGGCAGCGAGTTTGGAGTTGGAGCGACGTAAAACAACACAGGTTCTTTCTCGGTCTCACTGGGATTGAAATCAAGGCGTTAGCAGGGGCTGGTTCCTGGAGGCTCTGAGGAGAGATTTCATTTCTTTGTCTTTTTCAGCTACCAGTGATCCTGTTTTCCTTGGCTTGTGGAACCTTCCTCTGGCTTCAGAGCACATCAGTTCCATCTCTGCTTCCGTCATTACATCGCTTACCCCGATGACTCTGACTCAAGTAAACACAAAAACATCTGATCAAATTTCACCCCATTCACGATAAAACTCTTCAAAAACACACTATTTTGTGCAAAATCATTAGAAACTTTTCTTTCAAAGTAGCTGTGAAAGAAAGTCATCCACTGAAGGTCTTATCTAACCACTAAGCCAAGGGATAGCAATAAAAGTTATAATAACTTGAAATTTTAAAAAATCTGAAGTTATTTTTACATGATGTGATTGTCTACCATATCCAAGATAATCTAAACAAACAAGTAGAATTTAAAAAGAGTCTGCGTCAAAAATGTCTGCCTCATTTATTATATATGAGATCAATATTAAAAATAATTTACTCGTTTATGAAACCATTTGAAAATGTAAAAATGTAATTTTAAAAAAAGTAAACATAGAGAATTGTGCTTTGCTAGGTGGACTGGGTAATTTGGAGAAACCCTCTCATAAAATTAACTAGAAAAAAAATTTTTTTTAATTCGTGCTTGAAAGCATGGGAGTGTTAACAATGAAGAGAAACATGACAGGACTAAGCTTACAGAAAACACAGAAATCCAGAGATTTGGGCCCAGCATTTCGGATTTTTTTCACTAAAGGGAAGAGTTGGCGAAGAAGCTGAGCAGAGCCTATAGGAGCCTTGTTTCAGGACTGTTGTTCCACTCACAGCAACCCTGGGTCAGAGTGGAACACTGCCTAGTCATGCCCCCCCTGTTGGGGATCAGAATGAATCTCATAGACATTGAAAATGCAGTATCAAAGGACAGTGACTGGGCACATTTTTACCTATTGTTTGAAGATGAAAAATATTTGTGGAGATCTGCAAAGGGTTCTCCAACAAATATCTTGCAACAAATGACACTCAATGCATTACATAATCTCTGGGCCTAGGCAACCACTCAACTGTATTTTGACCCTAAACTTTTACCTTTGAAATAAAATCAATGACATTACTGGAGTGCAATCACATACACAAAATTCATGCTCTTGAATCTGGTTTCTCTTATTTAGCATAACACATTTGAGATCTGTCCCATGTTACTGTATATATCATTAGTTCACTCTTTTTCTTAATTATTAAAGAGTACAATTTCAAAGGGGCTAGGCAACCTCACGATAAATGGGAAAAAAAGACTGAAGTTCTTAAAGATTTCATTTTATTTGGATCCACGATCTATACTCATGGAAATAACAGTCAACAACAACAACAAAAAATCAAATGATGTATTCTATTGAGCCAATCTGGTGCATAACAGCTCTGTAAAGTGTTAAAGAGCCTAGATGTCACTCTGAGAACTAAGAACGCCTGACCCAAGCCATGGTTCTCAGTCGCCGCAGAAGCATGTGAAAACTGGACATGGAATAAGGATGACCTCAGATGACTTTATGAAATTGAATTATGGTGTTGGCAAAGAATATTGAAGGTGCCATTGATTGGCCCCAAAATCCAATTCTGTCTTGTGTGAAGTACACACAGAATGCTCCTAGAAGCCAGGATGACAAGACTTGGCCTCACCTACTTTGGACAAGTGAGCAGAGAGACTAGTTCTGTAAAAAGATATCCTACTTGGGAAAGTGTAGGGGACTATGAAAAAGGAAGGGCCCTGACGAGATGGAAGACAGTGGCTACAAAGAGGGGCTCAAATATAACAACTGTGAAGATGGGGCCAGACGGGGTAGTGTTTCCTTCTGATATGAGTTAAAACTGACAAAGATACCTACCGACAACATTCCCATGGGGAGTCTGTTGCTGCAGGGTGCAAACAGCTAAGTGCCTACAGACGTGACTGACACACAGAGGTGCCTTGAAAGACAGGTCTGGTGATCTGCTTCGGAAAAGTCAGTCTTGGAAACCCTCTGAAGTACAGGTGTATTCGGACCGCACGGGGTTGTCAGGAGTAGGAACTGACACATGTCAACAAACAACTACTACTCCACCGTACAGCTGTACCACAAGTGACCATTCACCACTGCGAGCTACCTGGACTATTTATTTATGGTTTGGGGCTACTGCAAATAAAGTGACTGTAAGGTACGGGTAGAAATTCTTTGTCAACATAAGCTTTCCTGTCATTTTAGAGTAAAATTGGGCCAAATATAACTAGAAGAAACGAGAAACTGTTTTCCCAAGTAGATGCACCTCTTTTGCCATCCCACCAGCATGGTTATTGTCCATTTTTCCGTTAGCCATTTCAGTAGGTAGGTGCTGTTATCTTATTTTGGTTCTAACACGCATTTCTTTAATGACTAAAGACGCTGTATAGCTTTTTATATACTTATTTGCCATTTATATAGCTGCTTGGTGAAATGTTTGTTCAAATCTTTTGCCACAATTTTTAAAAACTGGGTTATCTTTGCTACATTTTGAAAATTCTTTATATATTCTGGATACAACTTTATAAATTATGTGATTCATAATAACTTTTTCATTCTGTGACTTACCCTTTCATTCCCTGAACAGTTTATCACCCACCACCACTACCACCACCACCACCAGCACCACACACACACACAAAATGCTGTAAAGCCAATTCCAACTCATTGCAATCCAACAGGGCAGAGTAGAAGTATCTCATATAGTTTCTGACTGTAAATGTTTACAGGAGCAGTTTTTTGCTCCCTATGGAGCCACTAGTGGGTTTGAACTCCTTACCTTGAAATTAGCAGCTGAGTGCTTATTACCATACTGCTATACCTGATCTCTTTTTCCAAGACAAGAAATTCTTAATTTTGATCATGTTTAATTTACCATAAATTTTTCACAAATCATGCTTTTACTATTGTCTATCTTTTTTTTTAAAATTCAGCTAGTGACCATCTCCCTGTGTCTTTGTGAGTATCTCTTAATTTGATTCCGACTTCACTCCTTCAGTAAAGATGGCACAATCTAAGACCTCATGCAAGACTAGGTGCTCCAATACCCATCTTGCACCGGTCTAAAGCCTTTCACTGTCGACATTCTCTTAAGGCCCCTGTGTTAAGTAGGTCCACATGTGCCACCTTCCTACCTCCCAGTGCAGTTACGGTTCAGCTCCCATATCTACTGTATTGGATTTTAGTTCCAGTTTCCCTTTTGAAAATGGCACCCAGAGAGTTCCCTCTCTCTCACTCTTTGCTTTGCATTGAAGAAGAATGATGGTGACTGCTCACCAGAATTTCTAAGTGAATGTTGTGGATTCTATTATAAATTCTATTATAAAGCCCCAAACAAGAAGTCTGCTATGAATATCTTCATTTTCACCCTGTAGTCCTGAATCCTTCCAACTGTGTGGTGTGGTGTGTGTGTGCATGCACTATTGAATCGTTGCCAATACTGGGCTGGGGAGCCATACTGCCAGAATTCAAATTCCCTTCAACAATTGTGTAATATTGGAATAGTTACTTAAACCTTCTGCCTCAATTCATTCATCTATAAAATTTAGATAATTGAAGTTTGAAGTAAATAATTCAATCAATACACTTAGAATGGTGATGGGTATTTAATGAGTTCCCAATTGATATTGCAATCATTTTTTCTCACTTTTTAAAAAACAGATTTATTGGCATATATTTCACAAATCAAACAATTCAATAGTTCAATCATATTTTAAAGAGTTGCACAATCATCCCACAATCCATTTTAGAACCCCAGTTTCCCCCAACCTTCCCTTCTATACCTCCAAGAAACCATTAATCCAGTCTTTGTAGATTTACCTATCTTGGATTTCATGTACAGAAAAACATACAAAACAAAATATAATGATAATAACAAAGTAAGACAGAGAAAAAAACTCAACCAAAAATGAAAGCAGAAAATATTAAAAGCAAGAACAAATTTAAACTGGGTCAAAAGAGAGAACAAATGATAAGGTGTTACATTTTAACCTAATAGCATCTGCATTGAGCCACATTCCAATGTACTCTGCATGATAGCGAGACTATTCACATCCTTTGTCTGATCAGAGGGGATTCACCAGAGGCTGGATACATGTGTCAGTTCCCCTTCCCCCCTGCTTTTTTTTTTTTAAATGGAATTAACTTTAAAATGGGTCAGAAGGGAGATCAAATAATAAGACATTACCTTTTAACCTAACTAAATCTGCATAATGCTCTCAGTCTGATAACAAGGCTATTCACATCCCTAGACTATGGTCAGAGTGTTCACCGGAGACTTAATGTATATGTGGGCCCTGCAAATGGATTTTGGCCTTCTACTATCATCCATATTCTTCTGCAAACTGAGTTCACAATTACCCTCCTTCAGATTTAGGTTTTATTACTTATAATCCTTGGATCACACAGGATGGTGTGCTTCTTCCATGTGGACTTGGTTGACACCTCACTTGCATGGCTGCTTCTTTGAAGACAAGCCTTTAAGACGCCAGCTGTTATTCTTTCTGACAGCTGGACACCATCTTGTTTCTTCACCACACTTTGCTATAGTGCCCACATCTTCAGGGACCTCTTCGGTGAAGTCAAATATCAAGCAGGGACATGTCATAAGAATTAACTATTGTTAGAGTGGGGCTAGAATTAAGTGGGAGCCCAAAATCCATTCATATAGCTATGGTTTGTTTATACATGTTGCTTATGCAATCATTGTTAATACTAGAACATTTACAAGTATCTTGTTTAATATTTTTCAGTGACTCCATTAAAAAAAACAAAAGAACAAACATGGATTGCAGTTTAGTGGGAAAAAATCATGTCCTGGTAATAGTTATTTTATATCTCACTTTATCTTATTGTCTCACAAGTGCTTCTTTAGTTTAAAACACAAAAACTGCTGACATCAAGTCAACGCCCACCCACTCATGCTGCGCTCATGTGTGCCAAAGTAGAACTGTGCTCCCGAAGGTTTTTATAAAATGTGTGATGACATCTGACTTTCCCTAACTTCAGGAGTGGCAGGATCCTACCAGCAACATCAGCCTTCAGCTGATTCCTGTGACGTGCAGATCAAACATACCTTGACCCTTCAACCCTGTTACCCACTCTGACAACAAGCTGTTCCACTTATGGCACTGTCTACTTCTCCATTGGGTTCAAAAACTCATTCTAATGGCCACAAGGAATTCACAAACCATATGCATAGCGATGGAGTGCATTCGAGATACAACAGGCTACCATTCAGGATCAGGAACAACTCAGAATAGAGTTCTTCAATTAGGATAGCTTCTCAGTGGACCCCAGAGGCAGGCCTTTCTGTGGCCTTTAGCCTTTCGGGCCCTGACCTGGGCTTTGCCATTCTAGGGTAAGTGTCATAAGGCTCTTTAGCTCTGCCAATAAGGGCCTGGAGACTTCTTATGCTGATAGTAAGCCTCAGCCTGAAAGCACACAGTTCTTACTCCTGTGGATTACCAATCCTAACTCTACCAACAAATTCCTGGTGGTCCCACTACCCATTAAATCTCCTGCCCCAAGGCTCAGCTCTTGGCCTGGCATGGCTTTGCTCCATAGCTTGGCACACCCCTCGCAGTCACCTTGCTCATGTTGGTCTCTTGGTTCTGCTGTCATTATTTCTCTTCCTCTGCTGCTCACCTTCTCAAACCAAATCAGATGTATAGTGTGCATGATCTCTCTCCCTCTCTCACACACGCTCTCTTTGTCTAAGGTCAAGGGCTGCAGGGTCCCTGGGTCTAAAGGATGTGTTCCATCTCTTCCTCTTCAGTAATGAAGTCCCACTCTTTCTGCCTCTGGGAGGGCTCATTTTAAGCCTGGCAGCATGGTGAAACTGACTATTCCTAACATTAACATTCTGTATACTTTATTTGCATTGTTATCAAGCTACCAAAAGTACTTTCTTTGCATATGTGTTAGTCTGGGTAGACTAGAGAAAAGAAATCTACAGAAACACATATATGTATGTATAAGAGAGTTTTATATAAGGGGTAAGTTGTGAGGGAAAGGCCAGGCCCCTACAACTAATCACGGGTTCAGTGAGAGCAATTGTACAATTAAGATACATAAAGATAATAATAAAGTCACAGAGAGCATGAGAGATAGAAGAGAGATTGAAATAATGGAGTCAGACACAAATCATGGTAGCATGCTCACCTCAGGCCCCGCTTGGAGAGCGTGAGCAGGGGGAAACGTTATTGCTAACCAAGGCTTATATCTCTTAGGGGGCATGATTACAGGTAACCACACTTCACAGGAAGGGGTTGTACAATAGGCAATACAAACAATGGGAGGGGGATATACCATGGGCATAAGCGTAACAGGAAGGGGATGAGCTAGGGGTGTACACCTGGTAGGAAACGGAGGGACTAAGGGTATACATGTGACAAGAAGGGCGGATCCTAGACTCATGATGGCAGCCTAACCTTGGTCATCCTTGAGTGGGCTTGACCTCCCTGGGCTCCCCTTCAGGGAAACAATCTACTACTATCCTTATCAGAAGGGAGTGGGCCCTACTTGTTGTGGGATAAACAGTGGTGTCTGCTTGCTCTGGATGGCTGATAACCCTTAGAGAGAATAACTCCTGACCTACTTCTGTTGACCTCCAAGTGTATAATCATCTGCCACGTGTAGCAAGCTGCTAAGCTTAGCATATACTTGGGGGAGACAACTTTGGAGAAATCTTTCTGTTTCCCACAGTAAGTGTACATTAAGAAAACATCCAAACCCAATGCTGTCTAAGCCCATTAAGTGCAACATTAGCCCATATGTCTGACACCGGTCTACAAAGTCCTCCTCAATCTCACAAAACACACACAGTGATGCTGACTGCAGGAGGAAATCCAAATCAATGAGCTTATAAGCATCTGTGCTGCCAGGGGTCTCTATGCGGCTGCTCTAGCACCCAGGGCTGCGTCAGGGTAGGTCCATGAAGCTTCTCCTCAGAGATGTCTCGCAGGAAGTGAGCCTTGCCAGCTGAGGCAGAGAACTGGCTAAGGCAACTGGCTAAGGTCGGTCAGCTGATGGTCTGACCATCAGAGAACAAGAGACCAGAAAGGCAAGACTTGCTGAGCCATTTATCTCTCTGCCCTTCAATTAATCCCACATGTTCATTGGCCAGGTGGGCACAATAAATCTTAACTATCACAGTATAGTACAACTCAATCATTTGGTGGGATTTATAAGATTGGTGAGAAAGGCCACATTAAAGTGATACATCATACTATAGTTTTTAATGACTGATTTTAGGCTCAAACCTCCAATACTTTGGTTGAAGCTGAGCATGCTAACTGTTTGGCCCACCCAAGGGCTGGAAATGGCAAATATACAGCAGCCTTGTCATCAAAGCCATATCTTAGGCCACTAGCTAAATAATGCCCCCTTTGTTCCTAAAACATCTCTCCAGGTACCCTTAATACCCAAAGTCTCAGAAAACATACTTCCTCTCCTGCCATTCTACTCTCGTAACCAGTCACAGTCTCGGAAACGCACAGGGGCAGCTCTACCTATTCCAAAGGCTCACCATGAGTTGGAACTGGCTTTGGCAGAAGTTTTAGATCTTTTTACCGTACCATTCCATTTCTGTTGCCATTGTCTGCTCATGCTCTTTATGGAGAGCTGCTATACTAAGATGAGGCTTGGTATTTTCCTCTGTTCTATCCCAGCCAATGTACTCCCTGCTTTCCAGGGAACTGTGCAGCTGAGCTGGGGAGTCCTCCATATTTCAAAAAACAAATTGAATCATCCTTTTGAACTGCTAGTGATTACAGGTTAAAAAAAAAAACCCCAAAACTGTAAAGCACCCAAAGCTTACAACTCTTAGCAATTAATTAGGTGTTAAATCTGGAGGGCTTGCTTCTTCATCCCTCTATACAAGGGGGTATCCCCGACCAAAAAAAAAAAAAAACTTAAAAAAAGATCTGCTGGGTGGAGCTTTCGTAGTACACATTTTTCCTGCTAGGAGAGCATCAAGTAACTTGCTGTAAGTTAGTGCACTCAGTGGCATCGCCTGAGAAGGTTCTCTCTGGTCAGAGTGAATGTCTTCTTGAAAGCGGTTTCAGTGGGACCTCGTTTTTTGTGATGGTTGATTTGAGAGAACAGCATGCAGCTATAAAATTCTGTTTCCTGCTCAGAGAAAAATGCTGCAGAAACGGTTGTGATGTTGAACACAGCTTACTATGGGACAGCACTATGGGAAAAACTCAAGTGTACGAGTGGTTTGGTTGTTTCAAAATACCATGGGTGAGATGTTGATTGATGACAAGCCTCATTCTGGACTTCCATCAACTTTCCAAACAGACGAAAACATCGATGTGTAGTCCAATTTGGAATTCATTCCACCAGGTCAGACTATTAATCAAGCTTTCTACTTAGGGGTCTGGAAAGATTGCCTAACAGTGTGCGACAACAAAAGTTTGATTTGCGGCAGGCAGGGGACTGGTTTTGCCACCACGACAATGTACCTGCTCTCGTAGCCATCTCAGTGTGCCGTTTGGGTGAAAAGCAGCGTGCTTCTCTTTCCTCGTGCACCTTACTCACCTGACCTCACTTCTTTTTGTTTCTGTGAATGAAGAGGGACATGAAATGGCAGCAATTGATGTCATAGAAGAGGCGAAGAAAAAAACAAGTGAGGTGCTATCAGCCATCCAAACAGATGAGTTTGAAAAATGTTTCCAAGAATGGAATTGCAGATTTGACAAATGAATTAAGTGTAATGGAGAGTACTCTGAAGGTGATAAAATTGTTTTGTAAAAAATATTTAAATACATAGCTTTGGAAAAAAAATCCGGGTTTTGGGGGGTACCCTGTCGTACATACATTCACCTAAGAATAATCCAATAGTGAGGTAATGGTCTTCTTAGGCATTCTACTCTTCTTGAGATATGCACTTAGTTCCAGAGGCAGGAGTATAATGTCTCGATTCTTACCCTATCACTCTAAAGCAGTGTTGAGCATCTGAATTATTTCTTACTGTGTTCAAGAAACCTCAGACTCTCCTCCTGATTTATTCTTTAGTATGGACAGATATAACTAATTAACAAAGGTTTCACTCTGATAAACAGGAAGATTGAGTGATCGCAACTCTATAACATTTCATATCCTGGAAGCAGGCCTTTAATTATCCTAAGTAAACATGAGCCTATCAGCCCCAAGTAAGTCTGACTAGTTCCCTATCTTGCCATCTTGATTTAAGCAGTTTATAGTTGTAGTGAATTATTATAAAGTATAATATAGAATTTGAAAATGTTTGTTTATTATGACAACCACAGGAATCTCACCACCAATGAGTCCATTCCAACTCATGGGGCAGAGTAGAGCTGCCGTGTGGGTTTCTGAGACTGTAATTATTTTACGGGAGTAGAAAGCCTCATCTCTCTTGCATAATCTCAGATGCTCAAATTATAGAACAGTATCATTAATATCACATGCAAGTAAAATTTTGCTGAAGAGCATCAGTAACAGTTTTAGCAGTACACTGACAGGGAGCTGCCAATGGTTCAGGCTGGATTCAGAAGGGGATGTGGAACAAAGGACATCATTTCTGATGTCAGATGAATCTAGGCTAAAAGCAGATAATACCAGAAAGATGTTTACATGTGTTTTATTGACTATGCAAAGGCATTCAACTGCATGGATCTTAACAAATGATGGAGAGTCTTGAGAAGAATGGGAATCGCAGAACACTGCATTATGCTAATGCTGAACTTGTACTTGGATCCAGAAACAGTTGCAAGAAAAGAACATGGAAATACTGCCTGTTTTAAAATCAAGAAAGGTGTGCACCTGTCTTGTATCTTCTCACAATATTTATTCAATCTGTATACTGAACAAATCATCAGAGAAGCTGGATTAAATGAAGAACTTGGTATCAGGGTTGGAAGAGGACTCTTTAACAACCCGAGATACACAGATGATGTACAAACTCGCTTTCTCAAAGTGAGGAGGACTTACTGATGAAGACCAAGTGAAGAAACACTTGCTGCTGAAGATCAAGGACTGCAGCGGTCAGTGTGGGTCACAACTCAATGCGAAGATGACCAAAACCTTACAACTGGACCAGAGTTTGGTCATTAGTACTAGTTTGCTTATTAACCAAATAGCATTTGTTTATATAGTTAAAATGATGATAAATGGAGAACAGATTGAAGTTTTCAAGCATTTTGTCTTGCTTGGATCTGCAATTAATGTTCATGGGAGCAGCAATCAAGAGATTGAAGGACACATTGCCTTGGGTAAATTTGTTGCACAAGGCCTCTTTACAGTGTTAAAAGGCAAGGAGGTTACTGTGAGGACTAAGATGCAGCTGACCCAAGCCATGGTATTTTAAACTGTCTCATCTGCATGTGCAAGTTAGACATGGAATAAGGAATATGGAAGAAGAATCGATACATTTGAATTACGATACTGGCAAAGAATATTAGAAGTACCATCGAAAGCCCAAAGAACAAGCAGATCTATGTTGTAAGAAATACAGCCAGAATGCTCCTTAGAGGCGAGGATGGCAAAACTTCGTCTTATGTACTTTGAACATGTTGTCAGGAGAGACCAGACCCTGGAGAAGGGCACCGTGCTTGGTCAAGCAGAGGGGCCGTGAGAACGAGGAAGGCCCTCCACAGATGGACTGACCAGTGGCTGCATCGATGGGATCCAGCAGAGGAACAATTGTGAGGCAGGCCCGGACCATGCAGTGCTTCTTTCTGTTGCACGTAGGTTCAATATGGGCCGGAACAGATTCAATGGCACCTAACTACAACAGCGACGCAGCTGAATCATACAGTCCAATCAGTCTCTCCCATCCCTTCTTACAAGACCCATCAGGAAAATTAAGGACGTTTTGTTGGAAGTAACAAACACTGGTTTAAAATGTCATATTAAATAGCTCACTGTTGAGGGCAATGAATGTACAAATGCGTTTTACACAATTGATGTATGTATGGATTGTGATAAGAGTTGTATGACCCCCTAATAAAACGATTAAAAAAAATAGTTCACTGTTGAGTTAGTTAATTGTGCCAGCTTGGCCGACAATCACATGTGGGGCTAATTGAAAGGCGGAGGGATAAATGGGTGGTGAGCCACGCCTTTCTAGTTCTCAGGTCTCTTGCTTTGTGATGGTCGTACCAGGGTGCAGCTGCCTTAGCAGTACCCTGCTTCAGCTTGCAAGATTGACTTCCTACAAGACATCCCCAAGGAGAAGCTACATGGACCTATTCCGATGCAGACCTGGGTGCTGGAGCAGCCGTGTGGAGACCCCTGCTAGTGCTGAGATGCTTATTTGTTTACTGCCTCAGCTTTCCTCCTGCAGTCAGCATCATTGCCTCTGTTTTGTGAGGTGGAGGACTTTGTGGACTGGTGTTGGATTAATGGGTTAATGTTGGACTTGTGAGCTTGGGCCGCGTTGGGTTGGGATGTTTTTATGATGCACATTTTCTTTACATAAAACTCTCTCTTATACATGTGTTGCTGTGGATTTGTTTCTCCAAAGTACCCAGACTAATACAACTGTCAACAATAACAAAAATTTTTAAATAGTTCACTGTACTCCAAATATTGTAATACTAAATGTAAAAGATTGTCTTGGCTAGAGTAGTGACACTAAAAATCCAAAAATTTATCAATAGCAAATAATAATGGTACCATTCATCGAAACAAAATCCATAGTAAACGTAGATTTGGTGGAGAATATTGATCAACTTTGTTGCTATTTTTAGTCTTAAAATAGAGAAAACAAAAGATAATAATCCAAGGGAAGACTTGGCTTCAGCTAAACTGATCCACTTAAAAATAAAGTTGTTCTGGTAAGATAATCAAATAAATTCATTTATTACAATAAAATTGGGTAAAACTTCAACTTGCTAGCATTTTATTTTCTTCAGTGAAATACAACACCAACATATATTGCTGTAATATAAGTAGATTAGAACTAGCAATTAGACCTCAAAGTTTCAAAGTCCACATTCTCTATTGAATCAACTGATGACCGAGAAGGCGCTGGCCTTACTATTCCTTCACAAGATACAAAGACCTGATAGCGACCAACTCTACTGGGCCTGCTACTCTAGAAGGAAAATACAAAAAGTGAAGTCATTTTGTAAAATGCTCACAAAAGTAAACCATTTAATAAACATAATGAGTTTGTTTACAGTAGTAATTATTAAGAATGGAAGAGGATTTTAGTGCATCTCAAAAGTACACAATTTAACACATCCTGTGTCCTAGAGAAAGTCTAAGGCACAGGATAAGGAATGGTTAGAAACATACATGCAATATTAAAAATATTCTGTTCACTATTTTACTGTAACTATGGTACGTATACTATAAACATATTGCTTATCTGATCACCCAAATGAATGCTAAATTTCTGTTAAAGACAGTTTAAAACAACCCATTATGCATAACTTGACATCTTCATTCATACAGAGTACTGATTTCACACACCAATATCAGTCACCGAAGGACTGTAAGTCGTGCAATCTGAAGTCGAAGGAGGGAATGGTCTCAGAGCCTAAAGTGTGAGAATCTGGTTTGCAGAAGGCGACGGTTGACAGTGGAAGCTCAAGATACATGTGTGGGGTCTACATGGGAAATAAGCCTCCAGCGATTTCCCTCTATGCATAAGAGAGGGCATGGGAGGACATTGGTTACCAAATGGAGTGCATTAGATATATGACTATAAAAAATTCAAAATGATAAACCTGACTTAAATGGTTAAAACCTTGTCAGTTGATCCTCACCTCTGGTGCACGTTAGGCTTGATCTGGCTTTCAACATTTTTTATAGTTTTCGTTTGCTCATATTTTGGTTTATCTCAGATGTTTTGTCATTGGGGTCACCCTCTTGAATTTTTGTTATATGTTTTCAGTGTATGAAATACAGGATTGCTGATCTTATAGGAACAGCAAGTAGAAGAAGGGTTTTTGGGGAGCACGTGTGTGTATGTGTGTAAAAAGAACTGATGTCTACCTTACATATCCAGCTGGACTGGAGGATGTACACTGGCATAGATAGGAACTGGAAATACAGGGAATCCAGGACAGATGAACCCCCCAGGACCAGTGGAGAGAGTGGCAATATCGGGAGGGTGGAGGGAAAGTGAAGGAGCAAGGTGGAACAGATTACAAAGTCTACATATAACCTCCTCCCTGGGGGACGGACAGGGGAGAAGTGGGTGAGGAGACATCAGAAGGTGCAAGATATGA
>NW_022103898.1:62067050-62080923 GCF_000313985.2 Echinops telfairi
AAGAACTGATGTCAAGAAGTTCAGGAAGGAAAATAAGGTTTCAAAACTGATTGTGGTAGCAACTGTACAAATCTGCTTGATGTGATTGAACAATGGTATCTGTATTAATTCCCAATACAATGGTTTAGAAAAGAAAAAAAAAGAGTGCAGAATTCGTTTTCATGGAGTGCTGGTGACACAGTGGGTTATTACAGTGGGTTATTCACTGGGTACTCAAGGCCAGCCGTCAAAACCACCAGCCACTCTGAGGGACAAAGACCAGGCTTTCTACTCCCATAGAGAGTTACAGTCTCGCAAACTCACCAGAGCAGATCCACTCTGTCCTACAGGGTTGACCTGATAACGTCAGTTTGGAGTTTGGGAATATTCATTTCCTAGGGCTGTTGTAACAAATTATCGCAAACTGGACGGTTTAAGGCATTAGACATGTATTCTCTTAGAGTGGCTGAAAGTCTAAAATCAAGTTGTCAGAAGGGCCATGTCCTCTGCAGCACCCTAGGGAGACACTTCCTTGCCGCTTCTGATCTTCTGGTGGTCACTGGCAACAGCTCGTG
Organism: Echinops telfairi; assembly: GCF_000313985.2. Taxonomy (NCBI): domain Eukaryota; kingdom Metazoa; phylum Chordata; class Mammalia; order Afrosoricida; family Tenrecidae; genus Echinops; species Echinops telfairi. Next base: position 62,067,605 of record NW_022103898.1, read on the forward strand.
CTCCTGGGCTTGTAGCTCTTTTTGTGTGTCAGCTGTCCTATGTTCTAATATCCTCTTCTAAGAAGGACACCAATTATTGGATTTATGGCTCACCCCAACCCTATATAAGCACATCTTAAATGGATTACATCTTCACAGACTCTATTTCCAAAAAAGGTCACTTCGCAAGAAATGGGGATTTGGTTTGAACATATTTGGGGAGATACAATTCAGCTATTATAAATGCCAAAACATTTAACATAAACAAAATGTGCCCATAATCTATGAGAAGCTTTACAACCCTATGATGAAAATTAGTGACAAAATAAATATATTATTTTTCCCAAACCACAACCAAAGTATACTATAATATAGTATATATATATAGATAGATAGATAGATATAGATATATACACACATACACACACACATATAATTCATAGACTTCTTTGGGAACTACCTGGTATTTATATTTCCTGATTATATATGATTAGTTTTAAAAATTGAAAGACCAAAGTTGTTGCTAGCTGTCACTCCATCGCTCCCTTACACAATGGAACTAAATGATGGCGGGTCTCGGGCACTGGACCATTGTGATCCACCAACTTACACTGGATGATTTTCAGAAGCAGATGACCAGGGAATTCTTCTTAGACTGTCTTAATCTGGAAGTTTCGCTGGTGGGCACCACAGCAACACACCACAGGCAGATGAGTGGTGGCTGGTCATAAGGTGTTATGGCCAGGAATTGGACCCGGGTCCCCTGCATGAAAGGGGAGAATGCTACAACCTTTCTTCCTACTGAATGGAGAGAAAACACAATCCATGCTTATCTGCAATCCTGGAAAAGCAGATCATTTAAGAATTAACTTCTGAATAGTTTTTTTTAGATATGTAACTTTGGGAATCTTATAAATAATTGGGATCATCATCAGTGACAGCCACAATGGAGATAAGAAAGAAATCATCAAAAGCCGTCTCAGACATACAGATACTGGCAGCCTGCAGAGAAGAATGTCTCTAAAGAACTGTGACAGTATTAGGATATATTAACTGGTTCTTTAAGTATGTAATCACGTAGTAACCTGATTAGAAACCTTCCTTGGCTCCTTATTTGTTTATAGCTGCTTCTGGAAAAACTCTGTAGTTGAAAACAAGACAAATATATGATCTTACAATTCTGGAGGTCAGAAGTGCACAATGGAATTTCCTGAGCTAACATCAGTGTTCGCAGGGCTGCAATCTTCCTGGAAACTTCAGAAACGATCCCCTTTCTTGCCTTCTCTGTTTTTGAGGATATTGGCTCCCTTCCACATCAAAACTAGGAATGTCCGGTCCAATTTCTCTAAAATTGACTCACTCTGACCTCTTCTTCTGTCTCCCTGGTCTGCTTCCACATGAAGATCACTTGTGATTACATTAAGGAGTCCTTGGGACATAGTGGGACATTATATGTTGGCCACCTAACTACAAAGTCAGCAGTTCGAGCCCACCAGATACTCTGTGGGAGAAAGATGAGGCTTTCTACTCCCATGAAAGTTATAGTCTTGAAAACCACGGGGGGTGGGGGTGGGGGGCAGGGGCAGTTCTATGCTGTCCTAGATCGAGACTTGCTATCAATCAGAATCAAGTCCGTGGCAGTGAGTGGTGGGATGCGTGATTACACTGAGCCTATCCAGATAACCCGGGGTAATTTAAGGTCAGTTGATAATGACAAAACAAAAAACAACCAGCCCGTTGTCATTAAGTCAATACCAATTCATAGTAACCCAAAGGACAGAGTAGAATTGTCCCTTGGGGTTTTCAAGGCGGTGCTCTACAAAAACAGACCACCACATCTCTCTTCTACAGAGCTGCTGGGGGTGGGTCTAAACCTCCAAGTTTGGGTTAGCTGCTGACTTCTTGAATCCACTTTCAACCATTATTCCTCTTGGCCATGTACAACAGGCTATCCACATCTTCTGGGGATTAGGAAGTGTACACCTGTGGAGGTCATTCTTTGGCCTACCAGTTTCCCAGTGCCCCTAAACCCATCCAGGCTGTCAAGGACAACTCTATCACTGGCCCCCAATTCACTCTCTGCCTTACCCACAGGCTTTTTCTAAATGCCCCATGTTCTATGGTAGCAAGCTCTATACTGAACTTCCAGCATCACTAGACCTGCCCAACTCTATAGTTTTGCTGTTAGCATATCCTCTTCATCTTTCTTCTCCACCAAGACCAAAACTCACCCTCTATTTTCCCTTTAATATTTACCAATTTTAGGAGAAAAATTTCAAGCCAATTCATTTCCTATTTAATAATTTTATACACATTATTCCATGACATTGGTTTTCACAGTGTATCAGCACTCTCATTATTTCCATTCAGTTAGGTCTGTTACTATTGATCTCTTATAATCTCTTACAACACTGCTTGACCCAAAGGTGACCTCTGGGAGTGGTTTCAGTTGAAGTCAGTAAGTTTGCTTAGGGCAACATTCACAGGGGTTTCTGCAGCCTCTATCAATCCAGTAATTCTGGTCTTATTTATAAAATGTAAATTTTGAATTCATATGTTTTTCTCCCATTCTGACTAGGATTTTTAATTAAACATCAAATTGATCAGCGATTATTGTGGCCACTCCTCTCGTTTACTATTTGCTTGGTTTTTTTTCTATACTTTCAATTTAAGCCTATTTATGCATTTGTGTCTAAGATGTGTCTCTTATAGGCAACATAGGTCATGTGCTTTTTGTTTGTTTTGTATCCATTCTGCTTTTTTTTGTTTCTTGAATGGTGCACTTAAACCATTTACATTAGGGGACATTACACAGCGCAACAACAAAAGAGTCTCGGGTTCAGGCCTGTTCCCAGGGTTATTTGGCATGCTCATTCAGAAAATTCAGAAAATTGCATTGGTTAGACTGCTTCTGCTCCAGTTTCTTCTTTTCTCTCTCTCTCTAGTTTCTTAGATATGGTGTTCCTCTATATCTTCAGGTATTAAGTTATGCTAATTTATTAATTCATCATCCTACTTTTAAATATGAGAAGAATTCAGACTCACAAATTACAATATAAGACCAAAAAAGGTAAGAAATATTTGAAAATAATCAGGTATCAAGGGATTTCCAATGGAAGCTATATATGGACCTACGATGACTAGTTTGTTATTCACCGAGCTGCCAATGATAAGGTGAATGGTTCGAACTCACCAGTCACTCTGCTGCCTTGAAAAGACTTAAAGGTTTGGAAACCCAAAGGCGCAGTTTCTTCTCTGTCCAGTAGGTTCACTATGAGTCACAATCCCTTAGATGACAGTGGGTTTTTCTTTTTCGTATGGGAGGCTGTGCAATATATACAGAAACCATGCAAAGCCGGAACCCAGCTTTAGAGAATGGAAAATTTTAAATGAAAATGGAAATATATGGAAGGTGCTGAGGCAATTTAGAGTGTCAAAACAGTAAGACTTTATAGCCATTTTCATAAATATTTTGAAGATCTAAATTTTTCTTCTTCAAATTATACAGTAAATATTTCAGATCACATTTTAATATACAAAAGTCAAGGATACGTCATGGTAAGTGTTTCTGAGGTGAGGTTGACTCCAAGCTTATTTATAAGAAACATTCTAACTTTTCTTTTAGTCGTTTCTGTGCCCAGGTGAAGTTGTGCCATCTTATAAGATGGGAACATTATAATTTTAAAAAGGACTTCGAACTCTGACAAATCCATTTTGGGTTTCAGAACACTAGAATCTGTTTATTGTACCTACCAAAGTCATGACCAGTCAGTCGATAGCCACTTTATAGGACAGAATGGAACTTCGCCTGGGAATTGCCAAGACTGTAAACCTTTACGGGAGGAGAAAGTCTCCGTTTTCTTTTGCAGAGTGGCTGATGGATTGGAATAGCTGCCCCGTGATTAGCTGCCAAACACAAAACCCACTGTGCTCTCAGGTCTCACTATTTATTGTACAGTAACTCTTATTTCTGGACCCTTTTTAAGATAATAAATGGGAACTGTCTGCTATTCAGTTCCTAATAAAGGTGAAGTGATACTTGGGAAAATTTCCAAGGTCAAGTAATTTGCACCATTCAAATATATCTTTGGATCAAAGGACACCATGTGAAGTATAACTTGACCTAAATATTTAATACAGCATAAAGCACTTTAAATAACACTAGTGTGCACTTCCTCGACCTCACTCAGGCTAGCTAACATGACATTAAAATACCCTGATTTGTTATGGGTGAGCAGAGTGCATAGAAGTATAGGGCCTAGGTTCTCCTTCTCAAAAACTAGAGCTGATAGCAGAAAACTAGTGCCACTTTTGGAATCAGCAGGTCAAATATACCCAGAAACAAGTATTTCATTTGTGTTAGACAGGGTTCTCTAGAGAAATAAAACCATAATGCTGATAATTTTATATATATTTATACAGATAGATAGATATATAAGAAATAAACCGTTAATTAAATTATAAAGCAGTACAAATGGCTCAGTGCAACTCACTCCCGTGAGACAGTTGTGAGACACTGGCAGTCCTTCAAGTCTTGAGGGCCGCCGGGTAGCCCTCTGCAGAGCAATTCAGGCTATCCGGGCACAGGCAGCAAACAGCAAGGCAGGTCACCAACAGTCAGCCAGATGACAGGGTCCAACAGTCCCCAGCTCAAGAGATGTAAATTCCAATGGTGTGATGAAGCAGATCTTGAAGGAACCTCAAATTACAGGGACACCATCTACTGGTTAGGTGTTCCACAGGTAGTGTAGCTTGCAAATTGAGGCAAAGAACAAGCAAGGCAGCCGCACACTGGTCTAATGATCAAAGAGCAAGAGACAAGAAAGGCGAGGCTCACCGAGCCATTTATCTCTCCGCTTTTCAATTAATCCCACGTGTGTTTGTCAGCCAGGTTGGCACAATAAACTAACTACCTCATCATTTGAGGCAGCACAATGTGTGTTGGCCAGTGTTATTGACAGGCCTGAATTTAGTGCTGGTATCTTGTTCTACTTGTGTGTATGGGGGCCAGATAATGGGTCTTTTTGGGGGGTCCACTTAATTTTCCATATGATGTTTTATATATATATATATATTTCCTTTTTATGCCCTTCACTGTTGTGGAGTTATACTTTTTTTTCCTTTATTTTGGTGAGTAGATTTATTAATTTTCTTTGTGGTTACTCTGAAATTTATCTTCCTAAATAAAAACAGCCTGTAATATCTCAAGACACCCTGACTCATTCTGCATATGGAAGTTCCTTAAGTATGCTATTCATTCCTTCTTGTTTTAAAGTTGTCACTGTTTATAATGGACAACTCTAGATCTCTGTTTTCAGTTTTGCAGCTTTATTTTACTTTCCAAGTTTGTCCTCTGAGTGGGTATGTCTTGTACTTGGTTGTTGTCTCATGTCACTGGTTCTCTAGGACTCCCTTTTATGTATCTGATAAGGTCAATAATAATTAATAGTAATAAATTTTATAGAGTCAACAATAAATTCCTACATTTCTGTTTATGTGGGAATGCCCTAGTTTTTCAACTGTATTGCAAAGATAATTTTGCTTCATATATGCTTCTTGGTTGGCAATTCTCTTTCAGGGTTTTATATATACCATCCTCTTGCTTTCTTGCCTGTGTGGTTTCTGCTGAGAAAGCACAGCTTAGTCTCATGGTGTACCTTTGTAGGTGCTACTTCCTTTTTCATGAACTGCTCTCAGAATTCTTTGTGTTTGTTTTGGAAAGTTTGATAATTTGTCTTGGAGACGTTCTTGTGAGGAGTTCATTGAGCTTCTTGGATAGAATCTTCTCTTTCATGATATTAGGAAACTGTCAATAAATATCCCATTCGTCTGCCAATAAATCTCCTTGTGCTTCACCCCTCTGCACCCCACTTCTTTTCTGGAAATCCAATTATGCATAAATTATTCCTCTTGATGAGATCCCACATCTTTTCTGATTTCATCCTTCTTTTAGCTGTTTCTCAAACAGATTAGTATCAAGGAGTTTGTCCTCTATTTTACTGATTCCTCCATTGAATTTACTTCTCTGTCCTTTCATTAAAGAGCCCTGGTAGTGTAGTGGTTACCCCACATTTGGCTATTAAACATAAGGTCAGCAGTTCGAAACCACCGGCCACTTTGAGGAGAAAGTTGAAGCTTTCTATTCCTATAAAGAGTTAAGGTCTCAGAAACTCACAGGGGCAGTTTTTTCTACCCTGTCCAACAGGGCCGCTATGAGTCAGAATTGACTCAATGACAGCTAAGTGTGGTTGAGTTTTGTTATTCCATTAAAGAGCCCTGGTGCCAAAAAATCAGCTAATCACTTGGCTGCTAACTTCAAGGCTGGTGGTTCAAACCCACCAGCAATTCTGTAAGAGAATGCTAGGCTGTCTGCTTCCGTAAAGATTTATAGCCTCTGGACTCTAATGAGCAATTTTACTCAATCCTACAGGGTCACTGTGAGTTAGAATTGACTTGAGGACTATGTCGTTTCGATCTGTCCATTGAGTTATTAATTGTTGCTATTTGGTTGTTACCTTCTGGATTTCCAGTTGCTTTTGTATGGTTTCTACTTGTCTGGTTATTTTGTCATTTTGTTCTTTTATTTTCCCCTGAATTCTTCCACGGTTCTCTCTGTTGTTTTTCCCTTGATTTCTTTGAGGATCCCAAATATATCTGCTGAATTCCGCATCGGGCAATGCAATTAACATCTTTTCTTCAGGAAGGTTTTCTGCTCCGTTATGTTGCTGATCTGTTAGAGCCATCGTATCGTGTTTCGCTGTGCGGTTAGTTTCTATCTGCTGTCTCTAAGGCATTCAGGTGCGTGGACTGAGAAAGAAGGTTCTTTAGCAGACACTGGGGAATGATTACTGGTTGAGGGTTCTTCCACAGCTTCGTGGGACCATGGAGTCCTTCTGGTTGATGCCTCCTCTGGAGGTGAGGGCGGCATACCTCCAAGGGAGTGCTTTCCAAATGGATGAGATGGGACTTCTCTGCATGCACAAATTGGTATGCTCAAATCGCAGGTGATGGTGGGGCATAAAGGGCTTTCATGCTCACTGTACAATCATGGGACACATGCTGCCAACAGCGAGCGGAGCAGACTCACTGTGAGCAGGAGCGCACCCTGCCGATCGCTGGGGAATTACAGTGATCCATAGTTTCCAAGACTGTCTGCTGGTCTTGCTTGGTTTCCCATGTCTCTGCTATGGTGGGATGGAATGGTCTACCTGAAAAAGCCTTCAACTTGGACTGCATGTGAAAATCCATTCTTAAAGTCTGATGGCAAAGGTTTCTTCCTCCATGAAGCTTTTCTTCTCTTATTATTTACACCACTCTGTAGCACTTGACATGTTGCCTTGTTCGAGAAGTTATTTGTGTTATCTCCTGTGCTAAATTGTAATCTCCTTGAAGTCAGAGATTCACTGACTTAAGTGTATGTCTGTTCCTCCTGTCATTGAGTCAATACTGACTCATAGCGACCTCTATGACAGGGTGGAACTGCCCCTGTGGGTTCCCGAGACTGTAACAGTTTATGGGAGTTGAAAGCCTTATCTTTCTTCTAAAGAGCAGCTGGTGTTTTGAACTGCTGACCTTGCCAGTAACAGCCCAATTAATAACCATTATGCCACCAGGGCTCCTCTGTATGTCTGTTAAGCATATCCAAAATGGAATCTTTGATTTTCAACCCCACCTTTCCAAGCCTACTCCTCCTCTGGCTTTCCCCGTCTAGTACGGTCGCCTTCATTTAATCAGGTGGACTGGAATCATCCTCAACTCCTCTTTTTCCTGCATGCCTCACATCCAGTCCTGCAGTGAACTTCAACACTGATCTGAATCACCAGCATTTTTGCCAGTTCTATTGGACTCCCTGCTTTCAATCTTGTCGTCTGCACCCTTCATTGTAGGCTAGCCTACTGTACACACACATACAAATTCTACTTTCAACTCAGAAGTTAGCGTCCAGTTATATTTTTAAAAGTATATCTGATTATATCTCACCACAGCCTACAATGTGCGATAGCTTACCATCATGCTTGGAATAAAGCCCAAAGTCTCCACTGTATAGGGCCGGAACCTCATTCTCTACTGTTCTCTGGCCTGCTCTCAGGAGCCTGAGGGTGCAGGGGTTATGTGCTAACTTCAAGGTTGCAAGTTCAACACCACCAGCTGCTCCTTGGGAGAGACAGGGCTTTCTACTCCCATAAAGAATTTCAGGCAGTTCTAACCTGTTCTAAAGGGTGGCTATGAGTCGGCACTACTTGATGCCAATGGGATTGGTTTGGGCTTTTGCCCCTCACAGAGGCCTGGCCCCCAATGCCTTCGGGCCCGGGCTGTCCTATCTGTGGCACATTCTTCAGATAGCCAGGGCTGCATTCCTTTATGTCTGTGAGTCTTGAGACCCTCTACCCATTCTTCTCACTCTGTCTCTGCAGCCTCATGGTCTACTTCTTCTCTTCTCCTGCAGGGTAGCTCCACTGCCTGGTACTTTCAACTCACCTCATCAGCTCGGTGGCCCAGGGAGGCACACTAGCATGCAGGTTTTAACCACTCAACTCTGAGGGCAACAGAAACCACACATTTGCTTTCTGTTGTCATAAGGTGGTGGGATGCCATTAAACATCATAAGCACGTTTCATGATTTCACAAGGCATCTCAGTTAACTGTCCTAATAAAGTGTTTAGTGCTTCTGTTCTATCCCGTGGTTCATTGCTGCAGTGTGCCTGGAGTCTGAAGAGGCTGCACGCAGCTATCCAAGGCACACTAACTAACTGGTCTCTATTTGCCTGGAGCAAGAGAAGGAGAGTCTGAATAGGAGAAGAATATAGAATGGGTGGCTTATTGCCTCCGTGAACAACTGGAACCTTTGCCAGAAGAACTGGATGGTGCCCACCTACCATTAATGAACATTCTGATCAAGGATTCTATAGCGGTATCATGATCAAAAGGGGGTAAAATACAGAATAGAACTTGAAATTCTCCTGGGATTTAGACTTTCTGGAGTCATGAAGGCTCCTTAGAACAGTGGTTTTCAACCTTTTTAATGCCGTGCAACCCTTTAATACAGTTCCTCGTGTGGTGAACCCCCAACCATAAAATTATTTCCGTTGCTACTTCATCACTGTAATTTTGCTACTGTTGTGAATCAGGTGACCCATGTGAAAGGGTCGTTCGACCCCCCAAAGGGGTCAAGACCCACAGGTTGAGAACCGATGCTCTAGATAACCCTAAGATAATCTTTAAATCCTAAACTGAAACCATCCACTTAAAATCAAATAGTAGTTTAGCTTAACTGTTTAAAAATGTCTGCACTGAGCATTATGCTCTTTTAAGCACTTATATAGGATCAAAGTGACAACAGTCACAGAAAAAAATTAGAACTTTACAAGGCCAGTTTGAGTTTATGTTTATGGGGAAGAACACCTCAGGAAGGGAGGGTTCAAACAGTCACACAATTGAAAGAACATAATCAGTTTTTTCAAATGTAGAAACAGTTGAACCGGTGTGTTGTGCTGTGTATATTCTCAACACAACCAAAAAGCCGAACACCAAACCCCAGAAGCACAGACAAATGTCATTTTATTTTTAAGTTTCCCAGGTGATTCTAATTAATGTGCGACTCACAATTGGGAACCACTCTTCCCCCCTCTACAGAACCGTGAGTCACAGCGTGATAATACAGTGATGGAAACAGGAGCAAGATGCTAACATGAAGCTGAAATTCTGCTATCGTTAAGGCCAAGAAATTGACAGTTTCCCTATCACTAAGTAGTCAGCTTCAATTTTACATTACACAGCTGGATACAATCATTGGTTTAGACAACAAATTCATTAGGACTTAAGTATATTTTCAAGAAATTATTGTCAAAAGTCAGTTTTATTCACAGGACGTTTTTCTCTTTTTGGTTAGTGATCAACGACTTAAGAAGGAGCCCTGGGGTCACAGTGGTTATGAATTGGGCTGCTAACTGTCAGGTAAGTAACCACCAAGCACTGCAAGAAAACGACCGGGCTTTCTACCCCCTTATGGAGTCAGTCTCAAAACTCGCAAGGGGCAGTTCCACCTTGTCCTATAGGGGCGCTACAGGTCCGTGTCAACTCGAGGGCAGTGCGATGGCTTCAGAGGAGCCCTGGTGGTGCTGCAGGATAAGCACTGAACTGCAAGGTCGCAATTCAGACCTGCCAGCCTAGCTGAGGGAGAAAGACGAGGTTATCTGCTCCCACAGATAACGGAAACCGATATGAGGTCAAGTGAGAATGGACTCGACAACCACGTGTCAGTGGGGGTTGGTTTTTATTGCACAGGAATCCAGTGGGACTGTTGGGTACGTGTTGGGCTGTTCACCACAAGGTTCCTGGTTGGCACTCAGAACCCACCAGCCAGCGACTCTGTGGGAGAAAGATGAGGTGGTCTGTCCCTGTGCAGGCTCACCGTCGGTATGAGTCTGAAACGACTGGGGCAGTGAGTGTAGCGGGGATGGTATGAAGTTATGGAAGGTGGAACATCCCTTTCCCTTCCCTGTCTTTCCATGCAAAAAACAAAACCCCACGGTAAGGGGAAACCCTAACAGAATTTTTTGTTCCATTTCTCTAAAAACTTCTAAATGAGTTCTTGTGGTGCTAGACCAAGAGGAGAACATTGATGGTATTTAGGATCCATGACACTGGAGAATCTTGACATTCTACAAAGGGTAAGGCACCTAGGCCTTTACAAAAGCGGCCAAGCGAGGACAGAAAGAAAGGGGAGCTGAGTAATCATGAAGTAGCATCATTTTGCTTGTGGCACAATGTTTGGGTTATGTTGAATTTTCCCATTCCTAATTCTCTACAAGAACTTCTAAAATGAGCACTAACAGACCTGAAGTAAAAAGGTGACAAGCTAAAGAACAAATTTATGTTCCATAAATGATCCAATGAAATCATAATTTGGATAAAGAACTATATAATGGTTTAGCTGAGGAATCTTTACTAACTTGGCAGGTATACCTAAATACACCTTTCTCTTGTTCTGTCATCTCCTGAGCACTGCACTGTACTTTATAAAATGGTATTTGGTTCAGGTAATTCTTTAAGCCAACTGCTGCTGGGGTCTGAATTGGTACGGGAAATCAACAACAACAAAACAAAACAAAAAAGCAGACTGCTCTCTTTTTTTTTTTTTAAAGAGAGATTCTTAGTATTACATAAAGCATTGGGACTACTTCCAAGTGGTTTAAAAATCTATGTCCTAATTATCCCAATTAGCTTTTTCTGTCAAGTCCTTCAATATTACCTGGAAACAGTGAAGCAACCTTTTCGTAGTAAATTCTAATTTGTCATGATTTCACATTAGATCAGATATTGATTAGGTATTAGCAATTTACTGTCATGTGTACATTTAATTTACTGGAGTAAGTGCATACAATGTATTATACTCTGAATCACTACCTTTAAATAATCAACAATGTTCCTCCAACTATAACAATGCCTCCCATATGATGAACTACGATATAATGTCTAAATCATTCTTAGTATGGGCTCTTTTCTTTGATAGTTTTGATTTAATTCTGGGGGGAAAAAGATATATCTAAAGTCTTCAAAGTTCTTTTAAAATTCATCAGGCAAATTGAATGACTTCTGTCTTTTAGAAGTTATTGAGGTTAGAGTATAGGGACTTAAATAATGTACTCTTATCCTCATTGAGTTTCTTACCAGAGCTGACTTCTATAGCTCTAAATTTGTCTATTATTTTCTAACTATGTATCATCCTCATTTTTTTTTTTTACAGAAACGTTCATTTGTAGGTAGGAGCATTTTTTTAATAGAAACAATCCCGGACTTTTTTATGTTCTCATATTCAAGAATGTAATGTTTTGGACATAAAAGCAAGCTTATTTGTAAAACTTATAAAAGAAAGAAAATGTGGCTATTTCCCCCCTTTTGAATTAGCATCAAGATAGCTTGTCCCATCTAATAGCAAATTGCCCTGGGTACAGAGATTCATTCCCTTGTAAGCGATTTTCCTATTTAATCGTCAAACAACTGCCCTCACTAGGAGTGAGTGGAATGTCAGCAAATATAAAGATACAAATCTTTACTTTGACAGGGAGGCAACCAAGGTGGAGATGAAGGCCAACAGACACAAAACCAGGTGCACCACGATTTCTCAAACTGGTTCACACGCTGAGGACAGGGCTTTTTTAAGATTGGTATCCGCTGGGGACAGTCTCCCGTTTCCTGCCCTGCATCCCTCAGTCCAACCCGGTTCTTTCTTTCTCTTTTTGCTTGTGGGACAGAAAAAAGTTTTCAGGGCAGAGTTATTTTGTAAATGTCTGAGGTTTTCTCTGTTCCGTTAGTTCCCCAGATCCCCAAACCGCCCCCACGGACCCCAAGGAAGTCCCCAAGCTCCTTTCACGCCTTTTAAAGAATCTATTTCATGAAAACCCGGTGCCCTCAGTCCTGGTCAGAAATGAACCTACACTTGACTCCAGAACGTCTGTCCATTTCCCGCACCTCCTCTTTGAACCCCACGCTCAAACACAAGTCTAGACACGCATATTGAAAAGGGAAGGAATTCCCTAGCCCTTTTCAAGGGGCAACAGGCCGCCTCTAGTGCGAACCGATGCCATTCCACATGCGCTCCTCACGCAGTCCGTTTAGCTCTGTGCGTCCTGGTGACCCACAGGTTTAATCCAAAGAAAAGTAAAGTTTCCGCTGGATACATTTCACCAAACCAAGTCCTGCAGGTGCCGGACCTGGGTTGGGCCTTGGTCTCAAAAATACAAGTCCTGGCTGGACAGGTAGGTAGGTTAAAAAAGAAGTCTCAGCACACACCTGAAGGGAAGCCCAGAGCCCCGCGGCTCCGGACCGGAGCACAAACCCAGAAGCCTCCTCGCCACCGCTTAGGAACCTGAGCGCGCGCCAAGCACGCCCCGCGCGGGCTCTGCCCCCGGAGACGCCCTCCGACCCGCAGACCTCGGCCCCCGCCCCTCGGGCCGGAGCGCGCCCGCGCGCGCCCAGGCGTCCCTACCTTGGGGTTGGCCAGGAGCTGGTGCTCGTCGTTGTGCAGCAGCGCCCGGGAGTTGGACTCGGAGTTGTTCACGTACACCTGGACGCAGGGGTACTGCGAGGTGCCTCTGCAGTCGGCGCCACAGGTGAAGGTGCACTCGAACACTTCGCCGATCTGCTGCACCGACAGCACCGTGCAGTTCGCCGCCGTGGCTTGCAGATCCTGCAAGGCGGGACTGAGCCAGCAGAAGCCGAAGATGAAGAGTGACACGACGCCGGAGATGATGAGGAACAAGCCGAGCCGGATGCTCTTGTCCTCGGCTTCCGTGTACTCGTAAGCCACCCGGAGCTTCGCCATCGCCCCCCACTCGCGG
>NW_022103898.1:62081604-62082845 GCF_000313985.2 Echinops telfairi
CAACTCCAAACGGGGACCCTGCGGCGAGCCGAAGAGGCGGCCTAGGGCCCACTGGGTGGCTCCCCTGGCAGCGGGCAGCCGCGAGCAGCCGGGGCGAAGAGGCGGCCTAGGGCCCACTGGGTGGCTCCCCTGGCAGCGGGCAGCCGCGAGCAGCCGGGGTCTTGCGGGAGACAAACCCGGGCGGGGCCGGGCCCCGGGCCGCGGGCAGTGGAAGCCCCCGGGCGAGCGCCCCGTGCGCTCGTGTGCTCCCCAGGTGCGCGCTCCTACCGCAGGTTCCCACGCCGCGAGCGGGCGCGCCGCGGCCACACGTGACCCCGCCGAGCCTGGACGCCGCGGGCACAGCCGGCTGCCTCGCCCAGGGTCCCGCCAACCTCGTGAGGCCAGGCACACGCGCCCGGTACCCGCTCGGCGCGCAGGGTGACAAGCGGAGTCCGACCGCGTCTGGTGTAGTGGCGACGTGCGTAGCGACCGAAGCCTGCAGCTGGCAAGACCAAGGAAAGTGGCTCACTGGGGTCTGCGTGGGGCTCGTCGCCCCTCTTGTCGCCAGCAGTCTGGGCGACCCCCCACCGGATTTGCCCAAGGACTGAGATTGAAATAGGGTTCCAAGGAAACCCGTGTCAATCAAAGCTTGCAGTCCTGAGGAGACGCCTCCTTTGCCATCCGGGCTGACCTCTCTTGCTTGTCTGGTTTCTGTTCCGGTGTAGACGAGCTTTCAGGAGCGCTCTCCAAGGTGACATCGAAGTGCAGACCCAGTTTGGGACGGGTGCTGTTTCTAGAGCTGCCTTCTGCTCCCTTTCTCCGGATACTTCCTCCACCACCATTGCATCTGAGCAAACAAGCCTGGCCCATTCTTTTGAAGTTCTCCCTTAAAGTTCAGGTGATCATCATTTTCCCCACTCCGCCGCCACGCACCAATCGTAAACCAAACTTTAAAACTATTTCCACCGACATTTTGAAAAATCTAATTAGAATGTTCAGGTTTTTGTTGTTAAATAAATGTTTTTCCCTTGGTTTTAAAAAAAATCATTTTATTGGGGGCTCGTACAATTCTTATCACCATCCATCCATCGTGTCAAGTACATTTGTACATTTGTTGCCATCATCATTCTCAAAACATTGCATTTTACTTGAGCCCTTGATATCAGCTCATTTTTCCTCTCCCTCCCTCATGAACCCTTGATAATTTATAAATTATTATTTTGTCATATCTTACACTGTCCGATGTCTCCCTTCACCCACTT
>NW_022103898.1:62083867-62142076 GCF_000313985.2 Echinops telfairi
TTCCCCACCATCCTATATAAATATATTTACTTATATACATGCCTATAAATTCAGTTATGTTTTCAGTGAATACAGAAACACCGAAGCCTAAGATTCTTGACCTCTCTTTCCTAGACCTAATCTAATAGCCAGCTGGTTTATAATACTTTTCGAACTCAGTCCACCATTTCTTTGTGTGATGGATAACACCACTTCAAAGTGTGGGCAAATCAAGTTAATTACAGAAGACCACCATTTTCCTGATGAGATTAAGAAGATAAGAGGTTTGGCAAACTTCCAAATCAAGAAGACACGTTGTGCTTTAATACCTTTTAAATTTTGAGGGGATTTTTTTCTTCTCACCCTTTCTTCCTTTACTGCTGGCATAAGCACAATGGTTAGTGGTTATAATACCTGAAAGGAAAAGGGCATTTCATAGGGGAAGCCCCTTAAGCTAATATTACAAATTCTTAATCTTTTTCCTATTGAAAATTATCATTTACTAAAGCCTGAAACCCTTCTATAAGGCTAAAGCGTCAATAATTCTGAGCATATGGGAGGAACCTTGAAACAGAATTCTTATTGAAGCTCTACAGCACAGGGGAGTCTGTGAATAATGTAATAAATAAGATTCATTTTTCCAAAGTTCAGGACGTAAGAGTTTGCTAAAAGAGCCCATCTCTCTCAAAACTGAAGCAAGATGGTCTCCAAAGTCTAGGGAACAAGTAACGCAAATTCTGTCTTAATTTAACTCAGATTCTTATGGGCCTTCTGATCTATTTTTCCTAGTTCTCCATTTAGCCAAGTTTCCTTCTTGAAGAAACAGTTGCCATCAGCATCATGGTCTTTAAACAGTATTTACTTTGCTCTTACTTTTATAACTCAGCTTGTCTTTCTGGGAATGTTCTCAGGAGCTTAATATCTTATTGGGAGTCAAACATAAGAAAAGAACATATAGAAAATTTCACAAATTAAATCAATTTCTATTTTTATCGTTAGTGAAACATTGGTAATATTTGTTATGGACTTCACCGAACATAATCCTAAGGATGATTGGATATGCAATCTTTCAGTTTACAACAATGGGCCACTATGGACTTTCTAAGTCAGGATAGCAGCCAGAACCCTGGAGACCTCAGAAACGCTAAGCTCTCAGAAACACTGCGGACTCTTTTCCATGGAAAACAGAGGCAGCAAAAAGACGTCTCCCTTAACTGTCTTTTCTCTGCACAGTATCCAACCAATTTAAATTAAGACCAAAAATACAATACTCAGAACTAGCTTATTCATGTACACAATTACCTGCAGTAGTGTTTGCAGAAGAATGATGGCCAAGACTTGACTAAGTTCCATTTAATAAAAAAATCAATTAAAGCAAGCACCTTAAAACTATTGTTATATATCTGGGTGGTCCTTGTGATCAATATTCTTTATGAGGTCTTGTGACTGATTTCAAAGTTTCAGTGTACAATTCCATATGTACTATACTTTTTTTGAATTCTTTCAAGAAAAGAATCTTTTATTAAAAAAGAGTGATCATAAGGAGGGCTTTTGTATCCTAGGACTAGCAGGGAAATCAGAGCAAGTTGAGAAAATATTTATGTCTTATTTTGAAACTTGGCGTGCTGAGTTTTTCAACAACAGAAACTGTTACTGAACACTTGAATAGCTAATATATATAGATAAGGAAATATTGTATCATCATCCATCCATTCCCTTGCTGGATCTTTTAGGCTTTCATAGTGAGTATAATTAGATAAGAATAAACATGAATGAATATATAGTATCTAATAAAGCCAAATGATTTTGTTTTATTGAATACATATAATTAGATTTTATTGTCGCAAAAATTGAGTTTTCTTTTTCTTTGGACTTACCTTTGAAATGTTGACAGTTGTACTAAATCATTTCCGTCTTGCCATCAAGAAACTGGATTTCTTACTTTGCTCCATTGTATTAGATGTGCTATTAGCCTCAGAATTTTAAGTCTGAAATAAATTTCCTATGTGGCCACTACTTTTTTCTAATTGTTTATTTTTATAATGAAAATTTCGAAACTTTACCCATTATATTAAGCATATGATTTTTACTGAGATCCGTAAATATTTATAGTCGCAACATATACGAGCAAGAAAAGAACATAAAGCATTACTCTACAGACAAGTATTCTTGTGGCATTTTGTTTGAAATATTAAGGAAAGGTTATTAGTAAGTTGAAATTTGCATACTATATTTATGCAGTTGAAGGAGGAAAGAAAAGAAAGCACAGGTAATTAGGTCACATTAATCAATTCAGGAGTCCTGGTGGCTTAGTAGGCTACACATTAGGCCGACAACTGCAGGGTTGGCAGCTCAAATACACCAGTCTTTCTGCAGAAAGACGAGGCTATCTTCTCCCTTAAAGACTTACAGTCCTGGAAACCCTAAGTAGCCACTCCACTGCTTTCTAGGGTATGCCGTAGTCAGAACTGACTGAATGGCAGTGGGTAATGGTAGTACTGGAAATGCTGGGTGCTGTTGGCATATGGACCCAGGTACAGCAGTAGGATACACTGTCTGGTCTCAGGGAGGCCTCACAATCCTTGCTGTATTTGTGCTCATTGTTGCAGCAACAGTGTCAATATCTCATTGAGGTTTTCCTCTTGCCCATGACCCTCTACCAATAATAATGTCCCTCTCCAGGAACTGGTCCATTCTGACAACATATATGTCCAAAGTATGAGATAAAAGTTTTACTATTGTTACCTTCTAAAAAAAATCATTTTAGGCCCCCTCCCCAGCTGCTCTCACCCCCCGCCGCCCCCGCGCCTGCCCCCACAGAGCCAAAAAAAAAAAATCATTTTATTGGGGGCTCTTACAGCTGTTATCACAATCCACATATACATCTATTGTGTCAAGCACATTTGCACATACGTTGCCACCATTGTCCCTTCTAGAGTGTTCTTCCACCACAGATTTATTTGTCCGTGTGGCAACCAAACTCAAACTCACAGCCATCAAGTAGATTTCGACGCATAGGGACCCTATGGGACATGGTAGACTAGGTTTCTGAGACTATAACTCTTTATAGGAGTAGAAAGCCTCATCTTCCTCCCATGGAGCGGCTGGTGGTCTCAAACTGTGGACCTCATGGTTAGTAGCCCAATGTATAACCAGTACCACCAGGGCACCTGTCCTGTGGCAATCCATAGCATATTCAACATTCTTTGTCAACAACACAATTTGAAGGCATTCTTTTTTAGCCTTCCTTACTGATCAGTCAGCTTTTGCCTGCATATGAAGTGATTAAGTGTATCATGACTTCATGCAGTCACACCCCAGTCCTCAAAATTATATTTTTGCTTTGTAACATTTTAAAGAGACCCTTTGCAGCAAATTTTCCCAATTCGTCATTTGATTTCTTGACTGCTGATTCCATGAACATTTACCGTGGATCTAAGTAAAATGAAGTCTTTCACTAAGTCAGTCTTCTCTACATTTACGAAAAATGCTTATTGGTCCAGCTATGAGGGTGTTTATGTGGAGGTGTAACTCACACCCAAGGCTAGTCTTTGATCCTCATCAGTACTTGCTTCAAGTTCTTTTTCACTTTCACACAAGAAAACTGTGTCATCTCTATGTCACAGGCTGAGTTTGCCTCCAATCTTACCGCCACTTTCTTCTTTCTAGTTTCAGCTACTTGGCAGTCCTTATTCTTCATCAGCAAGTGCTTCAAGTCCTTATTTTCAGCAAGCACGTCTGTGTCATCTGAGTATCACAGGTTCAGTCTTCCTCCAAGCCTGAAGCCACATTCTTCTGCATATAATCCAGTTTCTCAGATTATTTGCTCTGCATACAGATCCAATAATATGTTGAAAAGATAAACCTTGATACACCTCTTTCCTAATTTTAAACGTTTCCCTTTATTCAAAGGACTGCCATTTGTCTTTATAGATTCCTCATGAATACAATGAAGTGTTCACGAATTCTTGTTTTTTACAATGTTACCCATAATTTCTTATGATCCACACAGCGTAATTGTCTTTGTGGTCAGTGAAACACTGATACGTTTCCTAGTATCCTTTTCTTTCAGTCAAGATCCAGCTAGCATGACATTTCATGTTCTCTTCTAAATCCAACAAAAATTTTTGGCAGTTCTGTTAGTATACTGCCTGCAACCAATGTTTAATTATCTTCTGCAAACTTTTACTTCCATGTCATATTAATGATATTGTTCAATGAGTTCCACTTTCTCTTGGATCACTTTTCTTTGGAATGGGAATGAATGAGGGAGTACACCCCCCACCCCCACCCCACCCCCCGCAAAAAAAACCCAGAAGTTTTCAAAGCTCTGTATTTTTTTTTTTTAACAAAATCTTATCTTCACAGTACTCTCCATTTAATACATTTGTCAAATCTGTGATTCCATTCTTGGAAACATTTTCAAACTCATCTAGATGGCTGACAGCGCCTCCCTTGTTTTTTCTTCACCTGTTCTATGTCGTCACATTGCTGCCCTTTCATGTCCCTCTTGATTCGTGGAAACAAGAAGAAGTCACATGGAGTGAAGTCAGGTAAGGTGCCCCATGGGGCAAGAGAAGCATGCTGGGTTTTTTTGCCAAAAACTGAGATGGTGCATTGAAATGGCTGTGTGGGCAGGTGCATTGTTGTGGCAGAACTAGTCCCGTCTGCCACAAATCAGGCCTTTTGGTTGCACACTATTACACAATCTTTTCAGAAACTCTAATAGAAAGCTTGACTAACAGTCTGACCTGGTGGAATAAACTCTAACTGTGCTAGTTGACATTTTCATCCATTCAGGAGTTTGACAGACATCCAGAACAAGGTTTGTCATCAATTGATATTTCATCTTTTTTGAAACAAGAAAATCAGTGGTACACTTTTTTCCCCAGTGCTGTTCATATAAGCTGTGTTCAGCATCACATCAGTATCTGCAGCATTTTTCCCCAGCAAAAAACAAAATTTCACAACTGCACGCTTAACACACACACACACACACACACACACACGAGGTTCAAGTGAAATTCAGTGACCAGAGAGAACATTCCCAGGCGACTCCAATGGGTGCATCAGAGTGAGTTGCTGGATGCTCACTTAGTGGGAAAAATGCATACTATGAAAGCTCCACTCCATTATATTATGGAGTTAATTGAAAAGCCCAGAACAATTCTGGTTATTTTGGGGTATCCCCTCATTTGCAACTTTTCCAGTATATTTTTCACATTTCTTGGTATGGATGAACGAGCCCCTCCAACGTTGCACCTGTTTGTGAAACATCTCAGTTGGTACTTCATCAATTCCATGAGCCTTGTTTTTCACCTACATGTTCAACGTAGCTTGGACTTCTTTCAATATCATTGGTTCTTGATCATATGCTACCTCCTGGAATGTTTGAACAATGACTAATTTTTTTTTTTAGTATAATGAGCCTATATACTCACTAGAGTTCCTAAATTCCTACCAACTTAATTTAGTCTTTGTTAATTGGAGATTCGATCGCACGCACACACGATGCACAATTTAGTAAGCAGAAAATCAGCTTTGGGATTTGAAAGCAAAAGGTGAAGAAATTTTGGATCTAGCATTAACAGTAAATTATTTTTATGTTACTGATGCCCTAAAATGGTTTTTTCCTTCGTCTGGTAATGTTGGATTAGAAGATACATCTAACGCTTTAATTCCAATGTGATTTTATTATTGCCGTGTTCTTTAAACAAGAAAACTAAAGGATTGCTATCTACCAGCACCTAATCTCGTTAAGTCTTAAAACCAAATATGGAGAGTTTAATAGGACAATGTTTAGCGGGGGAGTGTTTGCCTTTGAACATACTTGAGTTTATGAAGCACCTAATCATAAACTAGATTATTTGCAAATGCCCTGATATTTTTTCCCTGTAAGACAAAAAGTTTCGAAAGCTCAAATAACTTTCCCAAAGCTGCACACATGCTAAGTAAAAAGGAGATTATAAGATCCCCTTTTTCCTCTTTTGTACTATGCAAGCTCTAAGAAATTGCAATACTGGGTAAAAATGTGTAGGGAACACTACAAGTATATGGAGACTCCGGCAGAGACGTAGAAAACCCTGTATTGGATCACTATGTATCAGAATTAACTCAATGGGCTGGGGTGCAATACTTAAGCGCTCAGCTGCAGAAAAGACCTGTTAACATTCTTACCCTGTAGAAAACCTTATGAGGTGGTCTTACCACATGACATGGATTTACTTAATGGCACCTAACAACAGAATTAAAGTCTGTCATCCTCCTAATGCAGAAAAATTTTCTTGTACTTGTGTGCAACGGAAAATCTATTAACATCCAACCCTACCCATTTGATTTTTGTAACCTTTAAAAGTATTTTGAATTGGTACCTCTTCAACGCACACAGAGGTTTGCCTAGATAACACCCAGGAAATGGTCCTAATTTTGTCCTCTGGTGTTCTCTAAAGGTAATCTGCAAGGGGAAATTATTCCAGGCAGTCATCATGTCCCTCTTAAGCCTTTTCTTAAGCAGATTCTTCAGTATTCTCTTGACATGGCTTGGAAAACTAAGATATTACCTTTGCTCCAACATGCTAGGAAAAATAGATAATTCCAAGTTGGGAAAGGATACTACAGAGTTAACTTTACAGGATGGCCTTCCAGTATCAAAGTTTCCTAAATGAAAGTCGCTACCTTCCTATTCCATGCTATACAATTAAGAAGCATTCCAAGGATGATTGACTTCGTTCATCATTAGCGATGTAATGCAAATGTACAGGAAGGCTGGGGAAATTATTTGGGTTCATTATAAAGAATTTGGATCCGAAAGTTTTTAGATTTACATGAAATCTTGTCAAGCACATTGAAAACTTATACAGTAACAAAAGGGTTTGTATTTTAAAGGTTTAAGTAGTTTTCACAGAACAAGTCAGCATAACTTGAGGAAACAGCTTTCAGAAATACCCGAGGGAATAGTATTAATCATTTAATGAAAAACATTTAACGGAAGTATTATCAACCCTGTTTAATTTTCTCTTGAAGGGAAATACTTAACTCAAATTTTTAGCAAGCCCATTTTTGTGCAACTGTTACATATGATAATTAAAACTACAAAAATAAATGTTCAGTATGCTACAGATTTAAAGGTAGCTTGAAAACATTCTGGCTGCCCCAAATCCTTATTTTTATACACGATGATGTACTATTTCTATCATTCCAACATGCAATTTTTTTTATCTATATAATTTTGAAGAATGGTCAATGTAAAACAGGTTTACATCATAAAGAGTATCTACAGGCCTGATTCTGGTTAAAAAAATCCAATCAGAACCAGCCATTTCTGGACATAATCACTGTTGAGTAGAACTTCCTATGGTTTTTTTTTGGTTTTTTTTTTAGCACTCTGCCTTTCAAAAGTAGCTAGCCAGATCTGAACAACCTTTAATTGAGCTCCAAAGGTGGTTCTTTGGGTTAGTAGCTGGGTAAACCACTGTCTGTACTACACCAGGCAGGACTTCTCTGGAGAAGTTAAATGGGATCCTTAAATGGGATGCCTTTCCCCCCCAAAGTATTTGAAGAACTTACGCAAGCTATTGCCCAAATTACCTTCTATGTACATGCTAGATTAGCCTAGAAGAAAAATGGCATTTAAGTTTAAAGATTATGTGATCAACACACCCCCGAGGCCAAAACCAAATGAATATAACTAAACCATTGTTTCAGGAATGCCGATTCCAATGAAATACTTGCCGAGTCATCGTGAGAAATCGTCCTCAGCTAGTCTTCAGCTGTTGCTGTTCAAGGACGTCTGTCATAAAGCCAACTTCATTTCACCTGATCTGAGAAGATGCCAGAACCTATCTGTGCTGTGGCAGATGCCTATCAAGCCTTGGAGATTGAGGTTTTATGACAACTTGTTGTCGTTGCTGAAATAGTATTACCATGCCTGTACACACATTTGGAAAACAGAATGGCTACCAAGGTCTAGAACATGCTCTCCAGAGAACGCTTACTAACAGTAAGTCTGAGAATTCCCCAACTGGAACTGGAGGGTAATTCTGACTCTGGAGTCTCTACAGATATCATACACATCAAACTTACCAAGATCGGATTTCTTTTTATAAAAGGGGGCTATTCTGTAATTGAATTTCTGTGATCACGACTGCAGCCCAAAGCAGATGGCACTGAATCAACATGTAAATTCAGGCTGAATATTAAAAACTGTGTTTCTTTCTGGGAAAGTAAAAATACCAAAATAAATTGGAATATACACAATCTAATTTACTAATTGTTACATGTTTCTGTTGCAAATGTTAAAAAGCTGAATAAAGTTGCCTACGTTAGCCTTTCTAGTTACTTAACATCTTTTTCAAAAGCTTAAGCAGCTATTTAAACTGGATCTAGATCCACAGACAGCACCTCTTCGACTGGTTCAGTGCTTTTAAGGATGTACTTCCTAGTTCTTCGTAACATCAATTTCAGATGAGGAAAAGCTATCAACATCTTAAAGAGGCGAAGATAGGGCTAAAAGCCACCAAATCCATCTTTTTCACTCAAAAAAGGCAACCTTTCAACAATTCTGATAGTCATCTCGTTTTTGCTTGGGCATTTTTATTGATAAGCTCAACTTATGAACAGCTGATGCTTTGGAATAGCAGAGGAATATAGAGCCATAATCTGTTAACTGAATTTCCACGTGCTGGTGTGAGATGTGCCCTCTAATTTAAACCTGTCCAATATTTGAAGGGTTATGTCCTTAAAATATGTATTATATATTTACTGTTTTCAGTGACCTTAGTTTTCTGCATTCCAAGTACGTCTCTTTAAGTTCTAAGACTTAACTTTTCCCATAAGTATCTTTGACATGCGAATGATTTTAGAATGGATGTTTTTTCATAGTTTGGCATTTCTTAATCCTTAAACACACACCAAAAAAACCCAAACTCAGTTACCAAGTCATTGCTGACTCATCGCGACACTGTAAGAAAGGGTAGAGCTACCCCTGCGTGTTTCCGCGGCTTAACCCTTTATGGGAGTGAGGCCCCTTATTTCTCCTGTGCCTTCACACTGCCGCCCTGTAGATCACAGCCCATCCCATAGCTACAATGCCATCTGGGCTCCTTTCCTTAGTTAGCGGCATTACAATAGTGCGCCGTAATAACTATTAGTAATTAAACTCACTGCCGTCGAGTTGGCTCCCACTCATAACCACCCCGCAGGGCAGAGTGGAACTGATTCTGCTTGGGAAACTTACTTTATGGGAGCAGACAGCCTCGTCTCAGGCCACAGAGTAACGGCGGGTTCTAATCACTGACACTGGTTAGCAGATCAATGCATAACCCACTCCTGCCACTTAAAATACAGTAATGAACACATTCCCATTAGAATTTTTGGGAAACCACACATTCAAGGCCAAGCAGTCCAATTATTTATCTTTCTACACAGAATATTATCCAGTCTCTTAGATTAAGTTCTACAAGGTTGACTTACCTTACATAGCAACTCACTTCTGAAATTAACTTTTTATATTTCATTGAAAATTTTATTGGAAGATACATTTCCAAAGTTTACTCATTAGTGTCATTAGTACTTCCTGTTTGACTTTTGAGAATTATAATCTATAAAAGGGCCTATGAAAATAATGCTGTTCAAAAGATGGGACACAAGTGCATGTAAAGAAGTATGGGTGCACTGCTTGGCAGCTGGTCAGCTTACTGTAGCTCACTCTCCTGCCCTTTTATTATTCCAATCCAGGCAACCCTTGCAATATGGGTGCAGCATTCAAATTGCACTTGAACTTTCAAATGGATGGTGGATCAGTTCAAGCACAAAAAGCTTCTAACCTTGTCTGAGCACGTACCGTATTTACTCGTGTATAAACTGAGTTTTCCAGCACATTTTTTAATGCAGATTTTATGGTAAAATTAGGCGCCTCAGCTGATATTTGGGTCGGCTTATACTCGAGTATATACTGTAAGTAGGCTAAGATTACATTAGGACTTGGGCACCGAATCACGTCACACTGACTTAAAGACATGGGCCTCGCAGTTCAGCCATGTTATAGTCTGCTCTCCTATACTCTTTTATAGTTGTAGCCACCAAAGAACAAAACCAATATTTGGATTCAATGTTCCCTACTGTAGTTAAATTCAAAATATCAAACTACTGAGCTCAGTTTAGATTCCAGTTCTAAATTTCAATGGCTGGTTTTACCTCCCAGATTTGTATTATATGCATGGTATGAACTAATCAATTGGTAGTGCTAAAGAGGGGCAAAAGAGTCTTGTCTTGTGAAGTGCCACTAGAACTGAGCTTTTAATAAAAATAAAGACATTGAGATTACGGGTTTTCTGATCTCCAGAGAAAGCCTACTGGAACTAGCTAGACTCTTTTTATTACCTACATAGAAAAAGCCACAGTTAGAGAGCACGTTCAGCACTGGCATCCTCTTTGTTTACACACATGCTTGTTTCGGCACCTTTATGAAAAATTCATGTTATTAAGCACAGAAATTAAATGAACGAACAGCATCCTCTTTTGCAACTATGCTCAGATGCCACATTTTATCAGTAATAGCTGTAAGTAAGATCTATGGTTTATGACTGAAAGGATATGACTCAGATGTGGGATTAGCTAGAGGGGGACAAAGTTGAAATTTTGTAAACCTATTTGAAAACAATAAATTCTTGTGAGAATGAAATTACAGAAAAATATAGTAATTATTTCAAAGCCCAGTGATTTAATATGTACATTTTATTTTCCAACTGAATTATCAACTTAAACCATCCAATCAACAAGTATCCATCAAGCACCTATGGTTTCCCAATTTCAGTGGGAAAGAGAAAAAGCAGTTGGCATTATATATACTGTATGAATCCAAACAAAACTTCAATCCTTTGATTTAAATATCTAAGGAAAACTATCTGTGCAAAGAAAAATCCCTGAAAACGGAGTTTTATCATAGAAAGTATAGTATCACAAAAATCATTAATACTTCTGATTAAATAGCTTACATCTCTATGCCAACTAAATACTTTTTATTTCCAGAAAGTTAATTATGGTTTATATTAAAATGCATTTAATGTGGTGCACACATCCTTGCCACCAATTATATGGGGAATCAGCAAAATTAAACCTAAGAGAGAAAATCTGAAATGCAATTAGTTTAAGTCAACATCTGTACATATTAACTATAAATCATAAATCAAGGAATAGAACAACAGTGTGCTTTTATTAGCAAATTTAATGCAGTAATTGTAAAGATTTTGAACAGAATTTTTAGACTTGAGGTTGAGGTCATAACATGGCACCTTCTGACCTTCATAATTTTTAAAAAGTTGGTCTGCAAGAAAGAGTTTTCTTGGTTTTATAGCTCAGGGCAAAAGGAACTCCGAAAACTAGAAAACAGTGCACTTACAACTTTGTGTACGGCAGCTAAAAAGAACAAATTAAGAGCCAAGACATCAAACCACTTGGTAAGGGCTAGCCTGTCTTTCTGAGTCATCCATACAGGATCATACACATGCATACTTCCGCCGAGACTGTCACCTAGATTTCATGTGTCTGTGCTCCTATGAACAAAGATCACCTCCTCTCCATGATGTTTTTTCTTTCCACCATCTTTCTCATGACTTTAGAGAAAAAGTTGTCTTCCAAAGTAAATGGTTATGGAAAATGTAATGCTTTATTTCTAAAACGAAATTAATTTATAGAATTTTACTCTGGTTTATAACAAGTATGATATAGTATTCTGTTAAGAGTTTTTTGTATAATAGTTAAGAGTTTAATTACATAAGCCATCTTTCCTACAGAGGAGATGCTTTAATTCTGAAAGATAAAAAAATCTGGATGTTTTCATGTAAGCATTTCATATTTCAAAATATATAGAAAAAGTTAAATTTTTTGAGTGCTCACAGACCAAAGAGTTAAATTTTAAGTCATTTTATATTTCTGATACTTAAACACAGTGATATCATAAATGTTTAGTTTTTAAACATGATTTGGTTAATGTTAACCAATTCTCTATAGAAATATAGGTTAAAATAAAAATGTAAATAATCAAACTCGCTGTGCCTACCCCCTACCCACCTTGTTTTATTTTTTGCTCTTGCTCTCTTAGTTCTGCTTTGATAGCTTAAGACTTCAGGTATTTAAAAATACAATGTCTGTAGATGGAAAATAATCCTTAACTCATGAATTTCCAGGACAGCAAACTGAACACAATTTCTACCCCACTTCCTTCTTTAGCTTACTTTAAGTTCTGCATTACCTCTTAAGTAAAGTTCCCAAAAGTCTATCAAGAATTTCCTCACATAACAAAGAATGACTGCTGGAGGTCCCAGAGTGTGTGTGCTCAGGCATTTAATCTCTTGTGCTGCCAGAATCCGTCTGAAATAGCTTTTCTGTGTTCCAATCTCGGCTAGGACTAAACACTTCTATGTTTTTAACCTACAAATGAAATGGTACGTGATCCCATTACCTGGCAAGAGTTCGTTAACAAATAAATAGTTATATTGTTTAGTCCCCATTCAGTTTGATTATTTGTACAATTTTCCCCCTCTATTTTTCATGATGAAGAAATGATGTCACACTTTCAAAATCAAAGTCAACACTGCAGTGAGGAGAGCTTTTCTACTTTATTACAAAGAGAAGAAGCCTTTATGTGGTCAGAAAATACAAGATTGATCTTTTTTCTCTTCCTATGAAACGCTGCTGTTCAAACAGCCAGAGGGAATTGTCTCAGTTCACTTCTTTAAGTCCCATCACATTCACTGGGGTATGGATGTCCTTGGCTGCTGAAAATCGGGCCCTTTCGTACACAGGGCGACAAAGTCCCCTGACCAGCAGTTCCAGAATGTCCCATTTTTCATATATTGCATCCATGCACACCTCCTAAAAATGAGGTACAGCAGGGCAAACATTTTCCAAAATAGATGTCATATATATAATATATACACATTCGTACATACATACCTTTATTCATGTGATGTCCAAAAATTTAAAAAAAATGTACACATTTATTACAAAATCGTAACAAAGACTGGACAGTGTTTTGCTCATTCTGGAAAGATGAAGCTCAGTAATAACACAACCCTGGAAACCATCCAGAGATTGTGGCAATATCTTTCTTCTAAACAGTCAGATACTCTGCATTAAGCTTGGCGAAACTGCCTTTCAAAAACAGAAGGGGAAGTAAAATGAAGGAAGCAGACCTTGCTCATCTTTCCAAATGAAATACGAGAAGGATCTTCACATAAAAATGCACAAACATTTGTTATTTTATTACCAATAGTGCTACAATGAACAATGAAAATTTTGTGGTCTAATTCTGTTGAGTCTTTTGTGGGTTTTTGTTTTTTACATTTTAGAAACTAACTGGTAAACTTCTGTCAGTGTACTCGCATGTCTTTACAGACCAAGTCTGTCTGCTGGCAAAAGAAAATAAATGAAAAATAATTCAGACCCTGCTCGAACTAGAGAAAAACAAATTACAAATTTAGATGTTGGGCAGCACATAATTGTAAGGCAGGACCTCAAATGGTGACCCTTTGCAAAAGCCAATTGCCAGATCCTCAAGGAGTTAAAACCAGGGTGCCTGAGCCACATCAGTTCTGCAGTTCGGTTGAGTATTGTGCTGAGACAGCCATACCCTGCGGAAAGGGAAGTCTTTTTTAGAAGGCTTGCTGAGCAGGGTTGTAGTTGAAGGTGGATGGCAGATGAGGCCGTTCTTCTAATTTGTCATATTCCAGATGGAACTCCTACAAAAATAAATGAGAATTTAGGTGATTTCATTTTCTTCCTTTGATCTCTTTTTTTTTTGTCAAATATTTTCTGCTACACAAACAAATAAAATACCTATAAACAGACATAGACGATACCACTTCTTTTTCCCTCTGAGTAAAATACAGCTTAAAGAAATACAATACACTACAAGTTTGAATTAAGTGGGGAAAAAAAGGTTTTATGTTTAAAAAGTCAGAGACTACCTATGAACAGCTATTGTAAGACACTGCAATTCTATGTATTTCTGTTTAAAAACAGGTTTGAAGTGGGGGCAGTTTATTGATTTCTAATAAAAATTGTAAGGGCTTGCACCAATGAAGTGTAAAACTTAAAAAAAAGTTTACTTCTTGTCCACTAAAATTGGAGTGAAATAACACTTGCCATTTACTTTATATCAGCCCATTTACAAACAACAATAAACCCCCATAACCAAACCAAAGTAAAACAAAAGCATGTTGTTATTCTAACTCCATTAAAATCTGGGGGAAACAATGAATGCAAAACTTGCACATCTTCAGACTTAGTACTTCAAAAGTGCAAAAGCTTGACTTAATACAATTGCCCCCCAAAAGAAAATAGTGGTTGTGCTGTAGAAAACTCACTGTGAATACTCACGGTATAGCTAGCGGGTTTTAATAAGTTTTGAAATATGTCCAACTTCATGAATTTTATTATGTAAGAATAGTAAAGCAATTTAAAAATATTTTCTCCATGATCAAGAATACAAAAGCAACATGGAACTATATACTAAATAGTTTTGCAAGAGATTCTAAAATGACTTCTATAACCAGTAGCAATTCTGTAATTAGCATAAACTATCTCTGAAGAATCCCATTTACTGAAGTAAAAACCTTACTATGCACTTAAGGTTCCCTGGTGGAGCAATGGCTAAGTGTTCAGCTGCTAAGTGAAAGGAGACAGTCTGAACTCCCTGCCTGCTCTGCCAGAGGAGATCTGGAGAACAGCTCCTGTGAAGACTGCAGCCTAGGAAACCCTATGCGACAGTTTCATTCCACAAGGCTTTCTGCTCCAGGGAGTTAAATCTGGGAAACCCACACGGGCAGGTCTCTCCTGTCCTCGAGGGAAGCTGTGAGTTAGGAAATGACTCCATGGCAGTGAATGTGTCACTGGGAGTTGGAACCAAGTCTTGGGCACACAACACTAAAAATTAAGCCACTGAGTAGTTCGAGCACCATGGGTTAATATACTTTACCTTAGCAATCTGGTTTCAAACTGATTCCATAATAGACATCTATTATACAGATATTAAATGGAAAGGAAAATGATAGGTTTTAACCTTAAGATACAGGATCAAATACTCCAAATGTAAGACTATTACATTAACAATGACAGAAACTGTTGAAGGCCATTAAGACTCAGCCTTGAAACGGCTGAGATATCATGACCCAGGTGTCAGTATCTGCTGTTTGCCTCTATGGTTTGACATTGAGACTAAGATAAAGAACAAAGGTGTATGCAAGTTCTGGGAAAAGAGAATGTTTAATTTTTATCAAAGACTCCCTGACTTGGCAGAATATAGAGTTTCTGATATATTGTGATAATAGACTAATTGTAACCCCGGGTTGTTTCTGCGTGTATAAAAGGAAGATGTAGCATAAACTCGGGGCTTTAGTATTCCCTAGACAGATACAAGACTCTAGACAGAGTGCTCCTCTCATGGCTCCTTCAGAAACAGCAAATACAACTTATTGGCAGTCATACAAGGGAGCCCTAAGTGGTGTAGTAGTTATGTGGTGGGCAGTTTGAAACCACCAGCGGGAGAAAGACTGGGTTTTCGACTCCTCTAACAGTTACAATCTCGGAAACCCACAGGGGTCACTATGAGTCCGCATTGACTCAATGGTGGTTGAGTTGTTTGAGTACATGATAAAACTGGAGACACCGGCAATCTTATTCTCATTGTACAAGAACACTGTCAAGTAGATATCATGGGCCTAATTATACCTGAAGAAAATCAGGCTCAGAAGAAATTTGCTCAACTTTCACTCTAAGTGACAGACCTAAAATTAGAAGCCAAACCTCTGAAGCTTGTATCTTTTTCAGTTTATCATTTTAAATAAATCTGCCAAGATCCAAATATAATTTAGGAGCCCTTGGTGGTACAATGGATTATGCACTGGGTTACAAACTGCAAGGTCAGCAGTTTGAACCCACCAGCGGATCTGCAGAAGGAAGATGAGGCTATCTGTTCCTGTAAAGATTCATAGCCTCAAAACCCCACAGAGGCATTTCTACTTTGTCCAACAGGGTTGCTGTGAGTCAGAATCAACTTGATAACATTGAGTCTTGAGTTTTTGGGGTTTTTTTTATCCCTATCCAGAAATCATGTTGAAAAGATTCAGTCTCCTGACAACAAATGTTTATAAAGAAGGTGGGCTATGATAACTTTATAAAGAAACTAGAGTAGACAGAAAGAAATGGTATTATGTTATCATGAACATTGTGCCTAAACCAGAATGACCAGCACAGTCACATCTCTATGTACAGGACAGCCCCCAGGCTGTCCGTCCCCCAACGCCCCACATCCTTATCCAAGAAAGAAAAGAATTTTGTTCCTTGTCTCTAGTCAATTATCTATATGGTTATAGAACATATTCTTTTGAAATGAAAACTGGCACCTTAGTTAATAAAAATATACATCATTATAGGACTAAAAGTTTTTTTATAATAATGAGGAACTCCACCATTCTAAGTTATATACATTAAAATTCTAAATGTACTTTTAGAATTTAAACTATATTAATTGATGTATATTTGTTCTACACATT
Organism: Echinops telfairi; assembly: GCF_000313985.2. Classification (NCBI taxonomy): domain Eukaryota; kingdom Metazoa; phylum Chordata; class Mammalia; order Afrosoricida; family Tenrecidae; genus Echinops; species Echinops telfairi. The sequence goes on from NW_022103898.1 coordinate 62,100,400, forward strand.
AAAAGATAAATTTAAACCCATGGAGCATTATGGATTTTAATATAAATCACACAAACCCTTGTATCTCAGACTCAGAAATTATCTAGATCAAATTTTGTCTTCCACGTTATTTTTCCCCTTTGGTCCCCAACTTTGATTACTGATTACATCTCTATTACCTGTTTGTTACATGAATGCATACATAATACACACACACACACACACACACACACACACTCTCTCTTGTATACTGTAGTGATGTTTTTCTATTTTGCCATGATACCTCTTGACTTAGGTCCCTGTTAGTTGCCATTGAGTCAATTTATACTCATAGTGACTGACCATGTGGTAGAGCTGATCAGCCTCAATGGGGTTTCTAGGCTAAAAAAAGGATCTCTGGTGACAGTGGTGAAGCAACCAGCTGCTAAAGGAAAGATCGCACAGTGAACTCCGTGGGAAAACAGGCATGTCAATCTCTCTTGTAAAGACTGCAGTCTAGAAAACCCTGTAGGGAAGCTAGACTGTCATATAGGCTCACTACGATTTGGAACTGACTGAACAGAACAAAACAATAAACCTTATGGGAGAGATGCTGGGTGGATTCCAATCATCAACCATTGGTTAGCTGCAGAATGCTTCACTGCTGTGTCCCTGGGCTCCTTGCCAAGCCCCTAGTTAGTATGTAATTAATAACTGATGAATTAATGACTGGTTCTTCAAATTGAATTATTAAAAGTAGAAAACTGCTAGATATTTTTCATTCAATTTTTTTAAGTAAGTTTTTAATACCTTGGCTTTTCTATTAAAGCTAGGCTGTATCTTCTCAACAGATTACAAAACTAAAACATACAAATGAGTCAGATGATCACAAAATTATGAAATTACAAAAGCATTAATATTACCACGGAATGAAGCGGAGAAATACTGAAGGAATGTTATTTAATTAACAAATATGTTAATGATTTACTAGTTTCAAGAAGTATTAACTACTTTTTTGCAAAGTACATATTACCAATGAGAGTATAGAGTACTAATATGTACCAGTAAAATGGAGAAAAATATCACAATTTACATTAGGAAGAATTAAAAAATGCTCTCGCTGCCACCAAATCAAAGCCCAGTCTTTCTCCCAAGGAGCTGCTGCTGGTTTTGAACTGCTGACCACAGCAGATCACAGTACAATTAACCACTATACCACCAGGGTTGCTACACATTAAAAATCCTATTTAGGGTTGCATCCATAAGGTGATGAAGTGTATTAATATATTATGAACCTAAGTTTTTAAATTCTTAATCCAATTTTTGAGAAACCATTAGTCTTCAAAATCAGAAGCCATTATGAAAACTATTTTTGTGAATATAATGCAACTTAAATGTGTTTAGTTCATCAGTTTGTATTTTAACATAACGAAAGTGAGATGCTTAATAAAAATCCATTAAAAAAAATCCACTCACTGCCATGAACCAGATTCCAACTTAAAGCAACCCTATCAGACAGAGTACGAGAAGCCACGGGATGTAGAGGAATGCAGGTTGGGTTGCTAAAGTCATCTCAGCAGCTCTAGGGGAGAGACAATGCTTTCTGCTCGTGAAGATTTACAGCCTCAGAAATCCCGCAGGGCAGCGCTGTTCTGCCTTGTAAGGTTGCTCTAAGTCCAAATCTACCTGTTAACTGTCTATAAGTCCAAATCTACCTGTTAACTGTAGGTTTGGCACAGGACTGTGCCTTAAGGTTTTCTAGGTTATAAATCTTTAGGCAGCAAACACCTCCCTCTTATGTGGAGTGGTCAGCGCCTTTGAACCAATGACCGCAAGATTTGCAGACCAATGCTTAGCCCTCTACACTATCTTGACTCCGTATGCCAAATAGAAAGCAACTGGGCTTACTCCATTTTTCTGTGTAGTTTCAGTGAAGAAGAGAGCAGTGGTTAGGGTGTTCAAGTGCTAACCAACGGTCAGTAATTTAAATCCACTCTAACGAAAGATGTGGCTGTTGGTTTCCATGATCACATCCTTGGCAAGTCTCTTTGGCCATCTACTCTATCCTATAGGCTGCTATGCGTTGGTTTTCCTTGTTGATCTTTCTCAATTCATGGATGGAGTCTAAATAGCATTCCAATTTCAATGCATTTTCTTCCTTAGAAAAGTACTCTGGTTTTGTTTATCGATCATGTTTGGGACAATCTGTCATTTCTTGTGTGAACTGGTCTGTTTATTCCGTGACATTATGGTTATATTGTATGTTTGATGATTTTGTTAGCGAGACTAATCACTCCTGGCAAATGTACTACGGAAGACAAGGATGCGCACAGTTCCCTATTTGTATAGCATATTTAAAGGCCAGTTTGCCTGATGTTTTCACCTATTCCTCTACAGCAGGGACACAGGAGTGGGTTAGCAGCCCTTGTCCATTATGTTTGGCAGCAGATGTGGATGTGGTTGTGCCATGTGGGCATGACTCCTGTCAGGTAAGATAGAGCGAAGGGGCAAAAGAGAAAAAAAAAATTTAAATACAAGTAGCCAGACAAATGATGAGAAAAAATTTAATAGAGGGAAAAAAAATAAAGAAAGGAAATCTGAGGAAAAAAACAGTAAGGGGAGAAAGAAAAACAAATGAGAGAAAGGGAAAAACTGAGGGCAGCAAGGGCACTGGGTATGGGTCAGAACCTTTTATCAACTAAGGAGCTCAGGGGTGGGACATCAGTCCTAGATGGAACTCCTGCAGGCTTACATTGTTGACTGTGGCCAGACTGTGGAAGTAGTTCCTGGCTGCTCAGACGTGACTGAGGTCAGGATGCTTGTTTCTGACACAGAAGAAAGCTGGAACAGGGTGACTTCTTATGCAAAGAAAGAGCTCCGAGAGGTGGGGCAAGGGAACCAGCACTCCACCCACGAGTCAAGGGTTGGAAGAGGAAGGGATTCAAGTGCCTCTAGTTGCAGGGGTGGCTTACCTGTCACCTGATCAATCAGGCAAGGCTCTGACCTCAGGCAGAGCAGGGGCTGCCTTGGATGGGTTGTCACCATGTATCTGGTCACCAGGGGGTGGGGCTAAACAAGGAAAATTCTACCTTTCTCTTTACCAGTGACTAGTGTGCCAGGCCACTGTCTGGAGGGAATGCAGCCTGCAAGTTCAAGACAGGTGACCATAGATCAATCACCGGTTTCTCTTCGCCCTCCTGCTTTTTTTCTTCTAGATGCACTTCTCTATCCTTCCCTCCAAAGCTCAGGTGTTCAGTATTAGCGTGTGTATCATTACAGCACTCATGTCTTTGATGTAGGTTTATATAATTAATGTCCTCCAAGTTCGCCAGCTAACCTCAAGTTCTCTGAGTTGGAAACGACTCAATGATAGTGGATTTTGTTTTGTTTTGTTTTTCCGGTCAGTGTAAGTGGGAAACAAATTGTTATATCAAGGGAGATTTCTTAACAGCTTTAAACTATTCCTTAAGTCACATATTTCTTAATTTCACAGCTAACATTTTTGAAGACAAAAGTTCAACTGTTTGGGACAGATTTGGAAAAAGTTGTGAAATAAAATAGATGGCAATAACTTTTTTTCAAGTGGCATTTATCTGACTGGAGAATTATTTCCATATAACTGAAATTTCCTATGTTAATATTTAGGTTATTTGTTAAAATTTAACTCTGTGAAAGGACTTTGAAAATTTGAAAATTGGTTTCCTCATATAGAGATGGATATGTCCAATTAAAACAGATATCTACTGGCAACATCCATTACTTTTTGCATATATAGACTTGGAATAATTTTAATAATACTGAACCCCACCCCCAAAATAAAATTCCAATATTACTTAACTTGTATGAAGAATATTTCGGTCATTCACTAATAGATTCTTTTCCTCTCCAACGAAAATGTTTTTCTCTGCCAAAGGTATCATAAAGGAATGCCTCCAAAAACAAACCAGCATCCTCAGTGGGATCATCTGGAAGTTTAAGGCAAATTCTGAGGCTCCCAACCCCTAGATTTACTAAATCGGAAACAGTGGAGGTACGGCCCTACAATTTGCACACTAATAAATCCTGTATGTATTCCTGATATAAACTCAAGTCAGTTCAAAATGTCCATCTTTGGTAGAATAGTAAGTGCAATAGCAATGATGACAAGAGCAGCCAACTACTACAACTACTCGCACTACTACAACTAAGCACCCAATATATGCTAAGCACTGCACTCAGCGTGTATGTTCATGTATGTGCTTATATAATCAAATTTAATACAACAATCTACAAATATTTGATTTTATAGATACATAGGTATGGAAAGGCTACTTGCCCAAATCAAAGCATGAAATAGGAGTTAAATTCTGATGCTATAGCTTCCTATTCCACTATAACTCTTTAAAAACAGGTGATATACACAATGTCTCATATACTATTTATAGTTAATATAAATAATTAATTCTATTTAACTAAAAGGTTAAGTCATAGATTTATCAAAGCCACAATAGTCTTACTTTAATTGCTGAATTAAACATGGTATATAGGACATGGTCTAAAGGAAGTGCTACAGGATGAGCTAACCTGTTGTGTTTCTCATAAGCAGTCCTGGCAGTGCAGTGGGCCCCAGTGCTTTGACTGCCAACCAACTGGCTGGAGGCTAAGCGCACTAGCACCTTAATGAAGAAAGATGTGGCTGGCCAATCCTACAAAGGTGACAGACTTAGAAACCCATGAGCCAGTTCTACTCTGTCCTATAGGGTTGCTATGAGTAGGAATCAACTTAACAGTAATGGTTTTGTTTTTTTTTTGGTTTGTCTCAATTTTGTTTTTTCTGGATTTTAAAAATCTTCTATAAAGTTTTCCTTTTATACAAAATCTTGGGACATATCATCAGTAATAAATAGCTGATGGGCATTTAATACTGTCATCTTTAAAATGTTTGATCAATTAGTAATGCTAATTAAGACTAAAAAAATGCTCCAAACTAAGAAATATTAAAAATATGCAAAGAACTAATTTCTAAAACATTTTTCTACTGTTTAAATAGAACACAGAAAACTGTCATCTGCAATGTTTATTTTGTTACTTAAATCATTTAGCCTTTCATATTTCTTGGAACAAAACCCCCCCAAACTGTCAGAAGTTCCTTAAGGTCCACTATACATTCTATGAAATAGGACATTGTATGATTTGGACTTCATGCAAACACCAAACAGGTAGTTCTCAGATTACAAACAAGTTCCATTTCCAAAGTCAGTCTTTTAAATCACACTTGTAGATGAGTCGGAGAAGCCAAGTACAGTCTGTATATAATGTCACTCAATGTTTGTCTAAGTATAATAACACTGTTTTGATGTGTGTTGTAAAAGCACCACCTATTTGTTATTATGAACAACTGTAGTATTTTTAATGTGATAGGTTTGGGACCACAGATATATATGTGGGTCACATGCTACACCAATGGATGTTACGCAGCACATGACAAAACATGCGATAATAAACTACCTAAATGAACTAAATTGACTTCTTCCTATTTGTCTTTAAATAGCTTATGATATGGACTTACATGTAACAATAAGAGTCAAACAATAGATTTTCATTAAATGTATCTACATTCTAGAAGAAGTGTTAGCATCAAATAATATTATGATATAATTTCTTAAAACCTCTTACGACTATGGGTGGAAACTTATCAAAGCCATAAAAATCATGGACGATAAAGTCTGCATAATGATATAAAAGTAGAGAATTTATTAGGAACTGACAGACAAGAAATATTCATCAGATGTATTATACACTAATTGGCTCTAGTAAAATGTAAGCAAATACATTGAAGAAGAAGAAGTAAATTTAATCAGAAAAAAAAAATTTCACACAGAAATAATCCCTGGATAATGGAGACAAATGGTGCTTTAGGGCCCGAGCTTTGAGTTCAGGACTCAGGTAAATAGTTCTATCTTGGCTTCATTAGCAGAACAGAGTAACAACATACTAGCAATTTATTTTTCTGCATGTTTATTCCCTAGTCTAAGGACAAAATGTAGCAGGTCCAGATCAAAAGAGTGTCACAGAAATATCTTCAGTTTTTCTTGTGGAAACTTGTTTCATGACACAAAAGCATACTATGTTCTCAGTATCCTGATGTGAAATGTGCCAAAGGCATGGCCAATGACTAGATGATACTTTGCCTTTAATATTAAGAAAAAAAATCATTAAACATGAAATTCAGGTATTATTATTATGTACAAAATCCCTAAAAAATCACCAGTAGAAAATTAATTCGGGGAAATTCTGGAACTGTGAAATCAGATCTAACGAATATATTCTTTAAAAAATTAAAAAAACAAAAACAAAATAAAATGAAGCTGCCTTTGCACTGATTCTGACTCATGACGACCCTATAGCACCTAGCAGAATTATGCCATAGATTCTGAAGACTGTGAGTCTTTGCGAAAGTAGGCAAGCCTATGTTTGGCTAAAATCACCAACCCTTAGGGTTAACAAGCCCAGTGTTTACCCTTTGCACCACTGGGGCCTCTATATTCTCTGCTCCAGAAACCAAACCCATGGCCAAGGAGTCGATTCTGACTCACAGGGACCCTACAGAACTGTTCCCATGGGTTTCCGAGACTAGCTCTTTACAGGAGCAGAAAGCTTTGTCTTTCTCCCTTTGAACTGCACTCCTCGCTCATTCACATACTCACTCACGCACTCAGTGCCATCAGACCAGGATAGAACTGTGCCTTTGTGTTTCCCAGAGAGACAGTTTACAGGAAGAGAAAGCTTCACGTCTTTCTCCCATGGACCAGTGGTAGATCTAATCTGCTGACTTTGTGCTTACGAGCCCAATGAATAACCACGACCTTGTTAGGTAACTAAATATGCGAAATACTGAACACAAATGTAATACATGCGCAGGCACTAATGGAAATTTTGCACACAAGACAGCAAGAACCCTTTCCACAGGTTTTTATAAGGAAAACATGTAATAACAACGCAAACCCAGCATTCCCACAGTTCATTTCTCTCCTGTATCTGTAAACTAGTCATAGAAACAGTCAGCTCATTCTTGCAATTTCCTTTCTGTAAATAGTTTCCAAATAAAAATTCAGGCTTCTACCATCCTAGAATTATTAAATTGCAAAAGATAAAGCAAGTCTATCTCTTTGTATGCTAATTTCAGGAAGCTCTCATACTTGCTTAATATAAAGTAACAACATAGGAATACATGACTGGGATTGCAAGAAGGCATCTTTATTTTACACTTCAGTACACACAAAAATATTTCAAATGTTGCCAACCAAGGTTTGTGCAAAATTACAAAATCTCTTTACTTGTAAATTCAGTAATTTTCATAACTCCTGTTGAAATCAACTATTTTTGCAGACTTTGCTAGAGTTAAAATGGAGCCTGGAGGTGAGACAGAAGAGCTCTCACATGGCTGACACATTATTAAAAGTGGGTGTATTGAGAGAGAGAAACAGATAAAGGGAAGCCTGTTTTTAAAAAGTTTGGGTTTATACATTTACACAAAGAAAAAACTATACCTTCGCTACTTTCCTCCAGTTAAGACAGTCAAAGAAGTAATACGTTCCCCTCTCATATGTATTGGTTTTCATGGTTGGCTCCATGCCAGGTGCCCTGGTAATCCATACTCGTTCTTCTTTGTGGTATCTCCAATCACGGTTAAAACTTTAATTTTTAAAAGAAAAATGCAATTAAGTTTTTTCCCCCCTGTGGCTTCTACCAAAATATTTCCTATGTTTTCTAATAATTTTTTCAGAAAATATAGTATACACAAATATAGAGGTTTCTTAATCCCAACTCTTTTGACTTAAATATTTGTATTTAGCAAACAACTAAAAACAAAGTTTACAGAAATTAATTTTCAACTATGCTGGAAATAGAATATCAATGATGAAAAAACTTAATAAATGTTATTACTTTTGTTTCCCTTCTTCCAGTCTCGCCGACTCTAAATTCTCAAAAGGTAAAAGGATACCTAATAGAATTCATCATGAAGCAACTAAGATTTGCATTATATGCAACCTGGGGTTAATAAGGAGAGGCTCTTTCTTAGAGGTGAATGTGCTACACAGACAGAAACACATACAAGTCGGACAGAACAGCAAAGCTCCATTTAAACACCTTCTTGCCACCATGAGATTGCTAACATTTCACTGCTTTTCAAAATGAGGGGAAAACACATTTTTAAAATACCATATATACTCATGTATAAGCCAAGTTTTTCAGCACATTTTTAATGCAGTTTTTGCGGTAAAATTAGGTGCCCTGGCTGATATTTGGGTTGGCTTATACTTGAGTACATGAGGTAAATAAAAAAATAAGTCACTATCAACACAATGACTTTTATATTTTTAAGTATCGTATTCAAGGATTATACAGAAAGGATATTATAAAATACTAGTAAGAGAAAAAGTCTCCCAATCATAAGGTGAACATTTTTGGTAATAATTCATTATACCGTGAGCACAGTAACTATGCTACCAGTGGGACATATGAGAAATGTGATACGAAACTTTTATCCTCAGAGCATCATGTGAAAATAGAAATACGAAGTAGTGGACATCTGTATATTAACTTCCATATCAGGAACAAGTGCTGGATTTTATCAAACTTCAAATCACATAACAAAATTGCCTAATAATACACAGTATATGTTTACTACATGATCAAATTCACTGTCATTAACTTATATTGTTCCACAAGGAGTAAGAACTACCACAGCCATGAACTTTGATTTTATACTTCAGGAAATTAGAAAATTTAGTTTCACCAAATCCATGAGTCAAGTTGATTTTACCGTCTTACAAACTTTCAGGTTATATTTGCAATCTTTGATTCTGTGTATACCATGATCATGAACCCACAGAAAAGGATTTCGATCTAAATATTTTTTGCTAAATGTTAATATAAACTAACATCTTAATGAAGAAATATTTCCACTGGGGGGTGGAGGGGAAAGAACTATAGTCATCATTAATAATATATTTTCATAATAGTCAATAGTCTACCATAATACAAAAGTAAGATACTTTGAACATACAGCTCTACTGCAGCTAAAAGTTGTAATACATCTCCTCCATTCATGTAATAAAGATAGAAGAGAAGATCTTCTCCATAACGACCAAGTTTTATTGCAGCAAGCTGGAAAAAAAAGAATTATTCTAAAATGTAAAATACGTTACAAAATCCTAATATATAATTGCCACCACAGAAATAAAATTGAAAGATAAACTGAAACACTATAGATAAAAATTGTAGTCGGTATTATTACATGATTACACAGAGAAGAAATTATAATTCTAAGGGTTTTTAAAATTTAATTAACAACTACCTCTAATATTTCTATCCTACGTACTAATCAGAACAAAAGCTAAATAAATCTTCCAAAGCAAGAATACTGTCTTACTCTTTACATTAGTAATGTAATGTCCAATGTGGCAGCACTACCAGAACACTGTGACTTGCAATCACACCCTAAGTCCATTATTTACTAATATAGTCATGTTTAGTTTATTTAATTTCCATAAGCTTTAACTGTAATAAGTAAATGTTGGCACCTGTGAAAGTTACTGAGAGTGTAAGTGAATAACTGTAAAAGTACTTTGTACAATGTCAGATACATAGAATGCTTGTAAGAAATGTTAACAGAATTTGTATCCGACAATAATTCACAAACAATTTGGTGGAACATTTCTAGCAAATTAACGAGATAGTTGTTATTTACATGAACGAATGGAAAGATGATTGCCTTGCATTCCCTACTAGTTTACTGCAGAAATATAACTGCTTACAAAACTAGTCCAATAATCTCATATTCTTATATAAACTCTTCCAAACTTTTGTTTGCTTTTGTCCATTAGATTCTCTATCTAATGTTAATTTGGCTGTTACACATTTTGAATGAATTTTTCTGTTGTCCTTCTCACTTAGGGAGCAGACCCCCAATTCAAAAACTTTTCCCAAATTACTTTCTAAAAGCAGCATGAACACCTTGATACAAGGAGCAAAGCAGCTGTGCAAAGGGATGGAATTACATCACGCAATTTCCTAATAAGAAAACCCAGCCCGTTTTACCTACAACCACTTCCCTTCCATGCACGCAAATAATAAAAGATACATTCCTTTACTTCTTGTCCACCACATCAATGTCCATTTGACCATTTATCTCTATAGCACATTTAAAAGTAATTTATTTAAATGTATTTACATTAAACATATGAATTATATCTCACTAAGGTTTATCAAAAGTTAAAATCTAGTACAAGTATATATTTCCCCAACAAAAAAATGCTCAGTTTTTTTTTCTAAAGCAAAAGAATTTGCCATTTCATTCTTAGGAAAGCAGAATCAAGCTTCAAACTATTGTTAGCAGTTACGTTCTAACAGGAACTTTAGGTTAAAAAAAATAAATAAAAAAGCTGAAGGTTAAAATAATTTGCAAAAATAAATGTGATTCCATTAAATATATTGTACCTGTATAATATCTGTGAAGAAAAAATCTTTCTTATGCAAAAGAGCATAAAATGAGATTATCAGAAGGAAATCAGCAAAACTTGCCAAGTTAGTTTATTTTCACTGTGGTTATGCTTATAGCTTGTTATTAACTATAAGAAATATTTTACCAGTCTTAATATTATTTATTTTTAAAGTATAACTCCAGGACATCATTAAAACAAGATCATACACAAAAACTGAAATATAATTAAGTGGACTTAAGAAAGCACATTTGACCACTGTTAATTACTTTCTAAATATTATACTGCCTGAACTAAAAACAACACCTAAAAAATAAATATATTCATGCTGACTCAGTAGAACAATAAACTACACTCACCTTATCCCTAATGTGAATGTTCGTTAAGTACTCAGATGGAACATGGAAGTCTAGATAATAAAATGAAAACAGCCTTATTAACTGATTCTCAGGTATAATTTTTTTTCTTAAGATGTGAATATAAACAGATTTTCCTACCTATGTCTTGAGGTCGACAAGGTGAAGATGCCCACGGTGATGCAAATTTGGGATAGAGATTTCTGGATAAGGGGGGAAAACAATAGTCTGAAGTCCAATGTAGGAAAAAAAAATTCTAATTTAATTTCAGGAAATACAATGACTTACAGAATGTAAAATTTACTTCTAATTCACTTTATTTGACTTACTATGACTTATATAGTGGAAAATAGAAATAAAATTAAATGTACACATGTACACACAGGAAAAGTAAAGACCGTTTCTCAGCATTCTTGCAATACAGTATAAATGACAATGTCCCAATATACAAACTCTTTGATTTAAACATTTTTTTAAACTACTTTAACTTTAGAATGATTTAAATTCATTAACACCATGCTTCCAAGTAAAATCATTTCCTCTTTATGTGTAGAGAAAAATCGGTATCACAAGAAAGAGCTTATATGCCCCAAGTATTTCTTATCAATTAGATATGCCAGCTCTGATACAAAAACAAAACTCCCCACCATCAAGTCAATTCTGACTCGGAGCAACCTATATGGCAGAGTGGAACTACCTCCCAAGTTGTTAATCTTTATGGGAACACAGTCTTATATTTCTATTGAGCTTAATCTGAATTGGTGGTTAGCAGTCTAATGCATAACCCACTATGCCACCAGGTGTCTGAACTACATCAGTGAACAAAATCAAGATTGCTGATATACTGGGGGTAACTTACCACAGCAAACACAATGAATACATAAGTGAATGCCAAGTGACTGGATGGATGGATGGATGGATGGATGGATGGATGGATGGATGGATGGATGAAGGAAATATTGGCAGCAGAATGAAGACATTGGCTGCATAATTAAGCAAGGTGGTAGGTTGGATCAGATGGAAGTGGTCAGATTTAAAGAAGGTGAGCGTGGTAATCATATTAGTTTTCTGGCAGAATTCCTAGTCAGAGGGAAATTGCTAGAGTAACTAAGATATAGGTCCATTATAAGCATGCCTTGAGGAAAAGGAAGAAGGCATATGAATTAAGTAGAGTGAACAAAAAGGGTGAACTCTGGAGAGCAGGAGAAAGATGAGGGGTGGAGCCTACTTCTTCAAAATGTCGGTCTTGGAAACCCACAGGAGCAGTTCGACACTGTCCTACAGAGTTAGTTGCTGTGAGTCAGAATCAACTCAAGGCCGGTGAGCTTGGAGGTTTTTTTATTGAGGTTAAGGGTAGGGGAATAACAGATTATGTAAAGTCTTGTAGAAATAGCAGACACTTAATGGTAGTTACTTATTTGAAAAGATGAGCCCTGGTTGTGGTACAAAGGAAAAATTGTACAGGAGGGGTGAAGACTGGCTGTTGGTGTGAACCCGGGCAAGAGGAATGGTGATGTGAATCAGTACTAAGATGTGTTTAACTTCCATATATATTTTGGAAAAATCTAGATATAGAATGCAAAAAAGGGGTGGGGGGTAGAGGAGAGATTAAAGGGTAATATCAAGCTTTTGTTCTTGTTAAGTACCAAGGAGTTGATTCTCATTCACAGCGATCCTATGCATAACACAACAAAATATTGCCTGACCTGCTGCTGTATTTGAAACCACTGCTGCAACCACTGTGTCAGTTCATTTTGTTGAGGGGTGTGGTGAAGTGAAAACACTTTAATATGGCTCGTTCACTGAAAACCAGATGGAGCTTTCCACTCATTCCCGTGAAGAGCTCAGTCTGGAAAATTCACAGGGACAGTTAGTTCTACTGTCTCCCCTACAGTGTTGCTGAGTCAACATAGACTCAATGGAATGAGTTTGTTTTGGATTTTGTTATCCATACCTCTTTAAGTCCTACCGAATGATTGGAAGTGTTCATGTAAATATGGTATGTGGAACACTAGAAGGGATCAGTTTGTATAAAAATGAGGTATTCTAAAGTAGAAGGTGTGAACTCCTGGGACCATCACGGAAGAAAAACCATCAATGGAGCATGTTCCGAGATCCCTGCCTGAAGTAGTGGAGGCTGAGACTAGAGGCACCAAAGGCTGCTGCACTGGAACCATTGAACAAAGGAGCCACGCTTAGAGCGAGTAGAGGGGCTGTGCTGTTGAGATCATTAAACAGTGGAGTGGAGTAGCAAGCGGGCTTTCCTGGCCAGTGGCTGAGGAACAAAGAGAGAGAGAGAGAGACATGACTGCTGGCTGAGAAAAGGACTGTACTCTTAATGTTTTCTGATCCTGACTTGTGGCATAACCTTCACTAATGAACCTGACTTGTGGTATAAACTTTGCTAATGAACTCGGTAATTGTGAGTATTGTCTGTGAATTGTGCATGGGCAATGCAACTGATTACTGAACCCAGCAGAGGGCCGAGGGAGGAACAGGCTATAAAGAGGATGGAGGTGGAGGGATGTCTGATTTATATCTTAGGGCAATCAGTCTGGGGCTGTGTGGAGTTGGATTCACCTTTTCCCCTGGGTAGCCAAAAAAGTCGGCTGTGCCTCCATGCTGTTTTTGTAAGCGTTCTCCTCTTTTTTTGCTCACTTTCTTACTTTACCAAGCATGATGGACTTTCCATCCTGTTCACATATACAAAGTATCGAAGTAGTTTCACCATCGCTCACTTCCAAGGAGCATTCTGGTTATATTTCTTCTACAGCAGATTGGTTCTTTTCTTCTGGAAGTCCATGGAATATTCTGTGCTGTACTATAATTCAAAGGCACTGTGGGGTTTTCTGTTGTTGCTTTACCTAGTCCTATTGTCCAGCTTTTGCATACACGATAAATCAAAGTGCCATGGCTTGAGTGGGTGTACCACCCTCAGTTCTCAAGACGACACCTCTGCTCTTTAACACTGTAAATATGTTGCTTATTGAGCCCACTGTGAAGATATTTGTTTTCTTTCTGTTGAGGGGAAAGCTGTAGTATCTTGACTCTAATCAGCAAGTGCTTTAAGTTCTCTTCCCTTTCCGCAGGCAAGGTTTTATCATAGCACATTGCAGGTTGTTACAGAGTATTCCTCCAATCCAATGTCCCATACATTTTAATTTAGTTCAGTTCAGATTATTGGCTCAGTATCCAGATGGTAGAAATATGGTGAATAAATACAATCCTGATGCTAGCTTCTGAAATGCTAACGTTATCATTAACTGAGATAAAAACTGCTATAGATCGAGCAGGTTTGGACACACACCTAGCTAGCAGTGCAATCTAGAAATCTCAATCTCAGGGAAGAAATATACATTATAAAATAGAATTATGTGATTCCTCAATTTGTAGACTGTATATAAAGTTATGAGATTGGGGGGGAAAAGCAACAAAATAAATTCAGAGAAGAGTACCAATATGAATAAAAGAGACAGAAGAACCAGTAAAATCAGAAAACAACAAAAAAGGATGTTCTCAACTAATTCAGATAAAGAATATGTGTAAGATATAGTCAATGAATATGGTCCCTCTTTCCATAATCCCTTTTGTGATGTAAATTCTAGCCTCTGCCTATGGTTATAAATCCATTTTGGGTGGGAGTTGTCCATTACAAGATGAAGTTGGGATTTTTATCTTTACTAGATGTAACCTTACTAGAAGGTGTGACTTAAGACACTGTTCTTTATTCTTTTTTCCCCCTTGAGAATATGGTCTGCTCAAAGACAAAAACTGTCCACGTAAGAATGAACCATCTCAAAACGAGAAACATACAGAGAAAAATTGCAGGACCATCGGAAGTGGAGCACCTACAAGATCTTTAAAGTGGAAGAGGCTGAGACAAGAGGCACCCGAGGCTGGGGCACTGAGACTAAGGACAGAGCAAAGCAGCCAGGCTGGGACCAAGCGCTGAATAAGGAGAGCCTGAGATGGAGCACAGGAGCAGTGGGTATGCTGCCTAGCCAACTGAGGCAGAAGTCAAAGGACCACATAGCTCAGAGGCTGAGGAACTGAGAGAACCTTGACTGCAGGTTGAGGAGTGGTGCTAATATGGACCAATGACGTATCTTTACTGTTTATTACTCTTGGCTTGTAGTATGAAGGGGTAACTCCCCCAAAATAAATGGGGCTTTTTCCTCTAAAGCTATTTATTTAATTTTTTTTGCACAATAACCTTATCATCTTCAAGGTACTCTCAATTACACTTAATACATTTGTCAAATCTGTGATTCCATTCTTGGAATCATTTTTCAAACTCATCTGTTTGGATGGCTGATAGCACCTCCCTCGTTTTTATCTTCACCTCTTCCAGTAGCCAAATCACTGTCCTTTCATGTCCCTCTGCATTCGTGGAAACAAAAAGAAGTCACATGGAGCGAGGTCAGGTGAGTAAGGTGTGTTGGGCAAGAGAGGCATGCTGTTTTTGCCAAAAACAAAAACAAAAAACGGGTGCACTGAAATGGCTGTGTAAGCAGGTACATTGTCGTGCTGGCAAAACCAGTCCTGTCTGCCACAAATCAAGCCTTTTTGCTGAACACTGTTACGTAATCTTTTCAGAACCTCTAAACAGAAAGCTTGATTAACAGTCTGACGCGGTGGAATGAACTCCCAATGCACTACGAGTAGACATTTTCATCCATATGGGAAGTTGATGGACATCCAGAATGGGGTTTGTCATCAATCAACATTTTACTGCTTTAAAATGAGAAAACCACGTGTACACTTGAGTACTTCCCATAGCCTTGTCCTTGTAAGCTGTGTTCAACATCACAACAGTTTCTGTGGCATTATTCCTGAGCAGGAAAGAAAATTTCACAGCAGCACATAGTTCTATTAAATTGGCCATTACGAAAACGAGGTTCAAGCAAAACTGTTTTCATGAAAAAATTCATGGTGACCAGAGAACCTTCCTAGGTGACTCCACTGGGTGCACTAAGTCAAAGCAAGTTGTGTATACTATGAAAGCTCCACCCAGTGGAGCTTTTTTTCACTCCTTTTAAAGGAGGGGAACCCCCTCATAATCTGTTAACTTCCCTAATAAACCCCTTCAATTTTGAGTTTTGTGTAACTGCAATGAATTACTGAACCTAGCATAGAGTGGAGTGCCATGGGAAGAACAGTTGGTGTCAGAATAGGTAAAGAAGGATAGAAAGTTGAGTCATGCCTGACCTGTCTCCTGGCAATAGAGAAGTCAGAAAAAGCCAATTATGGTCCTTCACACTGTGTTCCCATTGTATCACAAGAAAACAATGATTCAATGATGTCATATGCTTCTTTTGGTCCAAAATGATCCGTTCTTGAACACGACCATAGAGTTTCATAACATGAAGTCACTATTACCTCGAAGAAACCAGCGTAATGCAGTGGTAAGAGCAGTATTCTTACTAAAATGGGTTTAATAGTGAATAGGAAAAGACAAATTGGTAATATAGAAATGATTCTTTTGATTAGTTATACTTCAATGAGGAATAGACAAATGGGACAGTAACTGGCAGAGAAAGTTAAGATTTTGTTTCTTTTTAATTGGGAGAAGAGCCTATTTGTTGCAATCCAAATGATGCAATAAGGTGCAATAATTCTGTAATGAAAGTGAAAAATATACTGTTAGAACGATGCTGTGTTACAGAAAGAAGCACAGGTCAATGACGTTAGGGCAGTGTAAGTTATGACTAAGCTATGTGGCTATGTGTGGATGCTAGCAGATAAGATTTAATGACAGGGCTGGGCCACCATTTCATTCTAATTTTTCTTTTTTTATTAATTGGGACTTAATACATATAATATTCATAGTTCAATCATGTCCAGTAGAATTGCACAATTGCTACCACAAACAGTTTCCAAACATTCTTTTTCTACCTGGGCTCCTTGACATCATCTCCCCACTATGCCCCCACCTCCACTGTTACCCGCTTTCTCCTGGAACCCTTGTTCTACCTGATGTCCCCTAAAGGTTCATCTATCCTGGGTTCTAATTTTTCTCAGTAGAGCAGAAATCACCAGACGGTAAAGGTAGAAGGTACCAAGGGTTTGAGGTGTTAAGTACACACTAGTTACAAAGAAGGGCATGAAGATTAAATGAACTAGACATTATCAGTATGATTACTTAGTAAAATTGAGAACCCACTTGAGGTTTCAAGCCCTGAATATTAAGTGAGATTTGAAACTAAAATGTATGTATTTTCTTTGCTAGCCAGATTCAGTAACATGAATCGAGAATAGAATAGGCAGAGATTTAGCCCTATAACGCCAAGCGTGATGTTTTCATAACATTTAATTAAATGTATATATTAATATATATATTGATAACTATGAAAGTAAAGAAAACAACAAAAAATTTCCCCTGAAATGAGAACTTCAGGCATGATAGGGTTACCCGGAGCTGCAGGTTTTGCCTGCATGGGTCACAGTGGGAGACAAAGGGAGAGAGAGGCGCAGAGATGTCAAGGGTATTCATGAGATTTCAACAGGTCATGAAAAAATTCCATTATCTTTTAATTCTATTTTCCATGACCATTTTGAAGATCCCTAGTAAAAGGGAAGTAAGAAAGATGACTGGAGTCACAGCATGAGCGGGAGAAAGATGAGACATGTCGTATAAAGCATGGGAAGCACAGACTTAAGAATTATGGCAAGATTATAATCACTGGTGATGACATGGTCAGAGGTGTGACTAAAGAAATGAGTAGTTGAGGCAGAGTGGAAGAAAAAATTATTAGAGAAAAAAATGAAAAAAGTTTAGCATTCAGAACTTTGAAAGTCTCATATACCTATGTGTATATTTAAGCTGTCATCTTATGACAGGAATAATAGTGAAACATGATCATAATCCAGAAGTTAATATAAAGGGTCATGACTCAAGTCAGCATGTAACAGCAGTAATGCGTAGGATCGTAGGTGATATACGTTGGTAACATAAGATTAAAAACTGGAAATTTGGAGAGAAGAATTATCTACAAATGAGGAAGTAAAATAAAAACTTACTCAGGAGAGTTCAGATTGAGGCCTAATGTTGTTAAATCGCTTCCTAATGCAAGGTGTACCATTCCCGGGTCTGTCTCTGCTGCCCTGATAAATGTTAACAGGCCAATCATTCCAAATTGGTCCGTCACCATTCCTTGAGGAATGTTAGTAACCCGACCTGGAAAAGGAGAAAACAGTCATTTGTATCTCCAAGGAAAATTAAAGAAAATACATTTTAGAATATCTTTGACACATTTATAGAGTCCCACCATCAGGTAACACCTGGATCCCTTTTTTCTGCTGGTTATTATTTTGAGTTGTTGAACTTTTATCTCCAGGAAATTTAGGTCCATCTGTACTAGAAGTTGTCTTGCCAGATGTATTCAAATTCTAAGACAGCAAACAAATGGAGAAAAGATGACATTAAAATTTAAATATAAAAATTTCAGTTTATATATCAGTACCTTGCTATTCTCTTTATTGCATTGAAATTAGTAGAGTATTACCTTTTTTCAAGCTCTACACGAACTTTTTGCTGTTGTTTCCACTATTTTCTCATAATTATAAACAAATCCTGTATCATCCACATTTGAGTATTTAAACGACAAGAAATCTAAAGAAAATATTCTTATTTATCTTAGATCCTTAGCCATGGGGAAAAAATGATACAAATACAAATAATATATAGACATACTAGTCGAGAGGTATATATGTGTAAATATATACACTTGAAGTTAAACTCATCAACACAATCACTTTCAAAACAGGTTAGGATATATGAATTTATTAATTTATACTTATTTTAATTCTTACCCAACAATTTTGCTTATCAATTGTTTCAATAATATACAAATTCCCATTACAACTTTTTGTTCTGTTTTCGATGCAATATGGAAGAAATAAAGACATTCC
This sequence comes from Echinops telfairi, assembly GCF_000313985.2. NCBI lineage: Eukaryota > Metazoa > Chordata > Mammalia > Afrosoricida > Tenrecidae > Echinops > Echinops telfairi. The sequence continues at coordinate 62,119,109 of NW_022103898.1, forward strand.
TTAAATCAGACAGTGGAAGCTGAGTTGATTGAATCAACACAGGAATAAAAATGTGTACAAAGATTCTTCAAGGAGAAAACTTACTCAAGAAAAACACAGCTCCTTAGAAGGCTATTAATATCAAACTTCATGGAACCCAGCTGACAGGGACTACAATAAAAGTCTAAATTAACTGAGAAGTTCCAACAGAAATTTGAAAACCTATATATATGAAATAGGAAAAAATATACTATCTTCTAAGTTATGTATGTTTTCCACATTCTTCAGAAGTTAGATTACAGATTTCAAAGATAAGCAGTTTTGTAATAGTACTTAGTAAATCCTTTAATATAGTCCAAAGGACAGTTATTAAATTATAAATCTGAGGAGGAAAATCTACACCCCTTAAATATACAATTCTCAGTTACTTACAGATTTACTGTCATCATTACTTGATGTTGGATCTTTATAGCTGGAACCAGGTAATGCTGGAAAATCTTCATTGTGTATTGAGAAATCCTGGGATTGCTCATTTGCTGGCTTTGTTACCATTCCAACTATACAATGAAAATAGCCCCCCCAAACTATTAATTGACATTTATGATATTTTGGGTATAAATAAATAAAAATTTTACTTTCTTCTTCCTATTATTTTATAATATATAAAAGATTATTTTTTAATTCTATAAAAGTATACTTTAAAAAACTAACATTCAGGGTAATAATGAAGAACTAAACATTGACAAATAGATTAATAATTCAACATGCAGAGTGATATGAGGGAAATATGTAGTAACCCTATAATGCTAACCAGATGTAATTCATAGGTGCTTAATAATCTGATGTTGGTAATTATTTAAAATGTCAGCTTAAGAGCTTGCTTTATTTAAATATTTGACTAAATATTATAAATACCAGGAACCATCAAATGCAAACACAGTAAATGTAAAGAGAAAGTCAGTATTCTACTTGAAAATGACTTACAGAATGAGTAAATTGCAATCAATTATAAACAAGTCCACATTATTTCAGATTTTCTTGGACTCCATGTTATGGATGTAAAACATGAAAGAACTAGGAAGTAATCCTCCCACTATACTTGGCACGTGTCAGGCCCTTATTGGAGAACAAATCCAGTTTGGGGCTCCAATTCAAGAACGATATGGAGAAACTAGAGATGGTCCAAGGAGAGCAACGGGAATGATTAAAGGGATGAAAATAGGGACCTATGAGGAAAGGTTAGAGACATTAGAATCTGAATTGAGAATCAAGTAGCTAGGCACTACACTTCCAGGGGAGATCACTTTTGTTATTTTTGGAAGACTGATTTAGAAACAGAATATGAACAATAAGCATTTCCCTTCTTTATACATTTTTATTCTTATTTTGGAAGGCATAAAAATCCTTCTAGGTTAAATATGGGGGGGGGGGGAATTGTACCATAGAATAATTGATGGATAGATCCCTCTAAATTCACTGTTTGGGGTATTAGTCTCTATCAGATTTTCCTCAAAGGAAATAATGAAATGCAAAGGATAAAAGCATAAGTTGACACCACCCTTTACAGTTTGCTCATACATGAATATTGCATTGCATCGTTTCCCCCTCATTTTATCTAGTTCCCATTGCCCAAAACTTGTGTTTATTAGAGGCCGTGAACATAGGTGATGAAGGACATTAATTGTGACCAAATATCTACATAAAGTACACATGACCCAAAAGCAGTGGTTCTCAACAGGGGTGGGGCTTCAAAGTGGTAAAAACTGTTCACCCAGAGGACATTTGCAATGTCTGGAGACCCTTGGGGTTGGTATGCTACTGAATTCTTAGAGGCAGCGACCAGGACTGTGTACCATGTATAAAGTACAGTGACAGCATTAGTACTTCTACCCATCATAAAGAATGATCTGACCCAAAAGGGAAGTAGTATTAAGAGGGTGAAAAACTTTTGCATAGAAAAACAATGTGGGACCAGAACTGTCCATCACTGTTGTTGTTAGAGGCCATCAAGTCAGCTCCAACTCATAGCAACTCCATGGACAGACGTATGAAACACCATTTTGTTAATCCTCCAAAAATCAAAACCACTGGGGATGTGCTATTGTGAAACTATATGATGAATTACAAGGGGAAAAAAAACCCACAAAAAATATCCACTTACGGTTTTCTATTACGGCAGAAATGCCAAAAGAAAATAAACTTTTGAATACAAGTGAGGACTTCCTTTTGCGTTTCTGTACAAACTGTGTGTCACAATTAGTTTTCAAGGTATGCAAGGAAAAAAAAGCCCTTTGCATATAATATAAACTAACAAAATTACACTAACCTTATTAGAAAACCTTTATCTATATGTGTATATTGATATACATAAACACATACACAAGGTGTGCATCTACTGGAATTGGAAAATTAAAGTTACATAATTTTATTAGGTAATATTTAAAGTTTAATTACCATAAGGAGCTCTTCCAGCCAAGGGATTTATTAATGGAGTTGGGTTACCACTTCCTTCCCTTCTGTTTCGGTCCGCTAATGCGGGAAAATCTGAAAGGTCCAATCCTGTCACATTTTCGCTTCCATCTATTTAATAAGAAAGAACACTAATTACTGATTCTATAAACATTTTAAGAGCTTACAAAGAGCGATCATAAAATAATCCTGAATGATGGTGTCTTCTTCCTAAATAATGCATAGCACTGTACTGGGTATGTAGCAAGAAAACTAAAAACTCACTGCCATCAAGTCATAGCAACCCTATCGTAGGTTTGCTATACTCAAAGAATAGCTGGGAATTGGTTTCATGTGAAAGCATTTCATGAGCATTCAGCAAATCAATATACAGTCAGCATTAATAAAAATCTGAACTTCTAGGTAATTAAGACAGAGAATGGGACTAAGGTGGTACATACTAGTAATCTAAAATTATAGCTTGCTAGCTATAAAGAACACTGTTGTGATACAAATGCTCTTTTCTTTATACCCAGGCGTAGATTATATCTGGAATGCTTTTAGTCTCAGTTACATGTATGACAATGGTTCCTGGAAATGACTAGAAAGGGTATTTGAGGCATGTGTGTGTGCATGGCACATGTTATGTTTTCAGAGTAGGGGTGAGTAGGTAAGAAGTATGGGAAAATGATGTAAAGCCCAGAAATTTACATTACCTATTACACAGTAAGCGCTCAATAAATATATACTAAATATTTTTCATTAAAAAAAATTTTAATTGCTCACTTACTTTGACCAATTAAAATTCAACCTATCATATTTTACTATTTTTAATCTAACTAATTGCTTCTCTGTTATTTTATTAGTCTTATAATCTTATATTATGAATTTTTAAAGAACTTAATTTTGTACTTCAGCTTGTACTATAGCTTTTATTTAATCTTTGTTACATCTATTGTTTTATAAAATTTTAATGTATTCTTCCCTTTTGCAAGTCATTAAATATTTTTCTTCAAATTTCTTGACAATCTCAGAGAACCCCTACTACCTCAGTTACTATTAAGATTACTGATAGAAAAATAATAGTCTATAGTAGCAGTCCAAAACAAGCAACAACTTAAAATTACCAAGGGTAAAAAGTGAAACCAGGAGCCCTGGTAGCATATTTCTTGGGTTATGCTTCGGGCTGCCAACGGTTAGGTCAGCGGTTTGAAACCATTAGCAGCTCTATGATAGAACAATGAGACTCTCTATTCTCATAAAAAGTGAAATCATTTATACCCATTATTTAAAATACTGGGGTTTACATGAATTTAATTTGAAAATATACAATTAAAATAGAAAATAATTTATCTTCAATTACTTGATTATAAAAATTATAAGATGCCTACATCTTACCTTTAATACACATCTCTATCTCCTCTAGGATGAAATTTTAAATTGATATGTATTCTTTTAAAGCTATAACTTAATCTAAAAATAATTAACCCCCAATTTAAAGTTTCAGAGAAAGATTTGCAAAAGAAATTTCCCAATATATATTTAATTTAAAACAAACTTCTAAAATTCTGAAATTTCATAATACTGTGTAACTAATCCCCAATTTAAAATACTTTCTGGCATACTATTAATTTATGTGCCATTGAGGGAAAGAATAAAATACTACTGAAACTGTGTTAATACAACCTGATTTTACAGAAATTAAGGAATGAAGAAAAGTACATAGAGACAACAGAATTCAGATCTTCATAAAAATTTCACATCTTGAACACAAATCAAAGAATACAAAATTTGTTATTTTTCCCAAATTTTAAATTCATTTTATTACTTCATGCGGTTAAATGTATACATTGACAGCTATAATTTAAAAACTTATAGTCACAAGAAGCATTTTCCTCACTAAATCTCTTGTGCTTCTAAATATGCTCCATTGTACTGATCAATCTTTCACATTCCACTTCAAGTGTATTTCTCCTCCAACATTCCTATTCATTTTGGCTACTATGAACATAACATTCTTTACTCCCTCAAGAGAGGTTCTGTAGGGAGGGATAGAAGGGGTGAAAGCATACAAAACAACAACAAAGCTTCCTGTTCTCATTTGTCTAAAATACTTGATAAACTGTGAGAATTATTTATATTCAAAGTCAGAACTGGTTCTTCATATAAAGCCTGAATTGTGTATATAAAATTGGATTAAAATTTTCTAACAAGTTCAATGCTAAAGTTATTATTTTTTAGATACTATTTTTTATTATAAATTAGTTGGGGGACTGCATTTCAGATAATCAACTTTGCATTCAATAGCCCAAAGCACTAATCAAATCCTTCAGTCATCCACTTCCCACCTAATTCCCCCAAATCCACCAATTAGTATTATTAATATGACTAGGAAAAAATGTTAGGTGTTCCATATAATTTTAAGAGTTCTCCTCAAACTGGGTCTCTGTAGCCACTACAGCATACCAACTATATAGCCCAAACTAGTTCTTTCTCAGTTGCAGGGGCTGAGGACAGGAAAAGCTCATTTTTAAAAAAGATAGGAAAAAAAAAATCCTGGGGCATGAACTGAGGTTAATGTTTATGCTCTCACATAGATGTTAAGGAACCAATTCTGGTATTTTAACACAAATCACTATGCTGTTGCCATGCCAAGGGAAAAAGAAGTCCTAATAGACACATCTCAAGGGCTTCTATCCCTGTCGATGCTTCCTTTCATTAAATTCCACTACTTAACACAATAAAAAAAATTTATTTTTTAAAAGACAAGTATGTTGAATTGCTTTATATTTTTAAAAAGCTACCATTTTTTAAAAAGGTACTAGCTCCAGAGTCAGCTTACCTGTTCCATTAAAAATGTTACTTGATAAGGAGTTATTCATTCCAAATGCCTGATTCCTGTTCATTCCAAATCCAGACATACTGGGTACATAGAAAATAATTTTAGATATATGGTAAGAACACTAACTTTCAGATGAAGAAAAACAAAAGTGTACACTTTTGGTCTCCTCATATAAAATAGCAACACATTTAAATACCAACACTAATTTTATTTGCCTGAGTTAATCTTAAAAAAAAATTCCCTGATCCTTCCATTACCAACTGAGAACCAAAATGTCTTAAAAAGCTTAATTAAGAAACAATGAATTTATTTATAAACCTTGAAGAAAACAGATTAAAGATTGCCATTACTGGTTATAGTGAAAGAATCAACTTTAAAAACTCAGCAGTTTGAGAAAGGCTATGTCTCAAACACTTCACTGCTAGTGTGGGTTGCTATTGCTTTTCTCTCATACCGTGCCGTCCTTCCAACTAAACTAAACTGCTCGGGGCAGAGGCGGTGTCCAATCAATTCTGCATCCAATGCTGTTGACTCAGTAGGACACAATAGGCACTCAATGAACGTTTAGTTGAAGTTAATTTAATGGTGTCTATTTTAAATGTTTTTAAAAAGCATCATTCTTATCTAAATATAATTTACCTCTCAATTACTTAAAATGAAAGAACAATCTGCCAATAGAGCCCCAATTCTAAATTACTACCCAATTGGTATTTGGATATAGTTAGATATGCTCCCTTTTTTGCATGAGTGTGAGTACTGGAAGAACACGAACACACACACACACACACACACACACACACACACAGAGAGAGAGAAAAATAAGGCCAAACTTCTTATTAAGTAGAAAAGAGTTTTGATAAATTTAAAAATATATTTTTAATTAGAATAGTAAGACAACAGAAAAAATGATAAGTCTAAGTAAAAATTAAAGCCCAGGGGTAATTAAAAATGTTAATAAATATGACTGCAAATTGTACATGGAGACTTTCCATCTTTAAAGACAAATTAGCATGTCAATGTTATGAGTAAGATTAAACTGTTTGAAGGTGACAGTCTTTTGTCTTTGTTAACCTAATCTGTAAAACTAAACAACCTATTTTCATAAAATACACAGATGGTAAAACAACACTCTACAACTGTATTAATAGGTTAAAATCACTGATGATATCTAAGTATCCACAAAGACTAAGTGCTTAATGATGAAAAAAAGGTTTTATTTAACAAAAATAGTATATTAGAGACCCACACTATTATAACAATTTATAAGCAATAGATTTGGGGGGAAATGTGAAAAATATGGAAAGGCAAAACTTAAATATATATTACACATGCAAACTCTAAGAATACAGAAAGACAGAGTAAAGTCCATGGAGTATAACATGTTAGGAAGCTACTGAAGAGCTGAGAGTTTTGATAACCCTCAAAATATTGCTTTTTAAATAGAAGAATAGTAAAATAACAAAAATGATAAGCCTAAGTAAAAAATAAGAACCGAAGCTTATGGGATAGAAATGAAATAGAAAACGTGCTAAAAACCGATATTAATTCAAACTTTACAAATATTCTATAATGAAGAAAATGAAATTAAATAGGTCTGATGATATAAACCACATTAAGATCTTTTAGTTGCCCCATAGTTTCCCCGTTTAAAAAACAGTTAATCAAGTTTAAATGTTATTTTTTCCCCAAGAGATACCATTTTGAAATAGTATAGACATAGGCTTAAAAAAACCAGGGCCAGTAATTCTCCAAAACACAAAACGTAATCCCAGTTGAGCAAGTTTTTAACCAAAGCAAAACTGATACATGGTAGAAACACTGACGTGTCTCTAGTCCTACTCGTAAGCCTGACATTCTTTGTGCAGGCATGCCTCATTTAACCCAGGAAGTAACTACCAAAAATTCTTTTGCCTGGTGGGAACTCAAGAACAACCCTTTTCGAAGAAACAATAATCATATTTAAATATTTTCTAAAACCTAAATGATTTTCAAAAGAGCCTGTCTTCAGTGCAGGGCGGTTAAACTTCTGATGTGTAACAGAAAGAGGATCTTTGATCATAAATGTATGATGAAAGACATTTATGAGACAGAAGTCAAGACTTAAGAAGAGACTGGTGGTTAATGAAAGTGCAAATGTGAGGACACCCAGAAAAACAATTATACATAGTATCAATAAACTTCTTACCTGTTCACAGTAAAAGGCTGTCGAGAAGGCTGTTGCTTTGGCATACATATTATGCTTGGCGAGCTTCTGTTGGGGCTACCTAACCCTGAACTGCTCATGCTATTTGTCCTGCTAGGAATTCCAATGCCCTGACCAACCTGGGAGTGGTTCATCATATTCCTAGGATTCATAGGCAAAATACCCCTGGAAAAGAAGTCCATTACACTAGATAAGCTCTCTACAATTACTCATTAAAATTCTCTACAAAAATCAATTGGTCCAACCCTAGAATCTTACATAATATTCAAATTGCATAGCTAATTTTTAAGTTAATTCTTTCGTTTGATCATTTTAACTTTTTGAAATGAAAAATCAAAGAAAATAAACAAAAAAATGAGCGTTGAACTAATATAAGGTGCTATATTAAGATGAGAAAGCTACTGGTATGACGACATAAAATACAAGTGTATTTCATATAGTTATGAAACTGACATTCCAAATCTCATTCTATCTTCTTCATAATACTATGCACAATCTACATCAGTTGTTTTACTTTACTTTCACTGGAGCAATGGACATGTGGCAAGAGAGTATTTAATTAAAATGATCTGGAGAACAATTTTAAATTGCATCTCTTGCTTTGAGGAAAAGAACTGGTTTTTAAAAAAGCTTCCCAGGTGGTAATTAATCCTCTATGTCCACCCAAGTTGACAACTATTGTGCTAGATATAGGATAAAAACATTTTGCGCTGTATTTCTCAATTTGCAATGAAACAAAAGCAGCACAAGGCATCACCATTCACTTCCTGAGTCAAAGGCACTGAACCAGAAAATCAAATAATTTTATCACTAGGAGATTAAAAGCTTGCTTACTCTACAAAGATATATTTTGAGAAATATTCTGGTCCAGTCAATAAATACCTGCTTGGAGATGGAGGCGTGTGAAGTGACATTGTTGGTACCCCTGTTGTTGGCGTGACGTGGCTCGGTAACTGAGTGCCTTGTGATAAGCTGCGATTTAACTGAGGGGTATTGTTGCTCATCCCCCTCATTGGAAGGCCTAGTGCACCTAATAAAAAAATCAGGAAGAAGGACATTCACTGCCATCCATCTTCTGGAGTTGATAATGTAAAACATTTTAAAATGGTCTACATGTATTATGCAAATCTTAATATATTCAATTCACTTCAAATGGACTCAGATTTATAGTAAAAATATGTTCTAATCTAAAATTTAGTATTCCTGTTTTTCATATTTTTATTTTATAATAAAGTATGTCAATGATTAACAAATTGGACAACTTGTTTTAATAAAAACATTTATATACAGATAGGCCATTAAGATATTTTGCAACCTTGTGTTTTTGTTTTAATTTACAAGTTATGTACAAAAACACAAGGCTGCTTTGCTATAGCAGTCTAATTTTTATGTGATCCTTTTATATACATTTAAGAAAAATTCTCTTTCCTATTATTTAGAAATAATTCTTAATGTTACTTTTCCAACCCCAACATAAAATGTCAGCAATTACTAAAAGTTCATCCTTAAATATCTGATATATACATTTAAAACATTAAAAAAAGGAAATATACAATGATCCTATACTTATCTAATACTCCTAGGTAATGAATATGCCTTAAAGGGTGTATTTTAATAGACTACTGAAGTTTACAATTCAGACATAAAACTATATAAAATACTACCCAAATCGTACAAACATATCTAAAAAATGTATTACATTATTCCCTGCCTTTTAGGACCAGATATTGTCAAAATTATTATTTCCTTAATAACCTACAATAGTAAGGGTATCCAACGTTCTTATGTTTATTTTCACTTGTCAATGTAAGGAGGTTCAGCTCTCATTTCTGTTGTCAACATATCATGTTTTTGACTCACACCTCCTTGTGCTGCCTTTCATTAATTAATATGCTGTGGCGCACATTATTCAACATAGCTTACTCTGAACTGGAGGTTAAATGAAAGTGCCAAAATAGTGTAAGTAAATCTCTCTCTAAAAAAACCCCTTAACACCCCTGAATCAATTCCAACATATAGCTATATATCTCTATGGGAGCAAATAACATCCACGTTCTCTCTATGGAGGGGTTGGTGCTTTTGAACCACCAACTTGGCATTTAGCAGCTCAGTGCTCCAACTGGTTAAGTAGATCAGGACTTTAAAAACTAACTGCTGTCAAATGGATTCCAACTCCTGGTGACTGTGTGTCAGAGTACAACTGTGCTCTGCAGGGTTTCACTGGACCACGTCCATTTCCACAGTGCATTTTGGTACATTTCAACTGTCCATCTCTATGTAGAAGTCAATCACTTAACCATTAGCACACCTAAAGAAGACTGCACAATACCTTTACGATAACATTAGCGATAGTTTTTAATTGTGTTTTCTCTTTTTAGTTTAAGTCCAAAATGTAAGAAATTCTATATATTTTGAAACATTGACTTCCAAATAAATGGTACACAAATAAAAGATACCATGAGTATCTTGGCAGAAAAAAATACCATTTGATGACCTAGGAATATAAATAGTTGCAAATATTTCAATGAATAATAATTTTAAAATATCTCACTGCCATTGAGTCACTGTCAACTCACATCGACCCTATCGGACAGGACAAAATAAGTGCCTCTGTGGGTTTCCAAGACTGTAATTATTTTTTGAAGTAGAAAGCCCTGTCATTCTCCCATGGTGGTTTTGAACAGCTGACCTTGCGGATATAAGCCCAATGTGTAACCACTACACCCCCATGGCTCCACAATTCAATGACAGGTAAAATAAAACCTGAAAGTGGGAACCTATTAGAGAGAGAAAACTCGTGTACTTCCCACAAATAGTAAGCCATAGCAAGGTGCCAAGACTGCATCCTATCAAAGGCAGAAAAGTCACAAGATGGAAAAATCAAAGCAGTTCCACCAAATTCTGGATCTCACAGGACTCACTGTGCGTAGAGTCTGGCAGCTTCAGAGCTCAGTATGTAGCTTTTCTTCTCACCTCAGTGAAGTCAATGAACTATGAACACCAAAGTTTGGTTCTGCAATTCTTCAAGTCATCTGAAGGCAACTGGAGCTCTGGTGGGTAAGGCTACCAAGCACAAGGTCAGCAGTTCAAAATCCTAAGTTCTGTGCAGGAGAAAGATGAGGCTTTTTGTTTCCATAAAAAAAATGTATCTTTGGAAACTCCAGGAGTAGTTATACTCTATCCTAGAAGGTCACTGTGAGACTCAATCGGATGGCAGTGGGTAAGTGAAAACTAGATTTGGTTTAACCACTGGATGTGTTAGACATGTCTAATCGGTTTTGTTACCAAGAAAATGTCACTAGCTATCTGTCTCTGAATATGGAATTAAATAAGAATAAGAAACTGAAAATCGGTCTACATAAAGAGTTTTTTTTTTTTCCAGAAGAAATGAGTAATTTCCTTAGCTTAAGCACATCAAATTTCCTCTAGGTCGATGGTTCTCAACCTTCCTTCCACTGCTGCAACCCTTTAATACAGTTCCTCATGTGGTACGACCCCCAACCATAAAATTATTTTCCTTGCTACTTCATAACTGTAATTTTGCTACTGTTATGAATCGGGCGACCTCTGTGAAAGGGTCGTTCGGCTCCCAAAGGGGTCGAGAGCCACAGGTTGAGAACTGCTGCTCTAGGCCGTCCAGGTGCTTCCATTAGATGCCATCAATGTGATGCTACTCACTTTACCCATTCAATAAACATATATTGAGTTCCTACTATATGCCAAGCACTGTGCTAGTGGCTGTGCACAATAGAAAAGGATCCTAACCTCAGGGAGCTTACATCCTACTCTCCAAATATGCTCCCCTAACGTAAGTCATAGTTGCAAATCTCCCACAGGAATATGCTTCTCATAGTCACTGACAACCAAGAAAAGAATATAATTTTAAAACAGAAGGGCTCTTAAAGATCACATATTTTACAAATGAAGAGTTTGAGCCTCTGATAAGCTAACTGACTTCTCCAAGGTGACACAAAGAACCAGATTAGAATTTAGATCTTCTAACAGCAGTGTTCTTAAAGATAGTATTATCTTTAAAAGCCAACACTACACTAGAATAGCATCTTTTAAGCACCGAAAGAATTCCTGCAAGTCCTACTATTTTTCTTTTTTTTTATTTTTTTTAAATATTTTTCTTTAGGTTCCTTTTCTATGCTTACGTTCCTTCTCTTCACATCTCTTTTCTAAATCGTCAGTTCTTGTTTCCTTCCTTGCCTTCATTTTCTTTCCCTTTCATTTCTCTGTATTTGTCACCTTTCATGTCCTTTACTTTTAAACTTTATATCTTTACCCTTTACATTCATTAATCACTGTAAACAGACACATTCCAAAAATACAGCTCCCTTTTCTAATAACTGACAAACCCTACAAAAGACTTGCTATGATTTGTGTACTTTAGTCCTCCATACATTTTATTTCATGTTCATTTTATCATGAAAATTAACAACTTCAGAAGTAGTTGAGACCGGAGATAATGTGAATATTAGTGAAAAAAATTAATGAAACAAAAATGGGTTAAGACTATTAATCTTAGGCCATTTACACTTAGTCATTTAGGGAGTCACTTAGTATTTGAATTATTTCATAGTACTAAAAAAAGGAAATACAAGGAAAGATTATTGCTTACACTTATATTTTAACCTTCAAAATTCATGCACAGTAATTTAAACAACGAGCTAATAAAACCCAAAGTGTTTTCTGAACTAGCTGTGAGAAGTTCAAGAAAGAGAACAGTGAATTATTATATGCTGGATTATAAACCCTTGAGTACTTATAAATTCATCAATTTAAAATTTAATTGAAAAACACCATTGTTTATAACAAAATGGTTTAAACCCAAGTAATAAAACTTGAGTTATGTGAATCACAGTACCATAATTGGGTGGGGAATGGGAGAAAAATTAATCTTCTACTAATATAAACCACCAGAGAAGTATTTTCAAAATATTGAACATCAAGAAGAGGACATGCAAGCCTAAAAACAAACCACAAAAAAGGAGTTCACAGATATTTCTGAGATAAAAATATTGAAACAGGTTATAAAATGATAATAGTACCATATACACTTAAGTATAAGCTGAGTTTTTCAGCATATTTTTAAATTTTTTCTTTTTAAAATCATCTTATTGGGGGATCGTACAACTCTTATCACAATCCATCCATACATCCATTTCCAGCACATTTTTGATGCAGTTTTTGTGGTAAGATTAGGTGCCTCGGCAGATATTCGGGTTGGCGTATCCTCGAGTATATATGGTACTTATGCATGCGCTTATGTATGGGTAGGTGCCTGGGAGAGCAGTGGAACGATGTTACTACATCTCAGTTCCTCTTTATAATAGCAATCCCATTCCTTTTCTGCATACAAAGCATAAAATAATTTTTAATTATATGTAGATTATAATTCTGAATCTATTTTTTCATTCAATCTGACAACTTGACAATAAAGAAAAATAGAGTATTAGGAAGACTGAACATATCTGGAATAGATTTTTGTCTCTTGTTTTGGCAGGGTCCTAAGTACTCAAAGAATGAATTAGATTCCCTATTATTTCTCAGATATGTGAAAGCATTTGATCCAAAATACAATCCCATGAATTATTTTCATTATAAAAATTGATTAACAAGCCACATCTTTAAATACTTTTGGGAAGATGTGCTATCCTTTATTAATTTTTTTGCTGGAGATAAACAATAATCTTAGTTATAAGAGGGGAAAATGCATCATGGCAAATAAATCTCTGAATATTTATACTAAAATGAAGACCCACAGAATCCTTATTAAAGGGAGGGCGAAAAAGAAAACAACAGGTTTTAACTGATGCAATATACCTATTTTTTTCCATTTCCAAAAGCAACTAGATCTAAGAATTTAACTGGTCTGTCAGTGGTATAGTGAAATTTCTTAATATGGTTCTACTCAAGTCTCTAGCGCCCACAAGTTTAGGTGGGACTATGCAAATAGGGCAAGTGCAACACTAAGACAGGGGATCCGTCAGTTTTCATTACCACCCCCCAATAACGAGTAATCTTTGAAACAGTGGCAAAGACCTTAGGACCTCAGAAGATCTTTGTCTTATGAGATTGAAACCAGATGCATCACAGTCGGTGACACTGAGATTCAGAGGAGCAGGGCCAAGACTATGAAACTATAGGTTGGAGTGACTGGCATGGAGACAAAGGCCAAAGAACATGTGGTTGAGAGACTGAGGACTGGAGGGAGACCTGACCGCTGGCTAAAGAGACAAATGACTGTAACCTTCTGCTTGCTGATCTTGATTTGGGGTACCTATTTACTTCCCCAATAAACCCCCTCAATTGTGAGCACTGCCTTTGAGTTGCATGTGGCCCGTGCAATGGATTAATGAACTCAGCACAGATGTAGAATGGCATGGGAAGAATGGGTGGTGCCAGTATAGGTCAAGAAAGATGGTGCTCATCTCAGAAGCATGTCTGACTCTTGCCTCTTGGCAATAGGGAAGCTAGAGGAGGTCAGATTATGTCCACATTCATTGCTGTTTATTGCACTGTCCACACTAATAATGGAAAAGTCATAAATGAAGCTTTACATCTTCTCATCTTTAATCTGTCCTACATTTAAAAGATGAAAATTAAAGCCATATATCAAATGACTTCTCAATGGCTCGTTTTTTTCATTCCTACTTCAATGTTCCTTTTCTAACCATTGCTTTCAATTCTTAAGAGTTAATTTTTATACCATCTGAAGAAATTTAAATAAATGCGTGTGTCTGAGTTCCATCCCCAGAAAAGTCAGATTTCATTAATTTAGGTGTGGGCAAATGGTACACCGTGTATAATTTTTAAACCCTGCAGGTGATTCTAGGGGTAAAAGCAGGGTTAAACCCCACTACTTGATAGAATCAAAGTTCACTTACAGTCAGGGTCCAAAAGATTTTTCTAACAGTAACAGTTAACTATGGTTACACTCCAACATCAATTATGTTACACACTACCTGTTTGACAAAAAATTCTTACTCTACTCCCTGTTTCAATCCCCAAATTTACCCCTGTACCTTATTATCATTATTCCCACTTAAAATATTCGCCCCTCTCTTGCTCTACAGAAATAAGAAAAAAAATACTTAAGTGCTAGGACTATGATGTTTCCAAGAAGAGGATATAGCTTGGATGAATATAAAAGGAAGTGCTAACTCAGAATTAAGAGCTGAGTGGGATCAGAAAAAGAATTGTAATCCTGATTCTACTATTTACAATCTATGTAACTTTTGGTAAATTCCTGAACTCCTCTGGGTGCATTTCTTCATTTATGTATTAAACACTTGACAAGTTCATTCTGACTCGTAGCAACCCTGTAAGGCAGGGTGGCACTGCCTCTGTGGGTTTCTGAAACCACAATTCTTTCTGAAAGTAAAAAGTTTCGGCTATCACGGAGTGACTGCTGCTTTCAAACTGCTGACATTGCGAATAGCAGCCCAACATGTAACAGCTAAGACTGTTACGAAGATTAAGTAAGTTAATTCATATACTTAAAATGGTATCTGGCACATAGGCTAAATATTCAAATATTAGTCTTCTATTTTTGTGAAGCACGCCTATCCAAAGACAACCAACAGTGCTCCCTAAAGGTGAGGGTAAAATGAAGTAGTCTGATTAAGTGACAGCCTTCATCCAAAGAAAGGAATGGTTAATGGGGAAAAGCTTTGTGCTAAGTTAGTGAACCCTGAAGTGTCCTTGAAGACTGAACATGGCAAATATCTTGAGCTATTTCTCTCAGAGGCATCAAGACTGCACTTCTAGGCTGAGACAAATACAACAGCCTAGTAACCTTCTTCTGACTCGACAAACTACACTACTCTCGAATTTACCGAAGGCTAGGCTCAAAGTTGAACTCATCTGTGAATCCTTGCCTTATCATTCTGTGATTACATCAAATTATGAAACATCCAGAAACACTGCACTGATTTCCTTCTGTGGTATTTTCTGACTTCTATTTCCCTACTACTACATCATTCAAGTGAGTTTCAAAAATTTAGCTGGAAGATAGAATTAAAAGACAACGAAATTTTTTCCATAAACCTTTTGAAGCTCCCTCACATTTATGGTCCATGTCTTATTTAACATGCATTTAAACATTTACGAGTGCTTGCCATTTACAGGGTACAGAGGTGATGAAGACAGTGAAGACATATGAAGACAATAAATGCAACAATGCAAAAGCAAGTGTACACTCCACCTGAAAAGCCCGCAGCCACGGAGTTGCTTATAACTCAGTTAACCTAAGAGGGGTTTCCGCAGCTGTAAATCTTTACAGGAACAGATAACCTCCTTTTTCTCTCATGGAGAGGCTGGTGGGTTTGAACCAGTGACCTTATAGTTAGTAGTCCAGGGCTTTCTAAGTACATTGTACAGACAAAGCCTATTAGAGAACTACTTCTATCGCATTATCTCTGTATCTAGCTAGCATGACACACACACACACACACACACACACACACACACACATATATCTTATTAGTGGGTGTATATATATTACTAGTGTATATATATATATATATATATATATATATTATTAGTGGATATATATATACTCACTAATAATTCAGATACAAATGTGTACAGTGTATTCATCCAGATTAACCCACGAGTTTATCAAATAATATGCATACAGGAAGCACTCAATTAACAGTAGTTTCCTTTTTCTCCTATTCTCCATCAAGGCTTTAAATCCTGTTGGTGAATTTTTTAAAAAGGTCTCTATATATTGCCACTCAATTTCAATCCAGGAGAAATTTGTTCCTGGTTCCCTGTCCCTCCCCATCTAGTAGGCAACTTTGGGACCCAAATGGCTTGAACTCGTAAAGTCTGCCTAAAATATTATGCAGACCCCCAAAGAACTAAGTAGAAAACATTCAAGCAATTTAAATACAATGTCATGCCACTGTCTTAAACAGTTATCATCTGAAGCCCTGGCAGTGTAGTCGATTATGTGTTGCGATGCTAACCATGATGTCAGTAGTTTGAATCCACCAACGGTTCCCTGGGAGAAAGATGAGGCTGCCTGTTCCTGTAAAGGTCTACAAGTTTCAGAAGCACAAAGGAGCAGTTGTACTCTGTCCCCTAGGCTCGCGATGAATAAGAATAAACTCTATGCGAGGGGACAGTTACCATTTGATGAGCAGTACTCCGATGAACACCTGGATGATAAATTAGTTGTGTATTGAAATACAGGCATACTTGAGGTCAGACAGGCCTGTAGTCCAACATTTTCTAGACACCTTCATATACTACACAATCACAACTATGCAAATCTAAAATAACCTGAGTTCGGTATTCATTATTTGCCTTATTTAATCTTAGTGGAGTCTCAATTTTGAAAGGGACACTTTTCCTTTCATACCACATCCACTTCTAAAATAATTCCAACCACCAAAAACAGGTAATAGGACCTTGAATTTTGAGGGCATAAATTCCCATCGAAATTTGGCGATCTCAATATGAATAAATTAATGGAGATTGGACTCAATAAACTTGGGAGGATAAAGGGGCACAGTTGTTTTAATCCCAATGCCCAAATGATAATCCCATTATAAGAATAACTTTTTAAACTACTTTCACCTGTGTGTTCCCTTAATTCTCCAGCCTTTATAGTCAGTCCCTCGAGTTTTATCATTCTGCAGTTCTATTTTATAAAATAATCATAGTTTCTCCATTGTAACTCCTCTTTATAATTTTATATCTAATTTCTGCTGTGATAGACTGTGGACTTTAAAAAGATAAAGTTCTTTGCAGTCGCTCTGAAGAAATGAACTGTGGTTTTAAATAACTAGAACAGAAAGGTGGGAAGAACTATGCAGGAACACAGGATAAATGAGACAAACTTCTAGCCGATAATATTCCCTCAACAACTAACATGAATGTTAAGGATAAGTAGCAATTCTTTAAAATATTTAAAAAAAAAAAATTGGAAACACTGGATTTTTTCCTGCTTTAGCAAAAGGAAAATGCAATTAGTATGTTTTATTTATTAAATTGGTAATAACAAATTGTTCTCTATGCAAAAGATAGGGAGAGAGGGGGGAAGAAAAACAGACAAGATCTATGCTTGTCTACAAAATCAGTTTCTTCCCCTATACTAAACTTCAAAATTAAATTTCTGCTTTTAATATACTGGGGAAAAGGTCCAAATCAAATAGATAACTTTTATTTGAAGCGGATTAAAACTGTCACTATTAGATTTGTTTCCTCCAGTTATTCGATTATTCTTTAATCTTTGATGGGAATTTCTTACACTTTCACCCTTCCCCCATATAAATGACATTAACAGAGATAAAAACCTTATTAACATGCAATAATTCAAAGCTTTAATTTACAAATAAAGTTTACAAAAATTTTAAATGTAATAATAATGGTTAAAATTTATTGAGAGCTTACTATGCACCTAGCACTGGGCTAAGTACTCAAATTACGATAATATTTAAATAGAATCTTGTGTAATAGCGAAAAAAAGCATTTACTCTGAGTTAAAAACCTAAATTCTATGCCCAGACTGAGTTAAAGCTGAATAAAAAATATGAAGGGGTTACAAAAGGTTTGTGAAAAAACTTGCATCTTTCACTAGTACTAGCTTTTTAAATTTCCTTCTAAGTGTTAAAATAATGTGAACATTTCACAAAACGTTGCTAAATAACACTCTTACAATCATAAGTTGGAAAAACACACAATCTAATCAATCAAAATCCTCAATTTTCTCTCTCAGAAAACAGAGCACGTCTATTAGAAAACACATCTGAAAAATTCTGCAAAGGAATATTAAAAAAACCCAAAAAACACCCACAAACCCATATAAACAGATCTCAAGCTTTCCTACATGGAGTAAAAACAAATTTGGATTAGTTAATGTCGGAAATAATGACATTTTTCTAGATAATGAAATATGGGAAACTAAAAATGACCCAACTTTCTCTTCAAACTCCAGAATAAACCCAGATGGGAAGCACTGGGTGATGTTAAGTAATTGTGCATTCTTCTTTCTACATTAAATATTCCAGAATAAATGCAAAAGTTCTTACTTTGTTGCCCGTATAAACTTGCCCCAAACTGAGACAGCTGACCTGATGTAGACGGTGATGCCAGCATCTAAAAACAAATTAATTATATTAGAGCATAAAGAAAGTACAGAGCATTATATTCATGGTACCATCTGAACATACTATTTATTATGAGATTCAAATCTATATATTTCACTCTGAACAACATAAAGCATTATATATTAAATTCCATCTCTTAAATTTTAATTACACAACATTTTTAAAAGTCATACCATTGAAAATTGTAGAAGCACAATTACATCACTTCAAAATAAAACAGAAACAACCCACTAGGCTGACAAAACAAAGACTCTATCTCAAAATGTCAACATCTACAAATTTTTATGTGACAATAATTTGTAAATAATATTAAGCTAAATTCTAAATTCTGTTTACTGAAGTTGACAAGTACTTAAAGTAGAAAATTTTGTACTTTTTAAGATCATATCCTGATGTGAGAAAAGACTTCAAAAAGTTCATGAAAAAGTAAAGTTAAAAAGAGTGGAAAATTTCCTGAAACTCAAGAAGTCTGTTTATATACACCAGTAATTGATGATTCAATTATCAAATGGATAAAAAAGCATAGCCAACACACAACTACATAGTAAATGAAAAAACAATACAGAAAAAGACGAAAAATACTTGAAAATATATATAAACATAGCATATAAAGTATATTGTTAGTGACTGATGTGTATCTGAATCTCTCGCAATGTCCTTTTTTCTAGCAAAATATAAATTCTTTGAAGGTGTGGTATAGTCATGGAACATGTTACATTCAATTTTCTATTTCATCATAAAAATTAGCACTCAATGTGGCAGTACTACATATACAAAGTCGATGTATAAGTTGATTAATAAGAATGTGTGCTCCCTGTCTATATTAGAAAGCCATAAAAAATCCTTAAGACAGAGTGTGTCATTAAGAGGCTTACAATGTGGTGAGGGAGAGAGAAGAAATAATATAATTAATTAAAACCAAAGCCACAGTATGCTCCAAAGGAAGTGTAAAACATCACTGGAGGAAAGAGTTCTGGAAGGGATAAAGCATCAGGAACACTTCATAGCATGAGGACAAATTAAGTATACAAATAAAGTTTTTTTGCAAGCTGCGACTATGTAGTGAGTATATGTAAAATAAAAGTGGCATGATTAGAAAATAAAATGTAAAACAGTGGTAACTGAACAGATAATTGGGCAAAAGTGAAAGGGCTCACTTCTAAACAAATTAAATTTACTGCCATCAAGTAAACGCTGACTCATAGGGGCCCTATAGGGCAGGGTAGCACTGCCCCAGTGGATTTCTGAGACTGTAACTCTTTATGTGCAATAGAAAGCCTCGCCTTTTTTCACATCAGGGGATAGAGTATGTTAGATCTAGCAAGATTGTACAGTCTTCTTGAATGGTACAGAGAGATGACTACCAACAATGACAAAGTACAAGAAACAAATATCAAGCAAAGGTGGTAAAACTCAGCTTTGAGAAAATTATTCCAATAGCAGAAATGGATGGAAAAAGGAAACAGTGAGATACTGAATAATAGAAAGGGGACTAGAGAGACATGTCATGATAGAAGCAATAGTATTTGGTATCTAGTTAACTGGCTAGGGGGATTGCATGGGTGTGGGAAATCACCAGACATGAACTATCAGAGATCACACTGGTGTTCACTGAAGGAAAATCATGTAGCCACTGACTATTTTAGGAACAGCAAGAGGAGAAACAAAGTAATGAAAGTTTCACAACAGATATTTACACTTAGTATCAAAATTCTAAGTTATTTCCATTTTTCTGGAGCTGGCTAAATTTTTAATAATGCAGCAACTCTTAACTACTGATGCTCATTAGACTCTTCTGAGGTCATGTACTATAAAAAAGGTTTAAGTATTTATATAATAACATTTCATATTTTTTTAAATCAAGCCTTATAAATATTCCTTTTACAATCCAGAGGGTATATAATCTAGACAATTATACTAACATCCAAACTATATACGGTTTATCTGATACACCCCAAAAGATCAAATGAATAGGCTTTTTATGCCCAATACATAAATGTAAATATTTCCTAAAAACATTAAAGGTTCAATTCCAAATTAAAGGACAAGATTTAAGGAGATATGCAGTATATAAATGAGGCTTTAGTAGGTGACAAAAGGTAAAAGTTATATT
Organism: Echinops telfairi; assembly: GCF_000313985.2. Classification (NCBI taxonomy): domain Eukaryota; kingdom Metazoa; phylum Chordata; class Mammalia; order Afrosoricida; family Tenrecidae; genus Echinops; species Echinops telfairi. The sequence goes on from NW_022103898.1 coordinate 62,139,820, forward strand.
TAAAGTTTAAAAAAAAAATCACAATTTCTGTATCATTATAAATTTTAAGAGTATGGTTGTTTCCAAAGGTTTCAAATATAAAACTAAGATGATTACATGGATTTGAATGAACCGTGTGTTTTAAAATGAATCATTTAAAATTTTACTTTCTCCAGAAATGTATACTTATTGATTCCAAAGAATCAATATGTAGTTTATATGTTCTACGACTATTCTATACATTTAACTTCAAAAATGGACAGTTTAGTCTACTTTCCCACAAAGATTATATACCTACAAATAAGTTACAGCCCACTCATTACAGGAGGAAATACTGAGTGAAGTTAAGACTATGTGTGGTTTCTTTGGTGAATTATGGACCCAAAAGCAAAGTGGAACGATATATAAGTATCATTTTCTATATATGCCATTACATAAAAAAGGTTAGAGAATGCAGTTTAGTACCATATAAAAGAAATCCCATGTTAAGATTTATAGCCTTTGAAACATCCATGTGAAAATAAGCATTGATCAATCAGCTATACAGACAGATGCTATACAGGGAAATGCCAAAAAAGCAAATCAGTAATTTCTTATAAAACCTAACCCTAACAAGTTGTGAAGACATAGTTCATGAAGTAAACAATAGATTTAACACACAGTAATGGAATGTGACCAAGACAAAATTGCTATTTACATATGTACAACTGTGCTTGACACAATGGATGGATGTATGGATTGTGGTAAGAGCTTTAAGAGCCCCCAATTTTAAAAAGTTAGAAAATAAAAAATAAAAAATATTTAAGTTAAAAAATATTTTCTAAAATAATTGTACAAAATGTACTTGATAAATTGATGTATGGACCTGTAAGGGCACCCAATAAAATGATTTATTAAAATAAAATAATTGTACACTATAAAGTAAAGCCATGACATAACTCATACATTATGTTTATTATTCCCAGACAAACATTTACAAGTCATATATATGTATATATGAATTAATATATAACTCTACCAAAGTAATGACTGCAGTTAAGACAAGAGAATGTATATAAAGGTTAGTTTCTTAGAAAAATACAGAACTTGAGGTCAAAAAACATACCACGGTAAGAACGGCAGTATAAGAGAAAGAACCCAGTTTGGGAGTTGGAAAAAATTTGGACTGAATCTTGGTTCTGCAGCTTACCAACTTCAGAAAGTTCAAGTGAAGATAAAGCAAGATAAGGTATGGTGCCTACCTTAGTGTGATATATGTGATAGCAGCTGCTAATAATCTCATCTCTCTCTGAATTCAGGATTTTCATTAAATTTTAAATGACAGTTTTTAACTCTTGATTCTCCTGAAGTTATATGCCACACCAGTCTCAAGAATAAATTACTAAATAATACCCTAAATATACATAACTTTTGGTCCAAGGAATTAATGTTTATCTTCTTAAATCTCAGGAAAAAAATAAGGCACGGCAAGAAATGGTTAAAAAAAGATGAAATGTCAAAAAATGAGTAAATACTGAGACAAACAACTAGGTTACTGTGTTCACAGTCCAACAATTAAATATTTTTCTTCACTATCCAAAAATGCTATAATACACAATGCAGTCAAACAAAAATAAATAAACCAAGACCAAACCTGCCATCAAGTCAATTCTGAGTCAGGAAGTAACTAAAGGCATCAGTAATAGGTTTCTATTTATATCCCTGACCCACCAAAAGCAGCATCCCCTTATACCTATGCTTCATAAAAAGAATGCTAAGAAAATCAAAAAGTGAGGAATGATTGTAAAAATCATTCCCATTGCTACTAATACAACTGTAAAATCAATAACCTCCTCCCTGAGAAGTCTCAAGATTTTTGTTTAAAAAGATATCATTTAAGAACTTAGTAGTAAGCAAATTGGCTGCTGGTAACTCTCCTTAACCATCGAAATGTAAAGTCTATCTCTGTCACGCTTCCTAGCAGTGACCACCTCTCACAATCCCTCCCTCCAATGCGTGTATCTTCTAAACACAAAATCTATTTTAAAAAACGTTCAAAGCAGTTTGGTCAAGAAATTATTTCCTATATAAGAATAAATGCCTCCAAAATGTTTAACAAAATTTTGGTAAACAAAAGTCTGATTGTCAATGCTATTAAAAATAGAAAGGGGGAACCAATCACAAGGATCTACATATAACCCCCTCCCTGGGGGACGGACAACAGAAAAGTGGGTGAAGGGAGATGTCGGAGAGTGTAAGACATGACAAAATAGTAATAATTTATAAATTATCAAGGGTT
>NW_022103898.1:62142446-62148632 GCF_000313985.2 Echinops telfairi
TACAAAATGCACTTGATAAATTGATGTATGGACCTGTAAGGGCACCCAATAAAATGATTTATTAAAATAAAATAATTGTACACTATAAAGTAAAGCCATTACTTAACTCCTACATTACATTTATTATTCCAAGAAAAACATAAAAAGGGGATTTGTTGCTGTATATTTACAGAAATAAAAATTTTAAAAATTGTGTTTTCATATCTGCATACATGCACACTGTTCTAGAAATACACAAAATTTGAGGACTATTTCAAATTTTAAAAATAGATTAAAAAATGAAATCAGAACGAAATACCTTAGGCACAATGAAGAATAAAATAAAATGCATATGGAATATCGAAACAGAAAAATATAAACCAGTTAAGATAGAGGATTTGGGTTAGCTAATTAAGCAGATAATTAACAAAAATAAATTTACTAGATATTTCAAGCAATTTTGATTAATATATTCTTATGATTTCAATGGGTACACTCAGAGTATAAGTAAAAAAAATAGAATAACATGCTGAAATACTTATTTTAAGGTACTCCTTAAGATTCTTTAGTATTTTTCACTTTTCAAAGGATAAAAATTTTTTTATTATCTGATTTTACATCACAACCAAAGTAAAATGCTATATATACACTTGTATATAACCCAAGTTGTTTAGCACATTTTCAATGCAGTTTTTGTGGTAAAATTAGGTGCCTCGGATGATATTCAGGTCAGCTTATACTCAAATATATACGGTAGGTAGACGGGCATATTATTAATCTGAGTAATGTTCGCATAAAAGCTTTTAATCTGTATTACACTAAACTGTTTTATAGTCTTACTAATTACATTTCCACAATAAGTGCTTCATTAGTGATTATTCTCTTTCATTTAAAAAAAAGCCTTGTAAAGCTGATAGAAATAAGTACACTCTTGTGTTTTTATTTATTATGAATAAACATTTTACATTACTTTTATAGATAAATCAAAATGTTATATATTTTATGAATATAACTTTGTAACTCACTTTCATAACTTTGTTTTTAACATAGTAACTTTGAATATTACATAGAATATCACCAATTTCAAGGGGTTTTATAAAGCTTTCATATAAGATCATTTAATTCAATTTATAATTTACATATTCTCTGTTCTTCAGAAAGTTTTACACGCAAATGCTTGATTTTTGCAACCACCCATGAGTCATGTACAGTAAAACCTGTGAGGGCCGAAACTTGACAGGATTGCATTACTTGTCTAGTAGGTCTTGGAAATTCTATGCCCTTTGACCGGGGACAACGTACCACTTTTCTATCATTATCAATGGAAAATATTTGATATTTCCATCTTTGATAGATTTCCACCTTAAATGTGTTCTGGCTTTCACAGGTTCTAAAGCATCATTGTTCCTATTTTACAAATGAGAAAAACTAAGACACACATAATGAGTAACTTGCTCAAAGACAAGTAAATCATGGGTGGAACATGAACTCAGAGTAGGATTTACAGAGCTCTATTTCCAATCAACAAAAACTAACAAAAATGCAATGAAAATGACAACTACAATTCATATTTATTAAGTTATAAAGAAAAAAGGCACATCCTTTTTCTTGGTGTACGTGTACAATAATCAAAACTAATTTTTAATTATTTTGATAAAGTATGAAAAGACCTTTACTGAAGAAATAAAAATTATCTATAAAACTATAGTAATTTATACTATGCTGTAGTTATGACACAGAATCAGTATAATAAACAAGAACAAAATCAGAAAGAGTCCAAAGATTACATCAGACATTAATATGTATGAAAGGAGATATTAGCCAAGAATCCATCATAACTGGAGGGTAGTTAAACCACATATAATCTGAAGACCAAAGTCAACTTGTTTTTGTCTTGTATATGAACTAAACATTGTTCTAATCTTTAGCAGTTATATAAATATCTGTATAATGTCCTTGGAATTTGCCTTTTGACCTTAAAAGCTTGAAGCTATTTACTCTCTGGTTTTCTATGGAAAAGCTTTCAGACCCCTGGTCTAACTTATAAATGTTGGGGCAACTGGATAACTTCATGGGGGGGGGGGGGCCTGAACACATAAAACTCACATATTAAGCCCAAGTACATTTCTAATGTATATACATTATGTGTGAAGAAAACTAGGTAAATAATTCATAATTGAGAAAGGTCTTTCTAAGCATGGTCTCAAAAACATAGACCATTTAAATAAAATTAAAAAAAAGATGACAAAGAATCAGACTAACGGGTCACAGTCAACATAAAGGGTATATTTATTACAGATACCATGAAGTAAAGTTAAAGAAAATATTTATGACAAATAAGAGAAATATAAAGTGGCATGAAAACAATTAAATCCATAAAGGAAGAAATACAAATGGCCAATAAAGCAATTGGACTACATATTAATTATAACATATTGAGTTGTTGTCAAATGATAAATTTTAAATTAACGAGTAGGACATGAAAACAAAAGGAGGACCACAAACATAAACCTAGGTTAAACTAATTTGCAAATTTATGAAAAAAGAACTAGATAATTAAAAATCAAACAAATGTTTAAAGAGAAAATAAGGACAATTATTAACTATCTTAGATCTTTACATGGGCTTTAAATATCAGTGAGATAGTTATTGTGCCAACTTGGCAGATAAACACATGTGGAATTAATTGAAGGGTGGAGAGCTAAATGGCTGGGTGAGCCTCGCCTTTCTGGTTCTCAGGTCTCCTACTTTCTGATGGTCCGACCAGGGTGCAGCTGCCTTAGTCAGTTCCCTGCTTCAGCTGGCAATGCTCACTTCCTGCAAGACATCCCTGAGGAAAAGCCACATGGACCTACCCCAATGCAGCCCTGGGTGCTGGAGCAGGCATGTGGAGACTCCTACCAGCGCTGAGATGTTTACATGTTCACTGATTCTGATTTACTCCTATATTCGGCATCATTGTGTGTGTTTTGTGAGATTAAGGAGGACTTTTAAAATTGGTGTTGGATATATGGGCTAACGTTGGGCTTACAGGCTTGGACAGCACTGGAGTGGGATGCTTTCTTAATGTACAGTTACCCTTTACATAAAACTCTCTCTTATATAGGTATGATTTTCTGTGGATTTGTTTCTCTAATATACCCAGACTAACACAATCAGTATGAATCTCATTAGTTAATAACTGAAATAGTTTATTACAAAGGTTGGGGGATTAAAAATAGCAAGTTCACAAAAGTTTGAGATGAGAAAAATGTTGGCAGGTACAAAGTATAAGGATGCAGCTGACATGACTGCAGATTATGAAATATAACTTAAAGTGGCTTACTATAATTTAAAAATTATAGTTAATTGTTAACTCAAATGTTAACAATTGAGTTTATTTTGAAATATTCTATGTCTGCTAATTATAACATGGCCATGCTGTAAATCCTTTTGTATTTAATAGGATTGTTGAACTACTCTTGTTGGTTGTTCTCAAGGGAATTGTCTTGTGGCAATTCCATGCATGCAGAGAGCTCCATAGGGTCGTCCAGTATTATGACCTATAGGAGGCAACTTGCCAGGCCTGTTTTCCAAGATGCCTCTGGGTGGTGCACACTGTCAATTTTTTAGAGATCATAGTCCAGTGCCTTTTGGCTCTTAGTCAAGTACTTTACTATTTATGCCAACTGGGGTCTACGTAGGCTTTGAAAAGCCTGGCTCACAGTTCAGTAGTACATTTCCCATGTCCAGAAGAACTTCAATCATTTTTTCAAAGTATTTTTTCTATCGCAACACCCCTAATAGCTAGGTGTAGGATTACAGTCAGACACAGGGTAAAGTTTTATTGAAAGCTTGTCTGTTTTATACTCTGTACCTACATTTGTCTGAAATATACAAACAAGTTATTCCTCCAAATAGAAAAGAAAAAAAAGATGAATCAGATGTTGTATATACCATGTTTATTCTACAGCATTACCATATCCCCACTTGGCAATCATGGGTACAGTTATGATGCCTCTCCATGGAGAACGCAAGTTCTTCATCTGTATTATGCCCAAATCACAGTCACTGAACCAGACAGTACTCTGTAGCTCATTTGCTGCTTTTTCAGAAACCCGAAACAGACATACCCTGCTGAGTAAACACAATATTAACTGTTTAACTTACATCTTTTTCTGACCGATGTGGAAACATAGAAGACTGGCTGTAGTACATGTTCTCGTCATGGTAGTCACTGTCGACCCCCTCTACAAACTTCTTTCTTGAAGCACCAAACATGCTGTTTGTCACCTAAACAAAATTATTTTTTGTAAATTATTATAAAAAAATATTACTTTCACCAAGTGTAATACTTTGGGCATTATCTTACTCTTATGTTGAAAACCTAAAATGAAAAAGAGCATTGCTAGAGCTAATGGGCATGTGAAAAAGATCAAGACCCTGACTCTAACAACACCGCAGCCATTAGATTTCCAGATCTTGAAAGTAAGAGAAGAATCATAAGGCCTACCTCATGCAACAATGACTCTTAAACTTTTAAGAACTACATATTATCAATTACTAATGAATATGGCGATCCAAATATTTTCTAATATGAAAACTTTAAAATATTAAGTTTGGGCTTATTACCCAAAATCTTCACGTACATTCGTCAACATTAATGACTTTACCATCACTACATGTTTTTTTTAATGATCTTTTACAAGAGCACATCTTTACCTGTAATTTGAGATACAGAATTTTTAAACTCCATTTATATTAGCATAAATAACATTAGCTAATGTTATTTCAAGCTACTAGTACTCCCTTCTTCAGTAGGATAATTGTTTCAGTCATGATACAGGAATAAATGATGATTTCAAAAATATAACTACTTTATTGCTTTTTGTGTATTTATAACATGTAATAGTAATTTTGAGGTTATATCAAAATAAAAATCAATAAATCATTAAAATTTTAATTGCATTTTTAAGGCGACCTCCAAAGTGTCCCAAACCAGCAATTGACAAGAGATTGCCTTAGGGCTAGCTAATATATCATCCCTTTACTGTACTGCACAATTTAAGGTAAAATGATATGAGACCATGATATGATTTTCAAGGACTTTGGGGAACATTTCCCCCATATTTGATCTGTTTTATACACTCAGGGTTGAAGGTGCTTTCTTCATTTATAATTAATAAGTGAGTTTCCTTATATACCATTTCAAATTTAAGAACTATGTTTAATCATCACTAGCTATGGTGAAGTGACAATACGTATTTAAAGGCTAAATATTATGTACAAGTTTGTTGAAAGCATAATACTTTTATCAAATAACTATTTTATTTTAAATGCATAGAAAACTATCCCTTATGTTGAAGTCTGAGAAAAACCAGTTCAGATAGGTATGAACAACCATCTGAGGACAGTTTTACCACATTTTGCTTTATATTTTTGGACTAGTAATCTCTATTTCTAAAATATCAGAAGATGTATTTAAAGAGTATCAGTTTACTAAAACTTGTCATCTTTAATCTTGTTTATGCATTAAACTGCCTCGTGAACCTTGTGAAAGTTATTCTTAATAATGAATTTAATTTCGAGAACTATAAAACAACAAGCCTATTTCAAGCCCCAAAGTAGTCACAATAAGAAAAAGGTTGCTGTTTTTTAATGAGTTATATTTCAGAAAAGCGGTGGCAAACATAAGTATTTTACAATCTCTAAATTTCAACTCATCCCATATGATATTTTAAAAGTGTTTCACAAAACTTGAGGATATATTTAATACCTTTTATATGGATGGTCTTTTACTCCTATATTCTAACTCAAACAAAGAACCAATGTGGAAAAATACTAACATAATTCAAAAAGATTTCAGGTGAAAATTAAAGCATCTATCACCAAGTTTTAAACACATAAATCAACTTAAAAGAATATCAAGCTCTTTGACAATTCCTTAATTTAACAACTGTAAGAGACAGGAAGGGAAAGGCTTCATGCTTAATACCATACAAAAAGGATAAAAGTTTTGGAAGCAAAACTTAGTATATGAAATGCCTTAGAAGGAAAAACACACAATGTTCTTTCCATTAATACTAGATTTTCTAAGGGTAACAGCAGTTTGCGCACACGCACGTGTTTGTGTGTGCATGTCTGTACATGTACATGGCTTAAACCATAGAAGAGAGAAGAGTGTAGTCACACCCCAAATACAACTCACAGTCTAGAGATGAGTACTGG
>NW_022103898.1:62153196-62157775 GCF_000313985.2 Echinops telfairi
AAAAAAAAGGGAAAGAATTTTCTAATCTTTGACAAATCAGGTGATTAATGAAAATGCAGAAAGATTTTAAAGTTTCATTTAATGGGCTATTCTTTTTGTCCAGTATCCCTGGTGGTACTGTCATTGCAATGTTGGGCTGCTTACACAACGTTGGTGGATCAAATCTTCCAGCTGCTCTACTGGACACAAATTAAGCTGTCTTCTGTAAAGATCTACCGTCTCAGAAAGCCAAAAGAACAGTTCTACCTTGTCCTACAAGAGTCACTGTGAGTCAGCATTGACTTGATGGCAGCAGTTTTTCTGTTATTTTATTCTTTATTCTATATAGAATAATGGAATGGAGTACAACAACAGTTCAGAGTAGTTGGAATGGGTGCAACTAGTGAGATCAGAGAAATAAGGGAATCAATCAATGAGGCCAAAATTGGGAGGACGTAATTCAGTATGGCGGGAATAGCAAGACTTTCAGTGATATGGGTCAAGCAGCAAGAGCTAAGTTGAAAATGGAAGGAGCCAAGTAATGTAGTGTTTTACAGGCCTAAGAAAATATTTTGATTTTATTCTCTAGAAGCTAAGAATAGTTTCAGAGTGACATAATTTTGACCTATTTTAAAACATTGATTCTAACTACTGTGTGGAGAATGTACTACTGAAAGGGCAAAAGTAGATGCAAGAAAGTGATTAAGTGGTTATATTAATATGTAGAAAATATTATATAGGACAAGAAATGGTAATAAAGATTTACCAAGAAATAAATTTGATCTCTCAAAAGTTTCTTAAAATTTTTGAACACACATTTAAAACTTAAGACATTTTGCCTTTCCTTTGCTTCAAGAAGAACCAGTGAGCACATATATTTAAAATAAATAAATGATCTCAAAGTAATGCTCTATATATTAGCCTGACACTTTCCCAATTAAAAGAAGAAGAAAAAAGAAGCTGCCCTCAGAAAGAAGAAATAATTTTTAAAATTCACTGCTACTGAGTAAATTCCTCACAGCAAACCCTATAAAAGATTTTTTGAGATCGTAAATCTTTCTGAGAGCAGACAGCCTCATCTTTCTTCTGTGAAGTAACTTGTGGGTCTGAACCAATGACCCTGAAGTTAGTAGCCTAATGCTTAACCCACAGGGCCACATGAGTTCCTTAAAGTAGGTAAGAGTTACATTACTCCCAGAAGCTGAATTGAACCACCACCTAAGTCAGCTGGGTTTCCCAGTACACTTATTTAGTTTGGACTTATTTAGTTTATGACTTATTTAGTTATAAACATGTAACACTTAAATGAACAATTTCAATATCAAATGTTGAATAATCATAGAAAAATAAATTGAGATAATCTAACCAACAACTTTAGAGAAGACTGATAAGATAGCTTCTGATGCAGGTAGGATAAATGACAGAGACAAAATTTCTGTGCATTTTAAATGGTCAAGGAAATAAAGTCATTTTCTAAATGAAACTTGAAAATATATAATTACATATAAATATTTATACAGATATTCCCCACGTCACAAAATTGTGCTGTATGCCACTATGCTTGTATAAAAGATGCACATCTGTTTTTATTGAGAGAAATCCAGATTTCTGTTCTTACTAGAAAAAAAAAAGAAAAGAAGAGACACTGAGCTAGGCAGGTGCAGAAGGAAGGCTGCCATGTGATGGCAGAAGCAGAGATTGGGGAAAAAAAAAGAAGAAAAGGCAAAAAATGACTGAAACTACCATTCAGAGCCTTTGGCAGCAGCAAAAGACACTCCCAACAAGTAGAGTAAGAGTGGTGTCATCAAGCTCATTCCCTTAGAATGACACTATACAAACATTATGTCGGCTTTTTATAGGCTATTTATCATATCAATTCTGCCTTTACTATATGCTAGTTTTATAGTTTAGGAGTTGAGTGTTATTTGGTATGATTTGCAAGTTATTATTTGGGTCTGTGAATACTAAAAAAGTTCCCATATAAGTTAATGGTAGTTGCTTCTTTATGCTCCTTGGCTTAAAATTTCATAAAAACACTCCACTTTTAGATAGAGGGAGGATCTAAACTTGGAATATATTTAAAAGACAGTAAGAAAAGTTTCATGTATACTACATCAAAAATAATGTTTCAAGATCATATTCGATAGTTCAGACCATGTTCAAAACAGGAAGAAGTTTAATCTTATACAAGTTTCCTTCAGTAAGGCCTCTGGAAAGAAACTTATTCTGAAGCCTTCCATTGACTAATCTATTGCTGTAGAGTTGGTTCTAATTTGGAATCCTCATAGGACAGAGTTAAACTGCCCCAAAGGGTGTTCAAGACTGTATGTATTCTTCATGGAAGCAAAGCTAGTGGGTTACACCTGTTCACCTTTCTTTCAGTTAGTAGCTGAGCACATGACCATTGTGCTAATGGGTTTTTTATGAAGACTATTACATTGGCAAATGCTGGGAATGCTCTTCTCAGCAATATGAATATACCTTATGACAGAATGGTCCTTACTAATAAACAGATGTAGGTTGACTTCAATCTTTTATCAGTCTTAGCTACTTAAAGTTCTAGCAGTTATATTCAAGTACTACTAGACATTTCTACCTGGGAAGTACACTGTAATGAACAAAGTCAGTAATATTTAAAACTTACTTCCTGAGCTATTTTCCCCTCCCTGCTTCTTCAGACCTATCAAGTCCTTCCTATCCTTTCACAGTGGCATTCCCATTTTCACTGTTTTTGCCTATCGCCATCTTAGTTGAAGCCCTGGACTAGCTTCTGTCCTCTCCTGACTGATCTCCCTTCACTTTTCAACTAACAGGCCGAGGGTTTAACTAAATGGTATGCACCAATAATTCTGCTATGAAGAAAAAAAGTGAAATACATGATCAGCCTCACTCTTGAACAAGCACCCAGTCTATCTGAAAGCAGAAATGTTAATAAACTAGTAAAACATGAAACTTTGTACAGGTGGTTACTAACTACTATATTGATTTTGGCCACTCCCCTGTGCTTATGCTTCTTGTTAACTCCCCACACGCATGGAAAATAAACCAATTTTCCCCTCAACCTAACTTAAACCAACACAAACTTCATGCCTCAACTTAACTGTGGTTATATGTAGCTGCTTCTATAAACAGCAATCTCTGAAAAATATCACTTGATCTATAAAAAACAACCATCACCAATATCTATGATATTCAATCATCAATATCCCAGGTTATCAAACTAACTCTAAATATTTGCTGAAATCATCAATGTTTTTAGTCACCTCCCAGTACATGTTCCAAACCAAATCCCTTAAAACAGGGGTCTTCAAACAGCGGCCCGCGGGCCACATGCGGCCGCAGAGAAAATTTATCCGGTCCGCTGGGTGTTTTTGCCCCCTTTTTTTTACTTCAAAATAAAGATATGTGCAGTGTGCATAGGAAGTTGGTCATAGTTGTTTTTTAAACTATAGTCCGGCCCTCCAACAGGTCGGAGGAGCAGTGTACTGGCCCCGTTTAAAAAGTTTGAGGAGCCCTGTTTAAAACCTACTCCCTTGAAATACACTAAAACAAACTCATCATCATTGAGTTGATTAGAACTCATAGTTACCCTGTTAAGACAAAATAGAACTAAAATGTGCATTCTCAGTATGAGATGAAAAGGTTAAAAAAAAAAAAGAAAGAAAATGAAAAGGTATTACCAAAAAAGTGACAAGTTTTTAAATGTGAAGAGGCTGCAGCAATGCCTGAACAAATTTTCATTTTATAATGGACTATTGATAAACTTATATTGAAATGGTGGGCTACCACAGCTGCAAACCTCAACCTACAGTACATATTAATTCAACTTTTTAATATAATGTCATAACTTCAAATACCTCTTGTGGGACTTTGCACGGGTTCCGTGGTATTAAGATTTATGGTATTGTCCTGTTGTTGTTAGGTGCTATTGAGTTGGTTCCAGTTCAAAGCGACCCTTCATACAACAGAAACAATGCCCCGTGCACTCCTCACAATGGTCAGGTCTGAGTCCACTGTTGTCGCTACTGTTATCAACCCATCTCCTTGAAAGTCTTCTGTTACTCATATTCACTGCCTTTCAACTTCACCAAGCATGAGAATCTTTTCCAGATACTGACCTTTTCTGGTAATATTTCCAAAGTATGTGAGATCAAATCTCATCCTCCTCACTTCTAATGTGCATTCTGGTTGTACCTCTTTCCATGACAGATCTGTTTGTTCTACTGGCAATCCATGCCAAATTTAATACTGTTCAGCATCCAAAATCAAATGCATCAATCCTCCTTTGGTCTTCCTTATTAAATGTCTAACTTTCATATGCATATGAGGAAATTGAAAATACCACAGTCAGGTGCACCTTAGTCCTCAAAATGACACCCTTGCACACTTCAGTATTTTAAAGAAGTTTTGAGCAGCCTATCTATGCAACGCAACATGTCAGGTGACCTGACCACTGTTCCCATGAATACTGATTCTGGATTCAAGGCAAGATAAAACTCTGGACAACTTCTTTTCTCTACTTACTACATATTGATGCAGTTGTGAGGATTATGGGTTTTTTGTTTTTGTTTTTACACTGATTTGTAATCCATATTGAAGG
>NW_022103898.1:62159224-62161437 GCF_000313985.2 Echinops telfairi
AAATGGGCTTTGGGTCTCCACTCTGCACTCCCCCCATCATTCACTATGGTAAGATTTTTTGTTCTGATGATGCCTTATACCTGATCCCTTTGACACCTTATTATCCTCAAAATTGAAGGGGTTTTCAGGCAAGATCTGATACCAGCAATGCTGTTTTGTTCCACATCCTCTTCAGAAAAGTCTGAATTTCTAGCAGTTACCTATTGATGTATTGTTAAACCATAGTTGTATTATCTTCAGCAAAATTTTACTTGCATGTGATACTAATGATATTGTTTGATGTTTTCTACATTCGGTTGGTTCACCAGTTTTGGAATGGGTACAAATACGGATCTCCTCCAATCACTTGGCCAGGTAGCTGTCTTTTAAATTTCTTGGCATAGATGAGCGAGTGCTTCCAGTGCTTCATCAACCTGTTGAAATATTTGAGTTGCTAATCTCAATCAATTCCTGAGAGCATAATTTTGGTTAATGCCTTCAGTGTAGTTTGGACACTTCCTTCAATACCACTGGTTCTTGCTCATAGGCTATCTCTTGAAATGATGGAATGTTGACTAGTTCTTTTAGGTAAAGTGGTCGTGTGCTTTTTCCATCATCTTTTAAGCTTCCTGCATCCATTCAATATTTTGCCTAGAGAATCTTTTAATATTTCAAACTGAAGGCTTGAATTTTTTCTTCAGTTCTTTCAGCTTAAGACATGCTGAGTGTGTTCTTCCTTTTTGCTTTTCTAACTCCAAATTTTTGTGTAGTTCATTTTAATGGTTCTCAAACTACCCTTTGAACTTTTCTGTTCAGCTCTTCTTTCATTTGCTCAAGCAAGTTTCAGAGTCTCTTGGGATATCCACATTGAGCTTTTCTTTCTCTCCTATCTTTCTAGTGACCTTTTGTTTTTGCCTCTTAAGATACCCTAGATGTCATCCACAGATTACCAGGGCTTCTGTCGCTAGTGTTTAATGAGTCAAATATGCTTCTGAGGTGTTCTTGAAATTCAGTTGGGATAGACTTCAGTTGTAAATTGGTTCTGGTTGACGTGCTTTCAAGTTCAACTTACATATGAGCAACCGATGGCTTGTACTCAACTGGACAAAAAGTACTCAAGAACTGCAAGATCACTATTGAGTACACAATTTACTGGAGAGACTCAAATATTCACATAAACATGATCAGTGTCACTGGGTTTAAAAAGTAATCCCTTATAAGTGCACCAGTGCAAATCACACCTGCATTGCTCAAGGGTTAATTGCAATAATAAATAACTTTGTGAGCAGTTATTATTTTTGCCAAGCAATATTCTAAAAACTTTTAAGAATATGAGGGGCCTTCAAAAAGTTCATGAAAATTTCCTATAATCTTCCATTTTTCCACAAACTTTTGAAACTCGTGTAATTTTCATAATTCTGTTCAATAAGAGCAATTACTATTCCTATTTTGTAAATGAGAAAATTGAGAACGAGAGATACGCCTATGTGAAAGTGGCAAACATGGGATCTGAACATAAACAATTTGCTGCTAGAGTCCCTGTTTTAAACTTTTACATTTACTCTTAAACACACAAAAAATAGCTTAATGTCTATATTTTACCAATCTGTTTACTTTATGAAGGGAGAAGTTAGATGCAAAAAAAAAAAAAAGGCTCATTCAATGGTGAAGATTATAAGCAGGGTGTCTCTGGATGATGTGAAACGTTAGCACACTTAGCTGCTAACCTAAAATTGGAGATTCAAACTCACCCAGAAGTACTCCAAAGGAAAGGCCTGGAGATGTACTTCTGAAAACTCAGTCATTGAAAATCCTATGAAACACAGCTCTCCTCTGACATAGGAACTGACATGAGTCAGGATTGATTTGAAAGCAACTAGTTTTGAGATCTCCCAGGGTTCAGTGGCATCATTTTTTAAAAAAATTATTTTATTGGGGGCTCGGATAATTCTTATCACAATCCATCCATACATCCATTGTGTCAAGCACATATGTACATTTGTTGCCCTCATCATTCTCAAAACATTTGCCTTCTACTTCAGCCCTTAATATCAGTTGCCCATTTTCCCCCTCCTTCCCCACTCCCCCCTCCCTCATGAACCCTTCATAATTAATAAATTATTATAGTTTTGTCACAGGTTACAATGTCCGACATCTCCCTCCACCCCCTTCTCTGCTGTCCACCCCCCAGGGAGGAGGCAATACTTAGATTCTTGTAATCGATTCCCCCTTTC
>NW_022103898.1:62162683-62164618 GCF_000313985.2 Echinops telfairi
ATACCCTTTATCCTAGTTCTTTCCTCTATTTCCCTTTACTTTCCTCTTGTCCCACTATCATGCTCAGCCTTCAGTGGCATCATTTTTGCTTTTCATGAAGGAGACCCAAGTTTGAATCCTAGACAGCGAGCCTCTTGTGTAGCCATCACCCACCTGTTAATGGGGCTTGTGAGTTGCTATCATTCTATACAAATTTCAGCACACCTTCCTAACCAAGATGGAGTAGGAAGGAATGCCTGGCAATCTGCTCTTGAAAACCAGCCAATAAGAACCCTGTGGATCACAACACACCAGGCAGCTTTTCATTCTATTGTGCTCAGAGTAAAAAAAACGTAATTGGGATAAACTCAGGACCGCTAACAAAAAAACGGTAAGCAAGGACTACTATGACCAAACATTTGTATGTGTCAAAAGATCGTTTTCACACAGAAGAATAAAAATGCAATGACTTAAAAACAAAAACAAATTCACTGCCATTGAGTAAATGCCAACTCATGCTGGCAAGCCCACAAGACAAGCTAGAATTACCCCTGTGGGATTCCAAGTCCTTATGGGAGCTGAAAAGCCCCGTCTTGCTCCTGTGGAGAGGTTGGTGGTTTCAAGCGGCTGATCTTATAGTTAGCACCCAATATGTAATCCACCATACCACCCGAGCTTCCATAGGCAGTGATCAAGGTCAGCTTCTAAATATGGCTTGCACCTATCTTTAAAAAAAATAAAATGAGGACCTAATGTCGGGGGTTTAAATGGAGAGAAAATGTTTTGAGAAACGATGTGCAAATGCGCTTTACACAATTGATGTGTGTATGGACTGAGATAACAGTTGTATGAGCCCCTAATAAAATGTTAAAAAAAAATAATAATAACACTACCACTAAAATAAAATCATGTTTAAAGGGAAAAGGACTGTCACACCAATTAAGAAATATCCAAGATGGGCATAAGATGGATAAAATGGACATAAAACAACCATAAAAGCACTTGCTTCTGTGTTTCGAATAAAATAACATTTAAAAAATACCATCTAAAGTATAATTAATAAAATTTAATTCTTCAAGAAATTAGGATAATTACAACAAAACTCCAACTTTCAGTATAAAGTTACTGATATAGACATTAAGCATTAAATATGTAGGATACATCTAGAAAGTCAAGTTTTTAAAATTCCCTAATATTTTGTTCTGGATTATTTTAAGGTTGTGAGGAGTTTTACATTAATACATTAAACACATGTTCAATTATTATCCATTTGTAAAGGTTTAATGTTTTTCACTGTTTCACAGCCACCAATTTTTCACTTCTAGCTGCAGAATTTCCATTCAAATTACATATAAAGGAAGGAAAGAATCATAAAATCAAAGAGTCATTACTGTGCTGGAGAAAAAACACAAAAGCAAAACCAAAAAAATCCTGCTCCTTTCAGCTTTCTGTTTGCATAATAGTTTGACAACCTACTTTCCCTCCCAATTCCCTAGTCAATATCAGCAAGCACTTCCTAACATATACTTTAAAGGTCCCTTCTTGTCCACAAAGTAAGCACAAACTTATTAAAAATAAGAACTATTGCCATTAAGGCTTATAACAAGGAGTCATAATATGTTCTGAAGGCAATATGGTATTTTTCTTATTGCTCTTTAAAGGGAAACCATGGTAGGTGAAATCTCACTAAGAGACAGCCCAAATTCTATGCAACAAGAGTATTTCTCTATCACTTTTCTGTTACCATCTGAGAACATATGGAGTCCAAGAAGTTTTTCTTGTAGTAGTCATTTTTTGAATAGCATTTTGAACCATCTATCGTGTTCCACAGCTGGTCTAAATGATTCTAATTCTATTTTACTTTTGAACAAATTCGTTTAAATCAGGGGTGGGGAATGTTCATTCTGCATACCAAATAAGGCCCATGAAGTCATCATCAACTTACATCACACACCT
>NW_022103898.1:62165318-62183120 GCF_000313985.2 Echinops telfairi
CCTCATCTTTCTTCCGAGGAAGACATTTCTAACTACTGACCTTGCAGTTAGCAGTTCAACGAATAACGTCTAAGCAACCGGGGCTCCTTTCCATCACATTAGGGGTGAGTTACTTAAATGGTTGATCAGTACGGCATAAATGATGTTATAAATATCAAAATAGCCTCTAGCAGAAAAAAGGTTCCCCACCTCCGACTTAAATACTGGGCAAAAAGAAGTCTAGTTTTACAAAACAAACAAAAACAAGCACCTTCGTGTGTGGAAATGTTTAGGAAAACAACAAATGATCTTCATCTACAAAACATATAACTCTGACATCCTCCCAGTTCTAGAATACTGTGATATGGTCTTCCTAAGATGCTAAATGTATCGTATAGTCTATAGGTCTGCTTGGAATGGATCTAAGTAAAATGAAAGTTCACATAGAATGAAGTCTACAATTTCTAATTCATCTGACTGAATACAGGGCGTGGAGATAAATAAAAGCAATTCATTTCATGGTTTTAGAAATGCAAAATGCCCACTAAGGGAAAAAGGCCAGTTGTAATGAATATCAAAAATGCAAGTAAGTAAGTAGAAGGTACAAGAAACACAATTCTGAACTTGTGATTTAGCAGAAAAGTAGAGGGTCTATATATAAATATTTCTATGACCATTATTTTTCAGAGTAGGCAAACGTACTGGCAGAATCCTTTCCAAGGATTACAAAACTTTGTGAGCATCTGGGTTCATAAAATAGGTTGGCCCAAATTATAAGAAAAGATGAAGTAGGCATCCAAGTGAAATGGAGTAGTACACCATATCACTCTTCCTTAATATGAAGACAATTTGCTGAAATCAATGTTTGACGATGGTTTATTTGGATCATAGTCCTAAAAGTCAAATATACTATCCCATAATACATACCAAGATAAGCATATCCCTTAAGGAGTATTACCAAAGATTATATGTTCTATGCAAATCTTTAATTCACCTTATCAGTTAACGTTGATCTAGGAAGAGTACATTGTGCCTATATCAACTTAAAGAAACTGATTTTATGGTTTTCTAAAATCTGTATCAACACCAATATGCCTTTGTAGATCCAGACTTAAACCATAAACATGAGTTTTTTAAAATCATTTTAATGCCTAAACTTTAATCGTTCAAAAAGTACCAATGAATGGGGAAAACCGTGTACAGTGTAATCAATCGCATACCAACTAAAGAAGGGACTGGTGAACTCTAGTAGCAAAAGAACTTTAAAAGAATTGAGACTTCACATAATGGAGTCTTCAATAAGCATTATTTTACTCAACTTTGGATACAAAATTATAAAATACAAAAAAAAAAGGACATATAAAGAGATTTCCAAAAGTACATGGAAAAACTCCAGTATCTTTTAATTGCGTTATTCTGTGAACTTTTTGAAGCTGTTTCATCCATCACTTGGAACATGTTTTAGGTATGCATAAAACAAATGCTCTAAGTGGCATTTTATTGAGGATGAATACTTAAAAACCACTCCTAAGGAAAACAAAAGGTCTAATAAAAATATATGGCAATATGAATACTGAAAAAAAAACTTAAAACATTTTTCAGTGGAAGAAATTGGACCTATGGTTTACTTTGCTGGGGGCTATAGGAGTGCATGTCTACAAAGTCCTTGTGGACTAAATATCTCTAGAATTTAAGAGAAAAAAAAGGAAGATAAACTGTAAAGAATTTTATATTTTGACATCCGAAGTGAGAAATAGTTGGTGTCCAACTTTAATTCTTTGAAGAAATTTTAGCAATCACTGGCCTTGGTAGAGTCTACATTTCCTGGGTATAATTATAAATATCTTGTTATATGCAAAAAGAAGCTATTAAACCACATGAATCTGAATTATATGGAAAAATTCTAGTAGGACTAACAAAACAACAACTTTGAAGACTTCCAGAAAAATAAGAGCCTCAAAGTACAGTAAACACTGTACTATATGTCTTCACAATTATTTTGAAAAATCATGTATTAAGAAAAAAATCTATAAAACATAACTAACAATGCACAAAAATAAAATATAAACTAGATAATTGGGAGGGGACTTCTAAAAATTAAATACTTAATATGTAGCAAACAATGTCACCAAGAGCAAAAAAGAACCTATAGTCTGGGGAAAACTTTGGCAATACATTAACTGACCAATCTATAAATGTCTAAAGTTAATTGAAAATGTAATCCCAGAAATAATGGCATGGTTCAAATACCAAAACAACAAATGCTGGTGAGGCTACTCTAAACTGCTGGTGGAGGTGCATAATAGTACAAACACTAGAGAAAATGTTCTGGTGTTTCCTTAAAATGCAATCTCACCCCTAGGAATATACTCTACAGAAATAAGAGATGTGACATGAATAGACATGTGGACATTCACGTCCACTCAAGGTGACGGAAATAATGTAAATGCCCATAAACAGATAAATGGAAAAATAAGCTGTAGTGCATATATATACACACACACATAGTAGAATACTATGTAACAAATAAATAACAAAAAATCCACAAAATTATCTCACAATTTGGATAAATCTGAGGACATTATGCTTTATGAAATGTTAATCGTAAAAGGAAAATACTATACACCACTATTATAAAAAGCCAACCTGAAAAGACATGGGAAGGAAAATGAAACTACGCCCACAGGTTTGAAAGAAAATGTTTCTCCAAATGTATTTACTTGTATAGCAAGTATATCCCTGAGTGTAGTAGCACATAAAGAACCCTGGTGCTACTGTGGGTTATGCACTGAGTTGCAAACCAAAAGGTCAGCAGGGTGAATGCACAGAGCAGCCCCATGGCAGGGCTGGGAAATGAGGCTGTTTACTTCCCTGCTACTCTAACTCTGTTCTATAGGGTTGCTAGGAGATGGAGTTGACTCAATGGCACTGGGTTTTGTTTTAATATAGTAGAGCATACTGGAGGGAAAGTTAATAAAAACTTCTTTAGCTATAATCAGACACCTAGAAGGAAAGAATTGCTGGGCCTGGAGTCTCAAGATCATAGTTTCAGGGGGCTTTTACATCCTACTTTGTTGAGTTGAAGCTGGAGTTTTAAAAAGCTAGTGAGGGAGTAGGCGCATTAGAACCGATTGTGATTGTGGTCATGATTGTACAATTCTTCTTGATATTATTGAACTATTGAATTGTATGATATGTGAATTTTGTGCCAATAACACTGTAAAAAAAAGCTTGTGACCAGCCCCTGAAGGTGCAACTATAGATCTTCCTGTCTAGAGCAGAGGAGTGAAGAACACTGAAGACATATGGAAAAGACTAGTCCAATGGACTGTACCCACCTAAGCTTCTACAACCCTAACACCAGAAGAACTGGATGGAGCCCAGCTACCATCACTAACCTTGCTGAAAGGAAATCACACTAGAAAATCCTGGATAATGTGGGAGGAAAACACATAACAGAGCCCAGGCTTACTTGTCAGACAGAGACAGGTAGAAATCCCCTGCAAGGTAAAGGAAGATGTTAAATGGTAAGGAAGATGTTAAGTGGTAAGCAAAAAGTAAAAGGCAACTAGAGTAAACAACATAACATATGCAATTTTGCAGTAACAGTAATTTATGAGTCAATACATATGTAAATAAGCATGCTAAATAGTTGAGGGAGATCAAACAAAAACATAGGTATGTTGTCAGTGCTACTATACACTATGTATACATTTTTAAGTGTTGCATGTATACTCATATTTATATAGGGCATATGGGGCACAGTTATGGAAATTATACGTAAGACAACGGTGATGAACTACTTGAAGACTAAGGACCACAGTCTCGGAAGACATCTAAGTGTCAAAGATTTATAAATTATAATGCCAGGGACTCAAGTAGAAAGAAAATGTTTTGAAAAAAAAATGACAACATATGTACAGATGTGTTTGACACATTGGATATATGTATAGATTGTGATAAGAGCTGTAAGAGCCCCCATTAAAATTTTAAAAAATAACTAAAGTTCTACATCCTAGTCCATTGAGAAGCATCTGGAATCTTAAAAGCTTGCAGCGGCCATCTAAGAAGCAACTATTGGTCTCTTCCCACCTAAAGCAATAGAGAACGAAGAAATAGAAGACTCAAGGATGCACTTATTAGTCCAACAGCCTCACAGCTTCCTCTAACCTATGAACAGAAGATCTAGATGTTGCCCAGCTACCATCATCCACATATAACAGAACTATATTTTAAGGTTCCTGTTAGAATGGGTAAAAATGCTGACAGAATTTAAATTAAAACAAACAAACAAACAAGCAAACAAGCAAACAAACCAGACTTACTTCTAACACAAAACTCAAGACATTCCTAAAGGCTGCCTCTCAGCCAAATACTACACAGGTTTACTAAAGAGTAATACCATGAAGAATGTGCTCCTCAGAAAAATCAATTATACAAGACCAAAAGGCTAATGTTTACCCCAAAACAAAGATGAGAAGACAAGGAGGGGCAGAAAAAAAGGGTGAATGGAAAGAACATTGACATAACACTGTGGGACAAAGTGCAAATGCATTCTTGATTAGAAAATAAATTTGCTAGGCAAGCTTTCACCTAAAATAAAATATTTTTTAAAAACAAACATAACATAATTGGAGAGCATAATTTTGGTGCAACAAGACAAGCACACAATTTGGTGAATTAAAGAAATATTTGCAAGAACAATGTTATCAGCTGCTGTCTTCAACACTTCTGTAATTGTTTATGTCAACCTCAAAATCAAGAAACTAGTGGAAATGCTTTAGTTCTCTTGCCTACTCTTCAAAGGGGAAAAACAATGCCTGAAGAAGTATCAGTGTTTTTGTAGCCGTTAAAACATAGCTACCAATAAAATTTTAAAAACAAAAAATATAGCTCCGTAAAATTTCAGGAAAGAGAAGTATTGTGGAGGAAATTTAGAATCACTTTCCTCCTGAGATCAAGTTAGATGTGTCAAAATTGTACTCTCAAGATTTGTGTTATCTTCAACATTGTGTCTCTTTCCTAAAAATGAGTTTTCTGGTCCTGTAATACACTGTGAAGAATATGAAGCTATTAAAAATTTGAAGGACTGTTCTATTAAAATATTAATGTTTTATTCAACTTAAGGTTTTCTCTGATTCATAGCTAATTGATAAGAATTAAAAGTACTTCTGGATGTACTAGATTATTCAATAACCTATTAGATAGTTATGGGATAAATAGTATATAAGAAACATAAAATATTTCTAAACTAACAAAATGGTTCAGTAATGAAATGGCCCAACATCCACCCTCAAAATAATGAGGACAGTATCATTTCTCCCCCCCAGTATTTCCCAACACCTACTTACCTGTGCAACTTCTTTCAACATTTGCTACTCTGGAAATTGGAAAGCTCAGAGCTGGAGGCTGAAGTGAAGAAGGAAAGGTTGGAGGATGAGCCATGGCACCAGCCCCACACTAGGAGCTCCCCTGAGATACTACAGCAGGGTTGACACCATAGCTCTGAAGTTCAAACTCCAGCAAACGATAAGAAAGGAGTCCAACCAGAACATGATAAACGATGGGATTCTTCTGCTCTTTGAAAAATAAGGAAATCATGCTATAAAGATCTGAATGTCCAATTTCAACATGACTCCCTTTTCATCTCTTTATTACCCAGTCCCAGAATCATTTCAGTCCACTCATAGTACTGTATTTTTTTTAAAGGTTAAAAGTCAAGCTTTATGAATTTTCACACATTTCAGAAGAAATGCCAGGATAGTGCTTACCTTGCCATCTTGAAAAGGTCTAAAACAATATTATTTCAAATTCTTTGCCTGGACACTTCTTATATATTTCCTTTGCTGTTTTTAGCACTAAACTAAATCTAAGACTCTATTTCACGGTAATGCCATCAACCTACCAAATTAGTTGAAAGCAAAACTACATGGGAGTACTTAATTTCTTAAAGTGGAAAAGTGAATATATATTATTTGAAAAATAAAAATGACTTCTGGTGTAAGTATGTTCCTGAGGAAGAAATTAATTTCTTAAAACTTGCTCCACTTAGACTAAAACAAGAACTCCAATGATAATAATAATCTGACACTTTAATCAAATTAGCTAAAGAAAAATATAAAGTATCTTAACAAAATAAACATAAGATTTAATAAAATATCATTTACTTTCATAAAAATGTGAATCCTTGTTTGATAATATAAAAATTTATTGATTAATTCAGAGAAAACGGATTTGAATATTTAAATATTAAAGCTACTAAAAATACCTGTTATTTTAAGACAGTTGATATACTGAAGAATATAACCAGATATTATCAAAGGTGACAAATATTTTAAATGATACACACAGAACCCTAAAATATGTGAAGCAGCTAAAAATACAAAAACTACCCCATCGAGTGAACATAGGACCTTGACTGTAATTAACATCTTGTCATATAAATTAATACAATAAATATTCAGTGAACGTGTAATATGAAAACAGCTAGATATTACATTTTATGTTCTCATATACCGATTTGATGCTCAGGATAAAGGAACAACACAAATCAAAGGGAGGAAAGATGAAAACACATTTACAATGGCTTTTCATATTGTGTTTCTGTGGTCTGCAACAAAGCTCCTTAAATTGTGGATGATGGTCTCCTATGGGGTTTCTTAACCAAATGTGGGAGTTGCAGGGCAAATTTCTTGGGTGAAAAGGGGTCCTGAAAAGGGAAAACTTTATGTATTCCTGGTTTAGAAGGCCTTGGAATTTTACCCTTTATTACTTCTACTCTACTATCTTTTTTACATTTTCTTTTTATATTCCAGCCACACTGGCACCATTACCATTTCTTAAACATCACACAAACTCTGGTGTTCAGCCATTTGAACTTCTTGTATTACTTAAGAATGTGGTTCCTACCTCAGGTCATCTCAATGAGAATTTTCCTGTCTATTCTATTTTGAATTGCAATATTCTCTCCCCCAACCCACCCCTTAAAACTCCCTACTCAACTTATTTGCTTTATTTTTCCCCATATCCCATATTGCCAAATAATGCACAAGATATTTTATTTATCTACTATCTACCAATGCTCTAAAACATCAGCTTCATCAGGATGGAAATATATACTGCTCTTGTATCTTTTGGTATCTCATCACTTCTGAATCCAGAGTCTGGTGAAGTGCAAGGCACCATGTTGTGAAGGTTCACAGCATGAATGCATCCCATCATATTTCAGCATGCTGTTATTTGATTATATGATATTAATTGGCCAATGTAATGCTATAGCACATGCAAAAACTTTAACCATAATTACTTTAAAAAATAGAATTATGTCAAAAAACTAATGTTAATTTTATATTTCTGAAATATATGCAACTTTTTATACTGAAAGTGATGATTACTTCCCAAAATACTTAAAGAGAACAACAGAAACCTTCATAAGTTTGAACACCACAAGATGAAAAATACCACATAAGGATTTAGAGATTGGGTATTTTTCCCCTTCATTTATTAGCTTGTTTCTCAAGTTATATTAGTTTTATAATTTCTTCATTTAAAATTTTTGGTTAGAGAACATTTCACTGGAGAGTTTAATATAATGCAACAGTACACTTTTCTCACCTGTCCAAAAACAAAACAAAACAGAAAAAAGGCCAGTGGGTTGCACTGTAGCCCATGAAAATGGTCTCACTTGAAACAAACAGCATATAACTATGCAAATAAGAATATGTACTGAATGTTTACCACATGACAGAGTACTGAAGGGGAAAAACACATTTTCTCACACACACACATCTTTATATATACTACCCTATTTATAACAAAACTTTATAACATGGTTACTCCTCCTATCTTATTATTTGCCAGATGAGGAAACTGAGGAACAGATAAGTCGAGTCTATAAAATGGTTAAGCTAAAGGGGCTTCCCTATCCCAGTCCTGTAACCCTACCATAGAATTACAGGTTGGCTCTCCAGAAAAATGCAAATGGAAATTTAGCCAAAATGGAGATAAGGGGTAAACAAATGCTTGAAAAGTAAACAATAAAACATCTACATTCAGAATTGTGGGATTTTAAGTATTCTTTTCTTATTCCATTCACTGCCAGTATATAAGAACCCTTCCTCTCCCACCCACTCCCCACCAAATTTTCTTTGAAGAATTTTATGACTCCAGAGAAACAAATGTCATACACTATCATAACGGAGTCAATAAATGAGAAGACTAAATAACAAGTTTACTTTTTATGCTATGAAAATTTTTTTTTAAGTTTTGAAGATTTAACAAAAAGTAGACATCCTCCTACATCAATGAGGTTCTATAATAAGTTTTTGGAAATAGTGCCCCACATCAAACTACAGTTTTTAGACAGATCAAGTTGTTTCAAGAAAGGCCTAAAAGATCTCAAAGAAGCGCCAAGAGAAGGAAGGTCATCAAGTTCAAAGAATGAACAAACTGTGGTGGAAGTCTGGAAATGGAGAGACAAAAACAGAAGTTGGGATCTCACATGGTTCAGGATTTTCCATTTAAAACAACACTTTGGATCCAGAAAGTTTTCTGCTTAAGGGATGCCCAAAGCATTATGTGAAGATCTGCTAGATTAAAGAGCTGATCTACCAGTCTTATTAAAACAAAGATCGAATGTAAGGAAGACCATTTTATGAAACAAATCATTATAGGGAATGAGTCTTGGGTTTACCAACACAAACCAGAGAGCAAGGTCTAATCAAAACAGTGACTTCCAGCGGGGCCTATTAGGGCAGGTAAATTCAAAACAGAGTTCTAGTCAGAAAGTTACAGCAATTGTTTTGGATACTCCAAAGGGGGCATCTTGGCAGTTGTTTCTTTTGAGAAAATCTATCTAGGAATTATGAAAACTGAAAACCACATTGATGAGGGACAAAGCCAACAAAGTTATCACAAGGATTTTTTCTCCCCCAATCATGACAATGCACTTGGTCAGTCTTCCAGGAGATAGCAAGAGGTAGCCTATGAGTATTTCTTTCAGACACATTATCCCATCCACCCTTAGAGAACATTACAAGAAACATGAGTGCCACAAGGAGCTGAAATTCATCTGTGTTCCTACCAGGCAGACTAGAAAACATCATCATTCACAAGACACTGGGTACAATAGGGAGTTTGGTAGAAAGAGAGCTAACTTGAACGTCTAGTCAAACTTTCATCAGAAACAATGTTAGAATGCAGACATGTAACATCTTTAGAGCACAAAAATGAAAATCCGTCAACCTTGAATTCTATACCCAGTGAATGTTGTATTTCACAAGTGAAGGTAAAATAAAGACTTTTTCAGGCATACATTGTTAAAAGGATCTACCACCTCAGCACTACATTTTATTAAAATGTTATTTTCAAAAATCTTTCACAAGTATAGGAAAAAAATATACCATATAGAAAGCAGGAAAGGGAGGAAAATGAAAAAAGAGGGAAAGAAGCAAGATGGCGAGAGGCAAGGAAAGACAAATGGGAGAAAAACAAGAGGTGGAAAGAAGGAAAAAGGAATCAACCAAGATTTAAAATTATGGAGGACAATAAAAAGCAGAAATAACATTACCCCAAATGAACAATGAAAATATGTATCAGAAGTGAGGCAGTAAATACACTTCTTATGAAATAAAACTCCAGCTGAGGCTGAAAAAAAGATTACGGTGTACCTTTCTAGGAGTATGGCAGACTCTCAAAATGCTCGATTCTAAACACAACTGAAAAAGCTCTGAATATTTGATTTCATTTAATCAACAAATATTTACTGAGAGGCTACTATAAGCCAGGGTCTATTTGTACCAAACCAACCAACCAAACTCACTGTTCCTGAGTCAATGCTGACACATAGCGATCCCGTGTGGGTTTCTGAGACTAATTATTTACGGGATTAGGAAGTCCAGTCTCTCCTGCAGAGCATGCTGGTGGTTGCAAACTGTCGAACATGCAGATCAACCCAAGTGTGAACACTACACTACCAGGACTCCTTATTCTTTGTACAGAAGTGAAAAATTATTACCGATTTAAACTGAGAGTATCCAGCACTTCAAAACGATGAAAAACGAGAAATTCAGAAAAGATATGTGAGAGGTAGAAAATCTACTAGAGCCCTTTATATAAAACCCACTGCCTTTAAGTTGATTACAGCTTACAGTGACCCTACTGGGATTTCTAAGGCTGTACAGCTTTACAGGAGCAGACAGTAGGTTTGAACTGCTAACCTTGCCATTAAGAGTTCAACTCTTATCAATCAGGCCATCAGGGATCCTTTACTTTTTTTTGGTCTGTTAAAATTTTTTTTTTCTTCCTTCTTTTAAATCATTTTATTAGGAGCTCATACAACTCTTACCACAATCCATACATACATCAATTGTGTAAAGCGCATTTGTACATTCATTGCCCTCATCATTCTCAAAACATTTCCTCTCCACTTAAGCCCCCAGCATTAGGTCCTCATTTTCCCCCTCCCTCCCAGCTCCCACCTCCCTCATGAGCCCTTGATAATTTATAAATTATTATTTTGTCATATCTTGCCCTGTCCGACGTCTCCCTTCACCCACTTTTCTGTTGTCCGTCCCTCAGGGAGGAGGTCACATATAGTTCCTTGTAATCGGTTCCCTCTTTCCAACCCACTCTCCCTCCACCCTCCCAGTATCGCCACTCACACCACTGGTCCTGAAGGGATCATCCGCGCTGGATTCCCTGTATTTCCAGTTCCTATCTATACCAGTGTACATCCTCTGGTCTAGCCAGACTTGCAAGGTCGAATTCAGATCATGATAGTGGGGGTGGGGAGGAAGCATTTAGGAACTACAGGAAAGTTGTATTTTTCATCGTTGCTACATCGCAACCTGACTGGCTCGTCTCCTCCCCGAGACCCCTCTGCAAGGGGATCTCCATTGGCCTACAAATGGGCTTTGGGTCTCCACTGCACACTCCCCCCCTCATTCACGATGGTTAGATTTTTTTTTTCTGATGATGCCTTATACCTGATCCCTTTGATATCTCGTGATCGCATATGCTGGTGTGCTTCTTCCATGTGGGCTTTGTTGCTTCTGAGCTTGATGGCCGCTTGTTTACCTTCAAGTCTTTAAGACCCCAGACGCTTTCTCTTTTGATAGCCGGGCACCATCAGCTTTCTTCACCACATTTGCTTATTCACCTGCTTTGTCTTCAGCGGTTGTGTTGTGAAAGTGAGTATCATAGAATGCCAATTTAATAGAAGAAAGTATTCTTGCATTGAGCGAGTACTTGAGTGAAGGCCCAATGTCCTTTGTTACCTTAATACTAAATCTATAAACATAGGCACATAGATCTATTTCCCCATCCTCATACAGGGATCCTTTTCATAAAGCACTTTCCTGCCCCCCCAAAACCAAAACACAAAACATGAAACTTACTATCTTTACCTGGATCCTGACTTACAGCAACCTTATAGGCAGAGTAAACTGTTTCCAAGGTTCTAATTCTTTATATGAATACTATAATGTCTCATCTTACTCTGGTGGACTAGGTGGTGGTTTGAACTACCAGCCTTATAGTCAGCAGCCCCAAGCTTATCCCACTGTATCACGAGGGCTCCTTTTCATAAAGCTAGTACCCTAAAAAGCTATAACTTAATTGTAATAACCCCTTCATTAAAAGGGCAGCAAAAAATCTTGATGGCTTTCATTCTGATGCTCACCAAAGGGAGAAAATCTTTCTGCAGAGAATCAAGAGCCACAAGTCAGTGCAAGTTCACATTACCTGTGTTGTATAGACACTTTCAAACCATTTTACTTTTAATAAGTCCTAAACTGGTAGTGTCCCCAAGCACCTGTCAAATACCCCAAAAAGCAAATGCAAACCCTCTTGGAAATATCCTTTCACATACTCCTCAAAGAATTCTAAGAAATGTGAATTGACTGCTTACCACACAAAGAAACAAAGAACCCAAGAAAGAAACTGAAAGGTATTAGAATAACTTGTGTTGACTTCCAATTTTTTGGTATTATCTATCATACACAGAACACAGAATGAGTAAAATGATTAATGAAATGAAAAAAGAGAAACAGATGTACTGGAAATCATATCTAAACAAAGGAAAAAGGCTGAAAATGATAAAATATTAGGTTAAGAATTAGACAAGAGGATTATAAAACACAACCTATGGGAAATGAAACAGTACACCATCCACCAGTCAATATCATTTTGTTCAGGTACACGACAAATCATTATGCCTTACTGACCACAAGCTGACCATAATGGGCTTACATGAGAAAAAGCCAAAAGAAAAATAACTAGAAAAACTTCCTGTTAAAGTTTACGTTAAGTGCCATCAAGACAGCTCTGATTCACAGGAATCCAATGGTACAACAGAAGGAAACATTGCCTGGTACTTTCTATGGCTAGAAATTTGAAAAGTTAAAATATTTGCTAACAAAAAAGATATCATGGAGGAGGAAGAAGGAGGAAGAAGAATGAATTAAAATTCAAACTGCACAAAGCACAAGCAAAGAAGCTATTCTCAGAGAAAAATTTAGATCTTTAAATGCTTACAGTAAGAGACGAGAGACTGAAATATTGAGCTAGGAGGCCAAATTACTAGCAAAAGAGCAGAACTTAAATGATATAAAGTGAAATTAATAGATAAAACACAAAGTAAATTTAAGCTAAAACTTGGCTCCTCATAAAATTGATAATTATTTGACAAGATTGAATAAGTAATGGGAAAACACACAGTGTACAACAATAAGAATGTATATAGCATACACCAAGGATAGTATTTTAAATAAGTATTTTATCCTGATAAAGTATAATATAAAATATCTTACATTCCACACCAGACATCATATTTAATGGTGAAAACAATTAACAGGAGAAAAGCTTCCACTGTGAGCTTTTCTATTCAACAATGTTTTAGAAGTACCAGTCAGTTCAGAAAATAAATGCAAGTTATATAAACAGAAGACTCAAAATTTTAACATCCAGTTGGGTATTTATATAAAAGCTAAGCGAATAATCAGAAAATATGAGTTATAGGAAGAAGGTAGCATCGGAATTGGAGGAAGGCTTATTAACAACCTGGGATATACAGATGAATTTATGTGTATTCATATATATGAATATGTTTCTTCAGTAAGAAGCAACCTTGCTTACTGAACATGCTGATGAAGGTCAAGGATTGCAACTTCAGTATGGAATATACCTCAATGTAAACGATTACATCAATGTAAAGAAAGTAAACTCCTCACAGTTCTACCAAAAGGGTAACATCGTGATAAAGTGAAAAAAGACTGAAGTTGTCAAGATTTCATCCTGCTAGAATCCATAATCAATGCTCATGGAAGCAGCAGTCGAGATCAAAAGACAGTGTGTGTTGGGTAAATATGCTGCACATGACCATTTTAAAGGTGCTGCAAAGTTAGGGCTTTGAGGATTAAGGTGCACCTGACCCATGCTATGGAATTTTCCACTGCTTCGTATGCAGGTGAAAGTTGGATATTGATTAAGGAAGACCAATGAAAATGCAATGCATTTGAATTATGCTGCTGGCATAGGATATTGAAAGTACTGTGGATTGCTAAAAGGACCAACCAATTTGTCATGGAAGAAGTACAACTATAATGCTGCTTAAAGATAAGGATGGCAAGACTTCACCTCATGTACTTTGGACATGTTATTAGGAGAGACCAGTCCCTGGAAAAGGACATCATGCTTGGCAAAGCGCAAGGGCAATGAAAATGAGGAAGAGATGAGATGGGTGAAAACAGTGGCTGCCAAGCTTAGGTTCAAATCTAAGAACAATCATAAGGATGGTCCGACCCAAGACTTGGCGGTGTTTCATGCTGCTATACACAGGATTACTAGGAGTCAGAACTGACTCAAATTGCCTACACATGAACTAAGCAAATTACAAGAATAAAAATGGGTGGCAACACTAATAGATAAAATAAAGAAATTAATTTTTAAAAATTAACTGTATTTCAATACATGTCTATCTGTAAAATATAGTCATAAAAATATAACCTATAATAACCAAAAAAACTTATGTACAAATGTGGATGAAGTTTTAGAAATTCATTAGGAAAAAAATAAGATTTTACTGAGAGAAAATATAGAGGATCTTCATATATGGCTTCACGTGTAAAAAGAATTATCATAAAAGTATTCCCTCCCTAAATAGAAAAATAATACAGGAGTCTATTTTAATTTCTTCATTTAATTAGGAAAGATCTCAAATTCCAATTTTTTAAAGTGGGGGAGAGACGAATTAAAAAAACAAAAGCTTATATCAAGTCAATTCTGGCTAGGAGAGTCAAACTGCTCCCTAGAGTTTTCAAGACTGTACTTTAAGGTCAACACTTGTCTGTCAGTTTGTCATGCTGTAGTGGCTTGCATGTCGTGCTGGGAGCTGTCACTGATATGTCAAATACGACCGAGTTAAAAATTAGACATTGAATAAGAAAGACGAAGGAAGAATCACTGCCTGCGAGTTATTGTGCTGGCAAAGAATATTCAAAGTAACATGGGCTAGAAAAATAAACAAATCTACCTTGAAAGAAATACAGTCAGAATGCTCCTTGAGAGCAAGCACAGTGAAACTGTGATGCCCGGGGGGAGTGGGGAATCATGCTTGGTAAAGCGGAAGGGAGCAAAAAGGGAGAAGAAAAAAAAAAAAAGGAAGCAACAATGGTCTCAAATATGAGAATGGTACAGGATCAGTCAGTGTTTCGTTCTGTTGTGCCTGAGGTCGCTTGAGTCAGAACTGACTTGATGGCACCGAACAAAACCGCTCTTTAAGGAAGCAGATAGCCTCATCTGTCCTCCAGTGGAACAGCTGGTGGATATGAATTATTGGCTGACCTTGCAATTAGCAGAGCCAAACACTTAACTCACTACTCCACCAGGACTCCTCCTGACTAATAAGACTAGGGACAGGGAGGATTACTGGCTTTACCAAATTTCAGATCAATACAAACACTGCTAATCAGACTATATATATGGTAAAAAATACTCCGAAAGATATTCTAGAACACCTTGTGAGTTTAATGATTTAAGGTAGCTTAGGTTCAGCCAATTTTTCCCTAAACTTCATAAAGCTCCTTCTCTTGTCTTCACATAAACTTTAAAATGTGGTGGCTTGGTTTTTTGAGATTTCCTGGCTCTGTTCTTCTCTGCTTTTATCTAGATCGGTGGTTCTCAACCTCCCTTATGTGGCGACACTTTCATACAGTTCCTCATGTGGTGGTGACCCCCAACCATAAAATTATTTTCGTTGCTACTTTATAACTCTAATTTTGCTAAATGTTATTAATCGTAATGTAAATATCTGGTATGCAGGATGTATTTTCATTGTTACAAATTGCACATAATTAAAGCATAGTGATTCATCACAAAAACAATATGTAATTATATCTTGTGAAATATTTATTTCTAATGACATAAATGAATTCCCAAAGTTACTTTTTTATTTTTTAAGATGTAATGTACAATCCATACATTCATCCAGTGTGTGAAGCACAACTAAATGAAATTTTGTCTTGAAGCATGGTGTAGCATGGTTAACAGTCTTCACACAGGTACTCGTATGTGGGCATATTTGTGTGTGAGTGGACCCGCCAGGAGACGGATAGAGGAGTGGTGTCTCGGTTCCTAAGACCATGGGAAATAAGTGTTTTCCGATGGTCTTCGGCAACCCCTGTGAAAGGGTCATTTGACACCACCACCCCCGCCTCCAAAGGGATCATGAGCCACAGGTTGAGAACCGCTGACAGATCTTCTCTTTCTTGTCATTGCTGTTTCTATTCTGCTTAGTTTGGGTTTCATTTTTCTTCTCAGTGGGATCCTGAACATGAGCACTGGTGACTCAGTTTTCAGAGTCCACAGAGCTGTAGCTTGCTCCTGTCACTGTAGGCTTTAGCATGGGTCCCTTACACGCATCTCATGGAGTGGGCAAAACCTCTCCCAATTTGAGCTGTGGTTCTTGAACTGGCTCGAGGCAATTTTCCAGTGAATAATATAGCATACTTCTACTTACTCTCAGCACTGAGAAAAGCTATCCATGAGACATTCTCATTCTTCTTTATACTTTGCAGAGAAACTGATAAACAAGCAGGTATTTATGATAGTTCACACCTGCTTATATTGAGGTTTACAAGACCCCTTACCACTAAGTTTTATAACAAAGCTTTTCATGGATTTTGGTTTTGCTATCTTGTTCTAATTTTATGTGGGAATTCAGAAGATAAAAAACTGTCAACAACACTGTTAACATGCCAGAACACACGCATAGCCTAAGACTGCATTTTTAAAAATAACTTTTTCTTCTGTATTTTCTGATTTGGAGAAATATTTGCACTAATTTTGCAAGTGTCTATTTAATAATGAGTACAATGTTCCCGGTCCATTGTGGATGACTAAGACAAATCATTTCAGTGCAAAATATTTTTCTGAAAGATAACACTCAGTATTTCTTATGTGCTTACAGGATAAGGCGGAAATTCCCAAAAAGGGCATCCACAATGAACACACAGGGAGGCCATAAAATATTAAAACTTTTCTAGGTTAACACAGAAACATTTGTTAGACAACATGTGAACCACTATCAGACTTGGAGATAGCTATAGATAGAGCAGAATTGTTCATTTTCCTTTTGTTCGAAGGATACTGTAAAAAATTACTGAGTAAGATGCCATAAACCAGAATGTTTGAGCATCTTAGTGTATAGAAGAATGACGTGAAATAGCAATTGATCTCTCACTACACAAGGGGAAAAGGAAAATCAAACTCCACATCAGCATTAACCAAGGCTGAAGTCAGACAAGTCTCATCCACTAACATTCTTACCAGTTCAGACACCAAAACAGTCTCTCCCACAGCACTCTACTTTTCAGCTGAGTTTGATAATTCATTGCACAGGCCACACAGAATTCACAGAAAACATGGTTGTCGGCTTATTAAAGAAGTTAACAGGTTACATATGCTTATGATACAATTATTCAAATAGGAAAGTCTGGTCTCAGTGGTGCCCACAAGCAGGACTTTCTCTGGAGGTTGGCCTCTCAGTCACACTGCTGATAGATAGGGTCGTGCATTGTTACAAAGTTCTCAATAAATGCTCAAAAGGGTAAACCACTCTACCATAAGCACAGCCCAAAGGCACTCAATTTTAGCTGTGGGTCAGCAAACTTAGCCCTCTTCCCAGTTAAGTACCTGGAGGGAATGAATCCCTCTCCACAAGCTAGCCTCCTATTCAAAAGTATTCAGATTTTACTTGCTCTGTGAGTCGGATGTCTACCGCTCTGTCTCATGCTCTGATTCTGCTTTTGCTGCTCCACTGACGTCACAGCTGTCTGCTAGATCAAGAAAGTTCAATGTGCACGTATCTCAGGGTTCAAAAAACGTGCTCTGCTCTGGCTCAGCTCTTGCTGGTAGTGAGCAGTTACTGCATTTTACACCCAGCAGGATACCAATCACAATTAATTCAGTTAACAATCACTCACAATTGAATCCTACGGGTGCCTTTCCCCACCTTCTCTTACCCAGATCCATCGCAAAGGATCATTTGGTATGAGTAACAAAGATTATGTCTAGAAGAACCACATTAAATAACTCACTGCACTACACTAAGTGAGGCTGGATTTTTAAAAAACAAGTTACCCCATACGCTGCCCTAAAGGACGACAGAAAAAAGTGCCCAAATATAATGCACTAAAAAAAAAAAATCTAACGCTATTACTGCCGCATAGCAAAGGATTCACCTGTAAAGAATTTGGGAATTCATTTAACTTGATGTTCTTAGCTAGCCATAGGAAAAGGAATGTCAAATAAAATGCCCCAATTTTT
>NW_022103898.1:62183867-62185810 GCF_000313985.2 Echinops telfairi
ACACACACACTCCGCTTAATAAAAAATTTCAGCTCATGCTAACAAGATAACTTTTGTTAATAGTGTGATCCTAACATGAGAAGCATTACATTAAATATGTAATTATAAGAGCACGTTCATTTCAGAAGTCATTGTATAACTAAGAAACTGACTACAAAGTGTCATCCATTTTAAGGTTGTTCAGGTATTTGTTTTTTAACTCATTCCTTCACCAGCTTGACTTTCCTCACCTTCACCCAACACCAAACAGCAACCGTAATTAAAAGACTCCATGTATCTGTTCTGGACATCAAATTTATTCTGACAACTGTTAAACTGCTAAGTGTTCCCCCTTTAAAAACTCCTGTGGGCTTTATTTTTTAATATGTATCTTTAAAGAGCCCTGGTGACATAGAGATTATGTATTGGGCTGCTAACCACAAGGTCAGTAATTCTAAACCACTGGCCACTCCAAAGGTGCTTTCAACTCCTGTAAAGTTACAGTCTTGGTAACTCACAAGGGCAGCTCTACGCCGTCCACTCCCTATGAGCTGGCATCAACTTGATGGCAGTGAGTTGTTGTTCTTGCTGTTTTTGTTTTTTTGTTTGTGGCGGGAAGGGGGATTGGATGTATCTTTAAAATACTACTTATCATATACTCTAAAATACTTGATGTGGGCGCTTAAGAAAAAAAGGTGCTAACAAGTTTATCGTGCTATTATTTCTCTAAGAGATTATGAGTTGTGTCCTAATTTCAAAGAGAATAAATTTCAAAATATGCAACTTAGAATGTAAGGAACTGGATATATTATTGGTTATTTACATTACTTCTGTACTGCTGAGGAAGAAAGTGCATACAATATTATACGAAACTCTTGAATATTATGTAAACAAACATATACTAGTGATTTTATATGAAGTAAATAGATAACTAGTGCTCTAAAAATAATGCAGAAATCACTGATGGCTAATGAGATAGTTAATGAGTAACTGAGGGATATCTTAGAAATTGTCTAGGGCTTTTGGTGGGTGAGTAATGTCATTACTAGTAATCCCATTCAAAATAATGTAGGGCACCATCTCCCCCCACCCACCCAAGTTGCCCATAACACTAAAGAAGGATGGCTATATACATCAAAATACATATGTAAAATATATCTATAAAAACTAAAATTGAAACAAAATTCAACTAGTGGTTGTTCCTAAGGAAGGAGGCAGGGTAAGGGGTGGAAAGTGAGAGTTGGAAATACCTCTATTAAAAACAATAAACAAACTGCATGATAATACAGGTAGTGCAACATTTATTTGT
This sequence comes from Echinops telfairi, assembly GCF_000313985.2. Lineage (NCBI taxonomy): Eukaryota > Metazoa > Chordata > Mammalia > Afrosoricida > Tenrecidae > Echinops > Echinops telfairi. The sequence goes on from NW_022103898.1 coordinate 62,185,156, forward strand.
TAAAAAAAATAATAATAAACTATCATATTTACCCCATAATGTCACTAATAAAGATCTGAAAAGACACATACCTGTTTTCTGTCATCAGTAAACTTTTACAGTGTATTATATATTTTCCTGGAAAGTTTCTATAATGAACATCTATTCTTACTATAATTTTAAAAAACAACCAAAAGGAGAAAACAACAAACATTGAATGGTGCTGGGATAGAGAATGTTAAGCCAGTTTCCTGTCATAGCTCAGTTTGTTCTCTGACATATTCCACTAAGTTAAAGCAGCTCTTAGGCTGTAAAGGTATTCCTCCAGAATATATGGATTAGGATGCATTAGATACAGTTTATTGATAACATAATACACTAAGCAGCACATGATGTGCTATGACTTCATGTTAAAAATGATGAAGCCTCTCAACGTGGCCAGAACGACTGTCAGGAGCCCTGCAGCACAGTGGCTAATTGTGTGGAGGCTAACCAAAAGAGAGCGCGGACCCAGCAGCTGCTCTGCAAGAGGAAGAGAGGTAATCCCTTTCTACAAAAAATTTACTATCTTGGAAAGCCTTTGGGGAAATCTTACTCTATTCTACAGGATCACTTTGAGTCAGAATTGACTTAAGGGTTTGGATTTAAAGCAGTGTGTCCCAAAGTGGGATATCTC
>NW_022103898.1:62187335-62195619 GCF_000313985.2 Echinops telfairi
TCTAGTTCAAAAAAAAAATTCTTGAACTGTGTGAGCAAAGGTGAAGTATTCCAACAAGAAGAACTGACCAAAACATAGGAAAAAAGGCGTGAAAACCACAGTAGGAAGATTAGAAGCAGTGTTATACCACAGAATGGAAAAACACCACCATTGGGAGTAGCCCGAGAGAGAACTGGACAGGTTAAGCCCAGGCAAAGGCCAGACTGTGGAAAGACTTTAGTGTAAATTTAGGACCGTGGCTGTTATTACATGAGAGGGAAAGCCACTTGAAGAGTAAGGCTGGTTTGGGCTTCCACACTTGGCTAAAGTTTTAGTGAAATATACCTGTTGTTAAATGGCGTCAAGATGTCCCCAACTCATCGTGACCCTATATACAAAAGAATGAGACACTGTCTAATCCTGCACCAGCGTTAAGTGGAGTTATATTTATAGACGATAATAAAACACAAAAAGAAGACACCACTGGAAAATCCAATGTCAATCACTGCTCATTTGAAAGTCATAAGCAAGGGAATACACTTTCCTATATTAACTTCATAAGGTTCTATCTCAGGTCTATAAAAATTGAGAAATTAAAATTAGGGGACTATTTTCTTTCTTGTTAAGCTCTGGAATTCTAACCTATTGCTAGTTACCATATATATATTCGAGTATAAGCTGACCTGAATATCAGCCTAGGCACCTAATATTACCAGAAAACCTGCATTAAAAATGTGCTGGAAAACTTATATATATGAGTATATACGGTATCACTCACTATATGGACACCAGGTGCCCTCCAAATAAAAAAATTCCTCAAAGGTATGGAAAAAACTTGGATATAAAACAAGGCTAATTTGCTCATGAAAAATCATGACTAATATTCCACAACCAAAAATAGCCAAATAATTTCATCTGAGCATATACAAACTCTTAGCAGCTACTACAACATTAAAAATAAAGTTGCCAATGCAAATACTCATTTTGCTTTGGTGATTTACTTAATACTCCTTTGAATTTCCAATACACTCTACAGCCATCACAGCACCAAAGAGGAAATTATATTTCTACATGTATGCTTTTCAGATAATTCAAATTGGATTTTATAATTCAGATTTAAACAACTGTTTCCAAGTATATGTCAAAAATGTATCAAAGGTGACATTACATAACAACTAAAGGGAAAAGGAAACATATTAGAAAATGCATTTTTTCAAATATGCTTAAAAATCTGATTTTTTTTTAAATGAACAATGTTTCTGGTACAATGGAATCTTTTTAGAATAGAATGGACAGGGTTACACAAATCTCTGCATGAGTCAATATAATAACTTTTCCTTTCTTGTGTAAATTTTGAATCCTATATTAACACGATCCCATCAGATAGGTTAATTATATTGTATAATCACACAAAACGTCTATACTTAGGATTTTACAAACTGGATCATGGGCACTCAAAAGATGCATAACCTTGAATCATCATACTCTTAAAATAATTTAAGCAGATCCTAAAAAAACTGCAACAGACCAAGAGTGTGAACAAAGCTTACTATGAGTAAAAGTAATGAGAAGTGGTTTCAAGGCAAGAGGAACTATAGCAAGGTCAAATAAATACCAAAGGTCATATTGGTCAAGTCTGTGAGGTCAACACACATGAGAAAAAGTTACAAGGAAAACTGTTACAGTGTAGTCTCAGACCCAGCTGATTCTGGTTTATTAAAATCATGAAGATATGGCAAAAAGCCTCAGACATCAAATGATCTGAAATGCTCCAAAAAGCTAAATGTAATACTATTTATTAGAAACAGAGCCTGAATCAGAACCTAGGTGTTAAGATAAAGGGTCTTTTGCAATACGAAGGCCCACTTGCAATTTTCTAAATTGCTAGCTGTTTTACCTGATTAATTATAAGTAAATAATTAATCAAAGCTGCTATTCTCACAATAGTTTTTATAAGCATAAAGAGAATAAAACTGGTAAGGAGAAGGGAGAGAGGAAGGTTAAATACATTAACTGTAAAGGAAATCTAAAAGTTTATTTGTAGTTGAATTTTAAACAACTCTAAATTCTGAATCATGATATCATTTAATGGATCATTATAAAATAAATCAGATTTCTCTTTGAAAAACTAAATTCAAAATGTTATTTTTATAAGAACCACTATTAAATAGCACTGTTAAAAATTAAATATAATTGAAAGGCTCACATAGAAATACAAATATCACATCAGCTGTACTTTCAGTATGAGGAATGGGTATTAACCTACTCAATAGGAAGAAAACAAGAATCTAGCATTTTAAGGACAGCAAGCGATCAGCTTATAATTTAACAGAGTGAGGGTCTCTGAGGAACTGAGTTTCTCATTTCTATTCTAAATTCTACCCAGTTTTCCCTGTATTTCTGTGATATTCTATTACCTAGAAAAGAGACCAAGATTGTGGGGGTAGCCTTAGAGTAATAAGTATAAAAGCAATCAACACGGTCTGATGAAATTATAGCTTTGAACCCAATTATAAAATCTAAATTATTTTAATTAAAACCTTAAATTTTTTAATTCAGGTATATTCAATCCACTTAGACTCTGGTTAAATATCACATTAAATAGTTAGATATAGCTATATGACCAAGAAAATAAAGGAAGGTGGGAGCTGAGGTTCTTACCTGGTAGTTTCTTTTCTCAGATAATGTATGTCCATCAGTCCTCACCATAGAGTCGTGTCCTTTCCTCACAGTACTGGAGGCAATCAAATAGAACTGTCACTCAAGAGTCGTGTCACAGGAAGGACCGCCCACCAGTTCTCCCTCTAGAGTGGAATTATCCAAAAGCCGTCAAAATTACTAACATGCATATATAAAACATACATATATTAAAAACAGCAGCAAAAATACATGATACATTTTCTTAAAAACAAAAAAGGCATTTTTTATACCAACAAGTCTTCCTTTTATAAATTCAAATAGGGTTAGACAGGCACATATACTTTTAGAGATAAAAACAAATCAAACTCATTGCCATCAAGTTAATTCCAACTCGTAGCCATAGAATTCATGAAATATGAAAAGTTCTTCCCATCTAACTTTTACTCTTTCCAATTAAAATTAACCACCAGACCTTCTTCACATATTAGGAAATACAGTGAATAGAAATGAGTGGACCAAATTTCAGCTCAAATTTGGCATATATATAATATTAAATAATGTTCTCTTAATTCCAGAAATCGCTCATTAATTCCGATTCATTCATTCTACTTCAAATCCCTGCCCTCCAAATTTTTATGTGTATGGGTGATAGATGGGCGTAAGTCATTTTAGGTAGCTGCTCATCCCATTTAATTTAAAATGTTTATTCCTGCGAATAGTGGGTTATATATGTGGGGTTGCTAACCACAGGGCAAAGTTCAAAATCTCCAGCTATTCCCCAGGGAGAAAGATGAAGCTTTCTATCCCCTCATAATTTACAGTCTCGGAAACCCAGAGTTCAAGATAGTTCTATCCTGAACTACAGGGTCACTATGAGTCAGAATCAACTCAATGGACGTGTGTGTGAACTGAGGTTTTGGTATAAAATACAATTACCCAATATATTCTTAATATGATTAATAAATGCAAACCTAAAGTAACAAAAAACTTTTCACACTCACTGCCATCAAGTCAAGTCTCACGCACAGTGACCCTACAGGACAAGGCAGGACTGCCCCTTTGGGATTCCAAGGCTGTAAATCTTTATGGCAGCAGAAAGCCTTCTTTATGTAGACTACAGTGGAAAGCAGCGGTTCTCAACCTGTGGCTAGCCACCCCTGTGCCAGTGGAACAACCCTTTCAGAGGGGTCGCCCGATTCTTAACAGTAGCAAAATGACAGTTCTGAAGTAGCAACGAAAATAATGTGATGGTTGGGGGTCACCACAACCTGAGAAACTACATGAAAGAATCGCGGCGTGAGGAAGGTAGAGAAGCAATGGTGTCGAGGAACAGCTGGTTGTTTCAAAGTGCGGGCTCGTGGGTGGTTAGCAGACTAACTCATAACGCATTATGCCACCAGGGCTCCTAACTCAATAGTTAAAATTCCAATAATGAAAAGTAGCAAAAGTACTAACTTTCTTGCTGCCTTAACTCCAACAGAATCTACTTGTTTAAATAACTGAAGATAATAATGAACATTTCTTAACAAAGACAAAGATTAATAGTTCAAAATGACTGCACTGTGTACTTACAAAGTTCAAAAATCACTGTAACTATGACAATCATGAGAGATGAGAATTTAAGAACTCAAATGGAAATTAAGAGAAGTTCAAAGACTCAAAAGTGGTGTTAGCAAAAAATTCTTAAATATCTGTCCTGAAGATAAATGCTTCTCTTCTAAGTTTTGTATGGAATTCACCCTAATAAGTAGCACAAATACCTATTTTAACAATAATAGTTGCTAATCATTAATAAAACCCAAAACTCATTGCTATTGAGTTGATGTCAACTTATCCTGTAGGACAACGTAGAAGTGCCTCTGAGAGTTTCTGTGACTGTAACTCTTTATGGGAGTAGAAAGCCACACCTTGCTCCCGAGAAGAGGTTGGTGGTTTTGAACTACGGATCTTAAAGATCACAGCCCAATGCATGACCACTACACCATCAGGCCCCGTTAACAGTTATAGTCAAATTTAGAGCAAATAATTTTAATACCAAAGAAAATTAACTTTGGGGAGGGATGCTAAAAAACATCTGATCTATAATTTATAAGAAGTGTGAATAGCTCAAAGGATGTGGTCAGTGTCACTGAATTGTGCCTGCAATAAAGGTTTATTTGGTGTTTCAAAATATATATTTTTTCAACCACAGAAAGTCTGTGCAACAGTTCTACTCTGTCTTATAGGGTCGATGAGTTATAATCATCTTGACAGTAATGGACTGGGTTGGGCTTTGGTAAGATAATGGTTGTTCAAGTCAAGTGCTATGCTTTTACTTAATTTTGGTCTTTTACGTTGTACATATTGGGCTAGTTTGGCATGTTCAATTTTAAGGGAGTATATTGGCCTCAGCAAGTTTTCAGCTCAATGGTTGCCAAAAGCATTGTGCAAGACTAGCTAGCTTAAAGAAGGGATCCTTCCATCAGGTTTGTTTGTTTTTTTTTAAAGCAAGATCAAAGCTAAGGATGATTATTTTACAGAATGAATGGTAACTGGGGGCCAGTCTTGGGTTTACCAAGATGACCCAGAGCAAGGCCCAATTAAATCAGGGGCGTCTGACGGGGATCTACAAGGCCAGTGAAATTCAAGGTAAAAAGGCCAGCTCCAAAGGTTATGTGGCTGTTTGGGGGGAATTCCAAAGGGATCATCTTGATAGATTTTCTTAAAGGACACAGGCTATCAAAGGCACTTATTGGAAGTAAGTTTTCAAAAAGCTGGATTCTTATTCATCATGACAACACCTTGATCATTCTTCAACAGTGACTAGGGTTGTCCTATCAGTATTTGGGAAATCATACACCATCTACCCACACTTCTCTGATCTTGCCCCTTTAGATTCCAATTTGTGCACCAAACTCAAAGAACATGTAAAAGGAACAGGATTTGAGTCATTCAAGGATGTATGACATGGTATAAACTTAAGAGTACAGAATTTGCAGGGAGAAGGATTAGAGCAGTGTTTCCCAAAATGGATAATACTGCCCCCCGGGGGCATGCTGGAGCAACCTAAGGGTGGGGGACCCACAAAAGCAGTTACCTATACTTTATCCTAGATTATTTGCTACAGTATAGTACAAAAGCTTTTAATAGCCAGGGGTGGGTAGGAGCTGAATAATATTTTTAAAAGAGAGAATAAGTAGGCCAATTAAGTTTGGGAATCTAAGGGTTAGAGAGATGAAAATACCACCTTCAAAAGTATACAATCAGTCATACATGGAGGGAATGTCAAAAGAAAGAATAGCTTCACATTTTGTACTTTTTGTTTAATACGGGTTTTTATGATTTGTAGCAATACTTTCTGACTTAATATCATTTGTTTCGTGCGCAGGACATACTTTAACAAAGTCATAATTCAGAAATAATTGACATTTTATAATTTTATTTTAATACGAAAATACTATTCTACCGAAGAATGTTCAACTCAATTTCCTAGATAAATGCAATTTCTTAAATCTTCAAATTTTAAGTTTTATGCCTTAAAAAATGGTTTGTATTACAGAAAATTTAACATGATGTATAAAAATCCAAGGTAGCAATAGAAACCTGTCAAATGCTACTTGGAAATCACAGAGAATGTTATTTCTAACCTGATATTGTTGGTTGCCATTGAGTTTGCCCCACCTCATGATGATGTCATGCACAACAAATCGGACCACTGTGAGTCCCAGGATTTCCACAGGCTGATATTTTAGTTCCAGATTGCCTAGTTTCTCCTCCTTCTTTACATTAGTCTGGAAGCTCCGCTGAAACCTGTTCAGCATCATAGCAACACATAAGCCTCAGTGATAGGTAGGGGGCAGCTGCACATTGGTTATACTGGGCAATAATCACACCCAGGTCTCCTGAAAAGAAGGCAAGAATTCTACCACTGCTACCATTCTATCACTGCTACCCCACAAAGCAATTCCTGTTGATTCTAACTGATGGCAACCTTATGTGAGTTCCACAGAAGCTGCAATGGTTGCTGCTCTTTGGGAAGTGGCTCACCTGGCCTTTTCAGAAGTTCTCTGGTTGGACTCAAAACTTCAAAATTGAATAGAAGATAAATGCTTTAACCGCTTGCACCTTCCTGGGACTCCATAATATAATACACAATTTGTGCTTTTAGATATTAGCTTGTCTTCAAATTTAAAACACAAATACATTATTCACAGTTACTGAATAGGTAATTCGATAGAGGGGTATATGTTTTGAAAACTGGAAAACAGGTTAATAGAACACTAGAGGATTAACAAATGTGAAAATTATAAAAAGTAAACTTGAAATAAGAGTAAAGTTTTTAAAAATAATGTATTAAAAACTAATTTTAAGAAGGCTCCAAATTTTAATGAATATCTGCATATAAAACCCAAATTCACTGCCATCAAGTCATTTCTGAGTCATAAGTTTTAACTCTAATCCATTTACTAGACTAGCTAATAGAATCAAAATTTAAGAATTTAGAGCAATTCCAATGAAACAAATGACTCAAGTTCAAGATGTTTTCAGAATACATGACTAAATATAACAGCAAAAATGATAAACCATTTTATACCTTTTGTATTGAAAAGTCAATACTAAATATATTAACATATATTAATATATATTTAGTCATTCTATCGACTTAAAACACAATCAAAAGGACTTCCATTTTCTGGTCCAACATGTAACGAGCTTGCATCCTCACAAGAAAAACCCTAAGCAAACAGGATATCAAAAGATCCCCAAGAGAACTGAGGTCACAGTGCAAACTGCTGCCTTGAAAACTGGAGAAAATGTTAAAGAAAAATGCAATGCTGGATTCAGTAACAAGTACTGTTAGGACCACTTTAACATAAAACTGCTGCAAGCTCAGTGTAGATTAGTTTAATCTTGGAAGGACGGTCTAGTTGCAGGGAGGCCCCAGATTTTCTTGAAGTTTTCCCTCCTGAAGCCCCAACAGGGTCTTATTGTGCTGCTCTAAGAAAAATATTTTCCTGTTCTGGCAAGGAGAAAGAAAAGCAACCATTTTAAAATGTGCCCAGATTTTTTTGTTCATAACAAACCTGACTCCAAGAGCCTAACCTAGTTGGATTTTACCAAACTCTAACTGATAAGGAAGGAAGGAAAACATCCAACTCCAGTCTCCAGTAGCCTTTCACTCACATGGGAAAAGAGAAAAAACTCTGACTTCTAACTCCAACCAGTTGTCCTAGCTCACCTAAAAAAAAGGAGGAACAGCTCTAAACTCCCTGGAAAGGGTCAGGATCCAGGGACACAGACTCCCTAAAAGATTAAGACCTTATCAAAGGCTGCAGAACAATTTTCCTCCCTTCTTATCATACATACAACTACACCAACAAGCCTCAAACCCTATTGAAGCAAGAACACTAATAGAAAATTTATTTAAGGGCACAACTACAGTGATCGAGAAACTTTCTTAAAAATCATTTTATTGGGGGCTCGTACAACTCTTATCACAATCCATACATCCATCCGTCCATGTGTCAAGCACATTTGTACATTTGCCATCATCATTCTCAAAACATCTGCTTTCTACTTGAGCCCTTGATATCAGCTCATTTTCCTCCTCCCTCCCTGCCACCCTGTCCCTCATAAACCCTTGATAATTTATAAATTATTATTATTTTTTTATGTCTTACACTGT
>NW_022103898.1:62196939-62198614 GCF_000313985.2 Echinops telfairi
GGAGAAAGATGAGGCTTCCCATTCCTGTAAAGAGTTGCAGTCTCAGAAACCCTCAGGTGCAGTTCTACCTTATTCTAGGGTTACTAAAAGTCAAAATTAACTCAATAGCAGTAAGTTGGTGGAACAATTACAGAAAGGGTAACATATACACATAATGTGGATACCAGAAGAAGATAAATCAATAATGGCTGAGACTGAACTCTCTTTTTCTGAGAGCTCATGGGCATTTTAATAGTATACTTTATGTAGACATATACCAACTCCGTATTGTTCTTTTTTAAACACCATCTTATTTACCGTATGTACTCGAGTACGTCAACCCAAATATCAGCCGAGGCACCTAATTCTACCACAAAAACTGTTATTAAAAGTGTGCTGAAAAACTCGGCTTATATACAAGTATATACCGTACTTCATATTCAGTTCCTAGAGCAAATTTTTTTTAATCTTATTCTTCAAAGAATATCATCTCCACACGGTTGGCCCAAAGACATACAGATTCGTCCAGTTATTGAGGTGTACCATATTTAAGTATTGTCAGCAATGCATGTTTCTGAAGTCATTATTTGGATCTTTCCAGTAAGATTTCTCCCCTAGTTGTCAGTAGATGAACACACACATGTTTCAGTGATATATTTCAGACCCTCTAGAATGGCTGGGTCAGAATGGCCGACACCTGTGGCAGCCTTAGAACCCATAAAGTAGGTGAAAATAGTCTTGCTGTTGTGCTGCTTTATAACCTAGTTGATTTCTTTGAAATACCCCCCCCCCCCACACACACCCACACACACACACACACACACACACACACACTCTGGCTGGACTGGGACTTGTGTCTGGAGACTTGACTTCTGAAAAGCCTTATAACCTTGGAAATCCTAAAGGAGCAGTTGTGATATGTTCCATAGGACTGCTAAGAGCCAGAACTGATTAGGTAGTAAAAGTTTATCTGACTCGCAAGAAATATTAAAATAAGCCCTTTATGCAGAAGGGAAATAATCTGTCAGCTCAGATCTACAAAAAGAATGCTGGAAAACAAATTAAATAATTTATCCCCCACCCCCACCCCTTCTGTATTCGCAATGTAACAGACAACTTGATTCCATGTACAAATAGCAACAAAGTACAGCCAGTCCTCAGTTTACAAATGAGATCCATTTCTAACAGTGTCCATAAGATTTGTAGGCTAGTCGGAACAAGTGCATACGGCTTTTACTTGGCCTTACTAGGAGCCCCGGTGATGTAGTGGGCTACAAATTCAGATGCTAACCACAAGGTCGGTGGTTCCAACCCACCAATCACTCTGAGGGAGAAAGATGAGGCTGTATATTTCTATTTACAGTCTCAGAAACCCAAAGGGCAAGTTACTTCTACTCTATTCAATGATTCTGGTTTTGAGATTTTAAAAACTGCACGTGTACAAGTGAAGGTGACTGTGATGAATTTACTTAGAGCAGGGAGTTGGTTCAATCATTTAACAGTGAGGGCAAATTTATGTAACTATAAACTAAACACTGGGATGAAACAGCTCAGCCCCATTAAAAGACGATGGCATCACACTCAAAAATGCCAGTCAACTGAGCCATTGTGAATCACACGTGTGGCTAAGTTCCCATCAGTCTTGAAAGGGTTCACTTACAAAGACTATTCCAAGTTTCTTATTCCAAGGCTATCA
>NW_022103898.1:62199403-62210035 GCF_000313985.2 Echinops telfairi
GCTAACAGGAGGAAAACAGAATCATATAAAAGGCTCCATCAAAACCATCAAACTCACTCACTGCCATCAAGTTGATTCCAACTCAATGACCCTAGAGGACAGTGTAGAACTGCCCTTATGAGTTTCTGACTCTTACAGGAGTAGAAAGTCTTGTCTTCCTCCCACAGAGTGGCTGGTGGTTTAGAACTTCTGACCTTTCAGTTAGCAGTTCAAAGCATAGCCACTATGCCAGGAAGCAGAAAAAAAAGAAAAGAAAAAGCAAATAAAAATAACCAACAGAGAACAGTTATAAATATGGCAGATAGCAGCCCAATGCAAAACTCACAGCACTACCAGGGCACCATGCATGTACCAGCACTGTCAAAATATGTGGGGCAGAACTGACAGAACTACTAGGAGAAACAGACAAATGTGCATCATACTTGGAAACCTCAACTTCCCTCTATCAGTAACTGGCAGATCAGTAGGCAGAAAACTGGTAAAGATAGACAGGTGGTCCCCCACCTGTGATGTAATTAGTAAGAATTAATTACACTTACAACCACTCTTTTTTGGTCTGTTTGTTAAAGCTTACTTTAGAAATAAGCACTACATACAATGTTGCATTAAATAATTTGCTGATCTCATCTTTTTTTAAGTTTACATGAAACATTTTCAACTCCAAAGATCAGATGTATAAAGCTACTGGCAATAAAGAGCAGTAATAATGAAAACTTAAATAATAATATATTAAAAAAAGAGGTATTCCAATGACAACAGAATCACTGGGATAAGTGATACTGATACTTGAACAGTATCATCAATCAAATGGATCTAGTTGACATCTACAAAATACTTTAACAACAGCCGAAAATATAGTCTTTTCAAGTTCACATAGAACAAGACACACCCCGTCCTGTGTGTTAAAACACACCCTAACAAATTTTAAATGAATGTTCTTGGATCACAACTAGAAATCAGTTATCAGAAAGAACTAAGAAAATCCCAAAATATTTAGTTTCAAAGCACACTTCTAAAGAAAAGATGGGTGAAAGAAATCTCAAACAGAACTGAGAAGTATTTTGAGTTAAAATACAATTTACCAATAAGAATCAAAAAACTAAACATTGCTTTTTTGAAAAGATAAATGATGATGATAAACTTCTAACCAAGTACAAAAAGAGAAAAATAAAAGACAAATTATTTACGTAAGACCTGGAAAAGAGAACACACTGCAGATCCCATAGACAATAAATGGGTGCTCTGAATAATTCTTTATGTACAAATCAGATAACTTTGATAAAATGGGCCAAATCCCTAAAAAATCCCATCAAAACTCACACAAGAAGCTATTTAGTTTTTTTAAAAGACCTAAGCTGATAATTAGCAGTCTTTCAGAACAGAAAGCTCTAGACCACAATGGTTCATTGGTAAAGCTCTACCAAAAAATTAAGAACAAAGACAACAGTTCTTTATAATTTTTTTTCAGAAGATAAAAAGGAGAGGGTACGAATCCCCTCACTTTATGACATTACCCTAATACAGACATTACAAGAGAACAAAACTTATAGGCGGGTATCTTTTTGTGAAGATAGATATAAATATCCTCAACAAGTTATTACCAAATCAAATCCAACAACGTGTTAAAAAAAAGCATACATCACAATCAAGTATGATTTATATTCAAGGTTGATTGAACATTTAAAAATTATCAGATAAAAGAAGAAAAATCACATAACAATACCAACTGCCATTGAGTCAATTCTGACTCACAGTAACTCTCAAGAACAGAGTAGAGTGGCTCCAAAGAGTTTCTAAGGCTGAAAATCTTTACTGGATAACACAAAAGGAGACAGCTTCATCATTCTCCCATGGTGTGGCTGGTGGGTCCCAACTGCTGGCCTTACAATTAGGTGACCTTACTATACATATGGCACTATGCCTCTGGAGCGCCTTTATCATATCAAATCAAACTAAAACCAAACTCGCTGCTGTTGAGTGGGTACTGACTCATAAAGACCCTTACAGGACAGAGTAAAATGACTTCTTTGGTTTCTAAGACTATGATTCTTCGTGGGAGTAGAAAGCCTCATTAGCTCCCTCGGAATGGCTAACAGTTTTGAACTAATGACCTTGAGGTTAGTAGTCCAATGCATAATGGGTCAGAACCCATTCATAATAAACAATTACCAGAAAACTAGGAATACAGGGGAATTTCCTTAATTTGATAATAAACAATTACCAGAAAACTAGGAATACAGGGGAATTTCCTTAATTTGATAAAGAAGTTCTACCAAAAACCCTTAATGGCTAACGCCATCATACTTAAGGTGAAGGATTAGATGCTTCCTCCCCCAAGATCAGGACCAATTATGTCTCCTCTTACCATTCCTATTTAACATAAGAGTATTCAACATAATTAGTACTAGAAGCATAGTTAATGCAATAAGAAAATGAAACAAAAGGTATACCAATTAGAAAGAAATAAAACTCTCCTCTTTCACAGATGGCATGATTGTCTATGTAGAAAATCACAAATCACAACAACAAACCAAAATCCCTCCTGGAACCATACGCTATTGGATAGCTGCAGAATTTAAGTCCTCTTCACTTTCAGCAAGCAAGATTATGTTAGGCTTGCTCATTATTTTACCACCCTCCAAAAATAAACTACTATTAATATAATAAACTATGTACAACATCAAGGTGAGAAAAATGACACTTTGATGAAAGAAATAAAATCAATCTAATAAAATAAAGAGATACACCATGATCATAGAGAAAAAAACAAAATACTCAATGCCATTGTGCTGATTGCTAACCCCTGAGTAAAACTGTTCCTGCGGGTTTTCTTGATTTAATTTTCACAGAAGCAGATCCATCAAGCCTCTTTTTTTCTGGGACAGCACTGAATGAATTTGAATTACCAATACCTTAGGCAGGTTTGAATGAATGACTTTGCAGTTACCAGCCCAAAGCCAGGGGACTCCTTTGTTCACAGATAGGAAGACACTATTGAAATGTCAATTATTCCCCAATTTAATCTATAAATGAAATGCAAATACAATTAAAACCCTTGAAAACTGTGTGGATGCTGACAGTGTTTTCAAAGTTCACATGCAAAGACAAGAGACAGAATAAGCAACAGTATATTGAAGAACAGAATTGGAGGGTTGACATTACCTGACTTCAAGTACTATAAAGTTATAGTAAACAAGACACTGAGGGGGAAAAAAAACAGGATATACGTGTTTCAAGTCCTCTTCACTTTTAGCAAGCATGATTATGTTGTCAGTCTTCCTCATTATTTTACCACCCTGGAATATGCCCACAAAATACAGTTTCTTGATCATTTGTCAAAGAAGCAAAGCAATATAATGAAGAATAGGTAGTTTTTCCAACAATGATGCTGGAACTGGACATCTACATCGCCAAAACTGCATCTAGACCATAGGCCTAAATGTAAAATATGAAACAATAAAATTTCTAGGAGAAAATAAAAGTGATCTTAAATTTAGTTATGAAACTAACTAAACCACAATCAGGAAGGAGATAGGGTAACTTGGACTTCATTCAAAATTTAAAAGTACACAGCAAAACACTGTTAAGAGAAAGAAAAGAAAAGCCACAGGTTGGAAGAAAATGTTGGTAAACACATAAGGGCTCATCTAAAACATGCAAAGAACCCATAAAACGAATACATCAATGATTGATTTTTCACAAGCAGATTGCCAGATCTTTTCCCCAAGGTGTCTCTAAGTGGACTCAACATACTAACCAATCACTTGTACCACCCAGGGATTCCACATACCTATTCAACAACAAGTCCAATCCACTACTGTAGTAGTTAAATAATCTGTTATTAATTTGAGATTTAAGAGTAAAGGGGTGGAGTTTAGTCTGTCAATCAGGTCACAGGTTGATGACCTCATTTGGAGGCACTATGGAGATAAAAAAACTCACTGGAGGTGGGACACACGCTCACTCCCTTGGAGACATTCTTGCAGACAAGACACACGGAGCTAAGCTAGAGCCTTGGAGCTGAAGAAGCCATGTGGAGACCCCTGCCAGCACTGAGATGCTTCCACTGCTACAAGATCCACAAGATTTTCCACCCACTGGCCTGTGATCTTCCTGCATTCACCATCATTGTATAGCTGCGTGAATCTAAAGAGGAATTTATAGATTGGTATCGGACATAAGGGTTAATATCGGACTTATGGACTTTATCTGGACTGGGCTTGGATGTTTTCTTAATGTACAATTACTCTGTATATAAAGCCCTTTCCTATACACGAGTGTCTGAATTTGAGTTTCTCTAGTCTACACAGACTAACACAACTGCCTTGGATTCAATTCACAGTGATCTTATAGAACAGAGTATAACTGTTCCACAAGGTTTCTAAGGCTTTAAATCTTTTAGAAGAAAGTTGCTGCATCTTTTCCCCGTGGAAGAACTAGTGTGTATTTTAACCACTGACATTTTGATTAGCAGCAGAGCATTTTAACCACAACACACCACAGAGCCCCTTATTACCAAACAACCAAACCCATGGCAGCCTTTTTTGGCTCTAACAGAATGGTTCAAATTCAAACACTGGCAATACCAAATCCAGGCAAGAATGTGGAACAATGGAAACTCATTCATCAGTGGCAGGAACACAAGAGGGCAATCGAAGACAGTATTTGGTAAGTTTCTTATAAAGCTAAACAAGGGAGCAATATATCATCCAGAAATTATGCTCTTATGTATTTTTCCAAATAAAATGAAATATTCTATCTACACAAAACCACCCATGAATTTAATTTTTACAGCAGCTTTATTATAACTGTCCAAAATTGGAAGCAACCTAGATAACCTTCAATAGGTGAACGTATAAACAAATTATGGTACACCTACAGAGGTAATATTACTCAGCAATAAAAAGAAATGAGCTAATCTAGACAGGAAAAAAGCCTTTGATGAATATTACTAAGTGAATCAAGCCAGTTTTGTACTGTTTCAAGATACATATTGTACAATTCCAACTATAAAGCATATTAGAAAAGGCTAAACTATGAGGTAATAAAAGATCAGCAGCTGACAGCAACGGGCTGAAAGTGGTGGAGCATAAAATATGGGAGATTTTCAGGGAAATGAAACTTTGTGATAATGTGAACTACTACTGTAAAGGTAGGTACATGAGTTTTATTTAATAACAAAATTAATAAATATCAATATTGATTTATCAATTGCAGCAAACACAGCATATCAATGCAAATGTTAGGAACAGAATAATGAGACAGTGTTACATGGACATTCTGTATTTTAAACTCAAGTTTTCTGTAAACCTTAAACTGCTCTAAGAAATAAAATTGACTATATTAAAGAGGAAAAAGCATCTGCCCCTTGAGGAATATCTTAGTTAAAGGGTGATCATCAATCAAATGGACTCAACATCAGAGAGGTGAGAAAATTAGACACCTAACCAAATTCATATATATATTTTAAGAGACCACAAGGCCTCTAAGAGAAAAATATAAACCAAGTATTGATGGAAGGAGTGAACAATAAGCTTACATATCCCAGATTTTTCCTTAAATCAGGGCCTACTGAAAACTTAGCACACAATAAATATCATTTGGATTAATGAATACTAACGAAACTTCAACTTTCTCTTCTTTCAGAAAGGAAAATTAACAAAACAAATCAATGTGGTTTGAGTAAAATTTGTTCAAATATCTTAATTTTTAAACTTTATTCTCTAAATTCTATTCAATTTCAAATGACAGATAACCACCAAACAAAATATGTGAATGGAACAAGAATCAGTAACTGACTTTAAAGTATTAGCTTGATCGATTTTTTCTCTCTAATCTCATGCCCTAATTTGTAAAATAAGGTAGGTGACATAAAAAATTAAATTAGAAAGCAAATCCAATTCCAGGTTTTCCATTTTAAATGTTCAGTATCAAGGTAATAGGTGCAATGGTGGCACACTAGTTATGCATTGGGCTGAGATCCAAAAGATCGTAAATTCTAAACCACCAGCCACTCCTGAAAAGAAAGGTGGGGCTTTCTACTCCCATAAAGGAACTACAGTCTCATAAAAGCACAGGATCAGTTCTACCCTGCCCTATAGGACTGCTAGGAGTTGTCAATGGCAATGAGTTTGAATCAATGGGAGTTGGTTTGTCAAGATATTATTCACAGAGTAGTAGATAATTACAGATGTTCTTTTCTACAGCCTCTCCCCCACTTTCCCCGCCTCAAAAGTTACACTGTTTAATAGTACATAAACAAGATATCAACATCTTAAGAATGCTGCTGGTATTGAAAGCAGCCCTGGTGGCATGCTTCAGCATAGGAATGCTGCCTACTCAGCCTAAGGTTCAATCCCACCAAATAGCTGCTCTGTGAGGAAAATAGGCAGTTGTCTGCTCCTGTGAAGATTTATAGTCTAGGAAACCCCAAGAAGCAGTTTTAATCCGTCCTACAGTCACTATGAATCAGAATCAATTTGATGACAGTGTGTTTGGTTTTCCATAGTATCTGAATGGAGGTCTAGTGATGCAGTAACTAAGTTCTTGTCTGCTAACAAAAAATATCTTTAGTTTGAACCACAGGAGAAAGATGTGGCACACTGGCTTCTAAGAAGATTACCACCATTGGAAATCCTATGAGGCAGGTTCTCTGTTTTTGTTTTGTTTTTTAATTTGTACAAATCTTTATTTCTGTTATTCTTAAATACTTCATCTTTTGTGTGTTTATTATAAATGGTATTGTTTCTTGAATTACATTTCTGAGCTCGCTTCATTAGTATTCAAGAATAGATTGTTAGTCTTGTACCCTGCCACATTGCCAAAACTTTTTGTTTCCAGACATTCCTTTATTGAGTCTCTAGTTTTTTTCCAGTACAATCGTATCATCTGCAAATAGAATTTTACTTCTTTGTCAATTTGTGTACTTTTGATTTCTTTTTATTTTCTAATTGCTCTGTAAGACATTCAGGAAATGTTGAATAAAAGTACTGATAAAGAGCATCCTTATCTGGTCCCTGTTTACAAAAGTAATGCTCTCAGTTTTACCCTGTTGAATGAGATGTTATCTGGTTGTTTTGCATATATGTTTTATTGAGTGGAGTAATTTCCCTTCTAGTCCCATTTTACTTAAGTGTTTTGCTCTGGACTGGGTTTGTATTTTTATAAAAAATGTTTCGGTATCAATTGATGTGAACATGTAGTTTTATCTTTTGTTTTATTTATATGGTGGCCTACAGTGATTGGTTTTTTTAAAAATCATTTTATTAGGGGCTCATACAACTCTTATCACAATCCATACATACATCAATTGTGTAAAGCACATTTGTACATTCACTGCCCTCATCATTCTCAAAACATTTCTTCTCCACTTAAGCCCCTGGCAATTAGGTCCTCATTTTTCCCCTCCCTCCTCATGCCCCCATCCCTCATGAGCCCTTGATAAGTTATAAATTATTATTTTGTCAGATCTTGCCCTGTCCGACTTCTCCCTTCACCCACTTTTCTGAAAACAAATGGGTGCATAAGCAAATGTGGCAAAGAAAGCTGATGGTACCCGGCTATCAAAAAGTACAGTATCTGGGATCTTAAAGGCTTGAAGGTAAACAAGCAGCCATCAAGCTCAGAAGCAACAAAGCCCACATGGAAGAAGCACACCAGCCTATGCGATCACGAGGTGTCAAAGGGATCAGGTATGAGGCATCATCAGAACAAAAAAATCTTACCATAGTGAATGATGGGGAGAATGCTGAGTGGAGACCCAAAGCCCATTTGTAGGCCAATGGAGATCCTCCTGCAGAGGGGTCTCGGGGAGGAGACGAGCCAGTCAGGATGCGATGTAGCAACGATGAAAAACACAACTTTCCTCCGGTTCCTAAATGCTTCCTCCCCGCCCCCACTATCATGTCACGAATCCTACCTTGCAAGTCTGGCTAGACCAGAGGATATACACTGGTACAGATAGGAACTGGAAACACAGGGAATCCAGGGCGGATGATCCCTTCAGGACCAGTGGTGTGAGTGGTGATAGTGGGAGGGTAGGGGGAGAGTGGCTTGGAAAGAGGAAACCGATTACAAGGAACTATATGTGACCTCCTCCCTGAGGGACGGACAACAGAAAAGTGGGTTCTCTGTTTTATAGGGATATCGCTGCTGATGTTAAACAGATCTTAGCTGAAAGCAGAGACCACCAGAATATTTTTCTGTGTTTTATTTCACTAAAAAGGGCTTTTAACTGTGTGAATAACAAATTATAGATAGCATTGTAAAGAATGACAATTCCAGAACATTCACTGTGCTCGTATAGAACCTGTACATAAAGGAAGCGACTACAACCAAGAAAGTTGACCTGGATCAAAGTGTGTCTGTGGACCCGCAGTTTCTTCCCAGTTCCTAAACCCAAGGTCAGGATTCCTTTTGGAGCAGATTGATCAGCATGAGCAACAAGAGCCCACCCCAGGCTCATGACACCTCAGCCAATGCCACTCTAGTGTGGCTGCCCACAGATCTACTTCCTGCCTAGTTAATGGCAGCTCTTGTCCGGAGACAGAGGGAGACAGTGAAAGCCATGGTCTCTGGGCCTGGCCCTTCACCCAGCACCCCCAGGGTGCTCTGATGATGAATTGTCAGTTTCCTCATGACATCTTAAAGGCAGTACCTGGTCTTGATAGCCTGCTTGCCCAGAAAGTTCCACCCAGGTGATACAAACTCAGAGTGCTGAATTTATGGCTGAACACTGACACTAACCTCTTTAACATGTGTCCTGGAACCCAGTTCAATGCCACTGTGACCTCTTCAGAGAAGCCAGTATTATACCCAGCCCAGGGAAGGAGCATCAGTCCTTGAAAACCCAGGAGGAACTCACAGACTTGTGCTTATAGTAAGCTTTCCCAGATGAATTCCTCAACTTCCTCATTGAAAGAGTCAAGCAGAGAAAGTATCTGCCACACCTGTGCTTCAGGAAGCTGCAGTTTGTGGGAGCTCTACCACCTCTTTCCATCATTGAGGAGATCCTGAAAATGGTGCAGCTGGACTCTGTCCAGGAGGTGGAAGTACACAGTAGATGGGATCTGTACAACCCCAACTGGTTTGCTCCTTACCTCACCCTGATGGTTGACCTGGGCACACTCCATCTATGTGGAATCATCCTGGATTGCAAGCTGTCCTGGAAAGAGGCAAGGTGGAAAAGCTCCTTGCACAATTCACCTCCTCAGTCTGCATAAACTCCAGTTCCTCATCCTGGACTCTGTCAACTTCCTCATAAAACAGCCTCTACCAGCTGCTCAGCTGCTTGCCAACCCCCTTGGAGTACCACGACACAAATAACTGCGTGCTTTTGGATTCCGACTTAGCATACCTGTCTTTTTGTCTGTACCAGCCACCTAAGGCCCCTGGATTTGAGTGGTCTATTCAAGGGGAAACTTAGGTTATGCATTTTTCCTAGGTCTGGTAGAAAGAATCTCAGCCACCCTGCTCAACTTGAACTTAGTTGACTGTGGCATCAAGGACTCGGGCCTCAAGGCCTTGCAGGAGGCTCTGGGTCTCTGCTCCCAGCTCAGTACCTTGGTGTTGTGTGGAAACCCACTCTCCTTGGCTGTCCTACAGCTTCCTGCATCACACCCTACCTCTGTGCAAGTTCACCCTCCTAGAGCTCCTTGTCGCACTAAATTGCTACTTGGGCCCCCAGGGTCCTCTGCACCAGGGAGGGTACTCTTAGATTGGTGATGGAGGAGCTGAGGCTGACTCTGCAGGCTAACATGCCCTGCTTTGTAAGTTTTGCTCAGAGCCTTGTCAGAGTGCATGTGATGCAATCATCATTGCTATGGAGACTTGATGTCATAACTCTCTTCTTTGCCATATGTTCTCAACCCTACCTTCTGCCTCTGGTTATTCATCCCACTCATGAAAAGTTAGGGTTTCCTAACATAGTGAGGTTTAGGGTTAGGTTTATGAGGATTTTGTTTTGTTTGCTATGATAAAGAGGAAGTTTGGTTATAGTTTGGATAAAGAAGTTTCAGTAACGAGGTGTTGGTTAGAGGATGCATCTGCTATCACTAATCTGATTGAAGTCAACCCTCAGTTGTACAAGAGATCAAAAAGCAGAAAAGCCAGCAAGCAAAGGCCATGCTGACTACAATCGAGAAACAGCCAGGAGCAAAGCATATCCTTAGAAAACAAGTCCCTGCCCTGAGAACATTCTGGAACCAGGCAACATCGATGTTAAGACACCTAGAGTTCTAGGACTGCATACGCCCCAGATGTTGAAAGGTGACAAGAACCTTCCCCCACCTCCATCAAATATAAAACCCATTGCCTATAACAATGTCCCAAATTTGTTTCTACCCCCTGAACTAATAGAAAATAAATAGCTCTTCGTAAAGTAAAAAAAAAATTGTTAGAACAGAACAGATAATGCGTGGCTTATTGGTAGGCATGGTTGTGAATCAGGGTGGTAGCTTTTCACCATACAAATGTAATCTGTATGCTGAGTCAATAATCCTAGAAGGTAGAATATATGAAGAAGAAACCATCAGAATCAGAAGAAGACTCATTAACAATCTGAAATATACAGAAGACACCACCCTTTTTCCTGAAATGAGAGGACTTGAAGTATTTACTGGTGAAGATCAAGAC
>NW_022103898.1:62213137-62214829 GCF_000313985.2 Echinops telfairi
TGTAAATTTTACAATAAAATAATTTGTTTAAAATGCTGGGCTAATTATCCTCTTGCACATACAAGAAACAAGGACAGACAAAATAAAAGAATTTCATTTATATACTATGCTTAGCTGGGAAAATGGCCATTTATTAAAAGTTGTTTTCTTTTTAACTTTTTTATTGTGAATTAGGTGAAGGCTTACAGAGTAGATCATCAGCTTTACATCAACAATTCTTACACATTGTTTCAACTCATCCATTAGAGTAACTCAATGTACCATCACTTATCCCACTTCCTCCTGTTTCCTGTTTCCACTCTTCCTCCTTTCTTAACCCTTTGAACTTTGTTGTGTAAATATTGCCCTTTTGAGCTTACATGATCATACTTGAAGTATGAATAAGGGCCATAGTCTTATGGGCCTCACCAATCTGTCCCATCACCAAGCCCTGTCTCTCTTATGATTTTGAGTTTTGTTCCACATTTTTCTCCCACCCTATCCAGGACCTTCCAATATGATCCTCTCAGAGTTACGTTGGTATGACAGCTGGGAACCATCTAGCTCTGGGCTCAGGGTTGTGGAGACAAATGTTTGTATAGTTCATTGAACAAAGTGTTCCTATAAGTCTATCATTTTCATCATTCATTTTTCCTCAAAATGGGAAGAGACTAATAGTTGCACCTTACGTGGCTGCTTATGAGCTTTTAAGACCCCAATTGCCACTCACCAAACTGAATGTAGAACATTAACTGTGGTCCTTATCCCTCAGGCCCAGCCAGAAGTTTTTTTAACATTTTAATAATGCAAGTGTAGTAGGTTAAATTTGATTCCCCAAAACATGTCCTTACACTCAGCTATCAAGTTAATGTGTGGTCATATTAAATTTGGATGGACTTTAAATCCAATGACTAGTTTATCTTATATGCAAGCAAATCTTTATAAGGAAGGGAGAGTAAGAGACACACACAACACAAACGGAAGGACTATGTGAGGAAAAAAGCACAAATTTTACTGATACAGATACATGTCAACTTCAACTAGGTGGCATACTGTGAGAGCACAGAAACGTAAAATATTCTTACCCCAATAAGAGTTTTTTCACAGCTATGGAATTGAGAATGCAGTGGTACCTCAGTTGTCAACTTCAAGTAGTTCCAAAGTGTTTTTTTTTTAACACCATGAAGTTCAAATACTGAACATATATTTCCCATAAGAAATGATGGAAAACCAAATAATTCTGAGGCCCAAATATTACACTTACAAACCCATTTTTCCAGGACTTTAACACAGTTAACAACCCTAGGTTGTGGATATACCCCCTGAAACATCTAAACACAATAAATACAGTATATTACATATCAAAACAATGCAGTAAATAAAACTAAGAAATTATGCTATTTTATGCAAATAAATCACAAACAAAAGCATCATGATGAATGTTTGAACCCATTAACACAAGCACTGCATTTTGTCTGAGCCAGAGCAGCGCTTACACTGAAGCCTAGGCCACCCCTTGGTGTCCTTGACAAGACAGATGTGGAGTGTGACTCACTCCGGGCCAGTACAGCCTCCCAGTCAAATTTTCTGTTGGACTGTCCAGCAAAGTTACGAACACCAATAATTTTTTTTTCTTCTAACTTTGTTAAGTTTGAGTAGTGGAAATTTTGAGCTTGGCGACATTTGACAACCGAGGTATCACTGTGTTAATAA
>NW_022103898.1:62215345-62220130 GCF_000313985.2 Echinops telfairi
TTCAAGGAGTTCTAAAGTATCAATACAGGTCACATATGGCAATAATACCCAACCCTTAATAGGAATAGCTATTCACAAAGGAATGCATTTTTATTAAACATTTTACACTTAAGGCCACTACTTGGCATCTGCATCAACATCTTTCTTGCACTACAACAGCCTCATCATAACACTCAGCTCCTTTCTCCTTTTTACTGTTTTACAATCTAGTCTCTAAACTAATGTATAATTGTTTGAAAACACACAAAAAAAATAAGAACACACACCAGGCATAAATAAGATCTCATGTGTTTCCTGGTAAAAAAAACATTTCAATAATTTCCCACTATACTTAAAATTTTAAACTCTAAGCAAGGCCATTAAGACCCTGTATAATCTGATTCTCATCACCTCATTCACCATCCCTGGTCATGTAGTAGGTTACAAAATGGGCTGTTAGCCAAAAGTACAGAAGTTAAAACCACCCGCTCCTTTGTGGGAGAAAGATGAAGTGTCCTGCTCCCGTAATTATCTACAAGCTGGGGACCCCACAGAAGCTGTCTCCATTGCCCTATACAGGGCAGCTACAAGTCAGAACCAACTCAAGGGCAGTTAAGTTTGCTTTTGAGTTTATCCTTTTGGCTCACTACACTTTCATTTTCAAAACTTTTGTAAAGGAAGTTCCTAGGTACAAATGTCTAATTTAGAGACAACCAGTACTTGTTCTTTTAACCGTATGTAAATTTGCCCTCACTTTGAAACAATTAAACCAAATTTTCATAGCAATCATCTTCATTTGCTGCATATAGTTTTTAAGTCATTGAAAAGGCAAAGCTTCAAGCAGGTTCCTCCTGCATTAAAGGCTAACTAAGAACCATATATCGTATATACTTGAGTATAAGCCGACCTGAATATCAGTTGAGGCACCTAATTTTATCACACAAACTGCATTAAAAATGTGCTGAAAAACTCAGCATATACACGAGTATATACAGTATGTACCTGTCTAACTCACGTACATATCCTGAGGAAAGAATTTTGTCACTTGGCAGCTGTCTGTACCATATTTTTTCTCTGGAAAGAAATGTTCTTTCCCAGTCTCCCTCATGTATATTTTTAACTGAACATGAAAACTTTTGAGGATGAAAAGATGTATTAAAATTAAGCCACAATACATGCAAACCAAAACTAGGTTGCTCTCTTTATTTTTGAATAGTTTTTCCTTTATGAAATTGATTGCTCTATCAAATTAATACTTGTTTGTATATATTTAATAACCAATAAACAAAATTCAAACTTTTAGTGCCTGATTAAGCCGAGAACAAAACAATGTTCATCAGCCAAGTTATACAAAGTATCTGACACATATCAGGTAATTAATAAGTATTTTTTGAGCAAAGCAATGACTATAAGAATAAGACTTTGTATGCAGGAAACAAAGGCAACGAAAAAGCTTTGTCATCTACCTACCTTAAGCTATCACTATTGAAAACAAAGAGGCATTATAAAACTAGTGCTATAAACCACCAATCTGTTTAGAGGACAATGGTTATTTCTGATTTTGAGTCAATAAAATATTTTAGTTTATTTTTTTTAATGTGATTTATAAACAAAGAGAAAAAAAGCAGAAGCCATGGTGGATACTGTAAGCTTTACCTCGGATGTTATGATGTAAAGGTACTAGATACGATTAGGAAAAGCCAAAAAGTATGTTTGGGTGCTCAGTGTTTCTCAAAAATATCACTATAGGAAATTTAGGATGGAACTAAACTATCTTACAAGACATTTAGCCCTCCTAGTCCATGCCAGTAGCATCTACACAAACCCTGTGATTAAAAAAAAAATTTAACCCATATTTTCACAGCTTCCCTCAAGATTGAACACCGTTTTCCCTTCTTCCCTTGACGCTTGCCTTTTTTAAAAAACTGGGGAGATGGCCTGATTCTAGCCTCCTGGATGTGTAGGGCCCACACAAGCCTCTCCCCACATGGTGGCAGACTTTTCCCCAGGTTCATAGCGCACTTCCTGGTGTAGCAATGTTGGTTTCTGAACATTTTTACTAGTATTGGGCTGCCTTTTAATCTCTCCTCCTTGAGTCTTCCCTCCCCTCTCTTCCTCTTTTTTTTTTTTTTTGTTCTTCCTCTCCCCACTTCTTTTCTATTTCCTCGAAGAAGGTACCCCACCCAGTTGTATGGACAGTGGTGCACACACATGCAGAATCAGCACCACGTTCCTACTGAAGCTATGTTGAGCAGTTAACAGTTCTGTCAGTACTATACTCCTTTTCCATCCCCCTTTCTTCTGAGTTCTTCCCTCTTCACTCCTCCCCTGACCATCCCCACCCCATTTTTTTTATATTGTAGGGGGGATGCATTCAGTTGTACCCATCACCAACCTTCCATGGTCAGCAAGGCGTACTTCCAGATAAAAGCATGGAAAATTCATGACAACAAATCCTCTTCTGGGTGTGAATGCATGTTTTCTGACGATAATGGAATTGCACTAGAAATATAAGAACTCAAAACTCAATGCCATCGAGTCAGTACTGACTATTCCCTGTGGGTTTGAGACTGTAACTGTTGACAATTACTGAGGAGAAAGCCAGGTTTTTTTCCAGCAGAGATGGTGGTGGTTTTGAATTGCTAACCATGAGGATAACAGCCCAAAGCATAACCATAAACCGCCAGGGCTCCATAGAAATATAAAAATGGGGAAGGCTGGGGTTAAAAGGGAGCTGATATCAAGGAATTCAGGAAGGAAAAGAATGTTTTGAAACTGATTGTGGTAGCAATTGTATAACACTAGCTTAATGTGATTGAACTATGGAATGGTATGATATCTGTATTAACTCCCAATAAAATGGTTCTGGAAAAAAATTTTTAAATAGCAACTGAAAAATCTACAAGTAAATATCTAGGCTATCCGTGGGTCAAAGTGGCAGTGTCCAAAACATCAGGATGCATTTTATATGAATGAAAAGTAATAATAAGTAATAAAACTTAAGGAATAAAGTTAAAGCACCATTCAAGGGAAAATTTTTATTTTTTGTTTATATTGTTTTAAATATCTGAAATCAGCGATAGAAGCTTAATTTTTTTTGGAGGTTGGGTAGTGGAAAAGCTTATATTTAACATTAACCCGCTGAACTTGGTTTACATGATTCTGATTTTGTTGGCAACATCAAAAGCATCATAGTCAGGAACCAGTTGAACAAATGCCTTCTACAGTCAAACTTGGTCAAAGTGTTGACCTTGGCTCTGACAATGCCACAGGACTTCTCACAGCTTGTTTAATCTGGTGCTTGTTGACCTTCACATCCACAAAGAACCCAAGTGCTTATCTTCCATATTCTTCATGGCTGCTCAGTGGGTCAGGGGAAACTTGATGATGGCATAGTGGTCAAGCTTGTTTCTCCTGGGGGAGTTCTTCTGAGGAGAGCCTTCTTAGCGTCAGTGTCTTAGGCTGTGGAAGGTGGGTGGCATGTAGATCTTTTTTGGTGGCTGTAGATACTTTTCAGCACAGCCTTCTTGACTTTTAACGCCTTTGCTTTGGCTTCAGTTTTGGGAGGGGCAGGGGTTTTCTTCTTGGCCTTTTAGAGCCATCTTCACAAAACGCTAACATTTTAATTACTGTATTAAAATGTTAAAAACAGCAAGTAAAATTTAAAAACAGCAAGACAGAGAAATTAAATAAAGATAAAAATCAACAAAACTAAAAGCAATGAACTTAAAATGAAAAATAAGTGAAACAAAAATTTGGTTCTTGATGGGAAAACATATTGATAATGCTACACTTCTCAGAAGACTTGTAAAGAAAACGTAGTTAAAGAGTGACCAATGCTGGTGAGAGGAGTGTAGGGGGAAAGTTTTGTCACTACAGAACCAGATATTAAAACCATAATAAAGAAATATTAAAACTACACATAAACATTTGATAATTTAAATGAAATGAACCTAGTCCTCAATGACTTCAAAACTCAATATAAAAAATCTCATATGTATAGGGGGCAAAATAATAATTAAATTCCTACCTTAAAAACCTCCAGCCTCAATGCTTCATGAGTGAATTTTACCGAAAATAGAAATAAATAATACCAACTTGACATCTTCTAATTTCTGAATGACATTCATTCATCAATTGACAACCATTTTAGCTGCTATGAACCAATGGCCGTCAATTGATGAATGAATAAATAATATTTACAGAAGTTCATTTCATCCCTTCATTTTTATGAAATGCCTAAATCACTGTTTCACTAACTAAAAGATATCTGAAGACTTGTGCTCTTATAGAAATACATATAAAGAAAGACTACTATTGAGAATGTATTTAGTAGAGAGTCATAAAAAGAACAGCACAACCCGCGAGCAGAGGAGGAGTGTCCCAATTCCATTCCCGAGAACTATGTACCATTTATACATTATTTCAGCTCTTTGCAAATTTTGTATTTACCATACAAGGGGGGTTCAAAAAACTTACTGGAAAATGAAATTTAAAAATAATAGAATTTTTCCATGAACTTTTCTTCTCGGTGTTTTAGGTTTTATGTCCTACTTGGTATTATTTAATAGGTTATTTGGGGGTCTGAGAACACCAAAAAAACTGTCCCACATAAATTAAAGTAAATGCATCTTTACACCATTTGGGTTTATGAAAGTGGATTTATGATCTGATCCATAACTGATCATAGAGATGGTGCGAGACCAGGCAGCATCTGTTACACATGCGGTTACCATGTGTCAGGGGCCAACTTGACAATAGCCAACAACAGCCTCTGGTTCAGTGGTAGAAATCTCCTTCCATGAA
>NW_022103898.1:62223448-62228592 GCF_000313985.2 Echinops telfairi
AAAAAAAAATTTAACATCCACCAATCATAAAAAATTAATTGTAAACCCATGAACTGTCAGAAGAATGAACAAATCTGTCTTGAAAGTATGCTCCTCAGGACCAAGAATGGTGGGACTTTATCTCACATACGTTGGACTAGGCACTGGAAAAGACCATGCCTGATAAAATAAAAGAGCAGCTAGAGAGTGGAAGACCCTCAATAAGATTCACTGACACAGTGGCTAACAATGAGCTCACACACTGGCAACTGTTAAGGATGGAACAGAACCTGGCAGCATTTCATTACATTCTGTTGAACATGGTAAGGCCGCTATGAAATCAGAGCCAACGTTATGGCACCTAAAAGCACAAGACTAGAACTTTCTTAATATAATAAAAGAAATTTTTTAAAAATCTAAAAAAAAAGCAGCTCACATCTGTTATTATCCTTAGAGGAGATCTGGTGGCATAGTGGATTACGAATCAGGCTGCTAACCACAAGGTCAGCACCGAACTCACCAGATGCTCTGCCAGACAAAGAGGAAGCTTTTTCTACTCCTGTAAAGATTGATAGCTTTGGGAACCAGCAGGGGTGGTTTTGTTGTCTTTTTAATTAGTTTATTTATTTATTCATTTTATTGGAGGCTTGTACAACTCATCACAATCCATACATCCATCCACTGTGTCAAGCACATTTGTACATTTGTTGCCCTCATCATTCTCAAAACATTTGCTTTCTACTCGGGCCTTTGGTATCAGTTCATTTTTCCCCTCCCTCCCTATCACCCTCATGAACCCTTGATAACTTATAAATTACTATTTTGTCCTATCTTACACTGTCCGACGTCTCCTTTCACCCACTTTTCTGTTGTCCATCCCCCAGGGAGGAGGTTATATGTAGATCCTTGTAATCGGTTCCCCTTTCCACCCCATCCTCCCTCCACTCTATTCTGTCTTTTAGGGTCACTATAAGTGAGAATTGACTCCTTGGCCATGAGATCATTAACTTAAGCCTTGGTGACATAATGGGTTACCCGTTGGGCTGCTAACCACAAAGTCAACAGTTCAAAACCACCAGCTACTTCACAGAAGACAGTTTCCGGTTCCCTTCTACATATATTCCTATTAATCGTGCTTTTCTATTTTTCTTAAACACATCACAATGAACAAGGTATTCTAATACACAAAATGACAGCTATTCCTGTAAGTTAATTTACTTTATTATGAGATGCCAATAACACTTACTAGGTTGTTTGTTCACTCTTATCCAGAATATACAATTAGACTGCAGGTTGCTTATTATGCCCTTACCATCATTCATAACTAACATTACAATATACCTGTACCACCATCCACTGAGGAGTCCTGATGGAATATTAGCTATTCAGCAGGCTGCTAACTAGCAAGGTCACCAGTTCGAAACCATTAAGCTGCTTTGAGGGGGAGAGATATAGCATTGTACTCCTATAAAGAATTACAATCTTGAAAATCTACAGGTGAAGTTCTACCCTGTTCTATAGGGTCTCCATGAATCAGAATCAACTCAATAAATGTGAGCTTGTTTTTTGTATCTATCATCTATTGATCTTGTTAGATTCTAAGGCACTAAAACTTGAGAAACACATAACTAAAAGAAAACATTTCTATGAATATTTAAAATCTGAAATACTAATTTTTAAATAAAATTCTAATACTTTCAAATGTATAATTTATTATCATTACTTTTCTATTATCACCCATAACTTCATTTAAATTCTTACTTGAATTTATTCCACTAATAACTTTCATTTTTTTTCTACAGAAAGAGTCCTGGTAGCACAGTGGTTATGTGTTGGGCTGCAATCCCCAAGGTCAGCAGTTCAAAATCACCAGCTGCTCTACAGGAGAAGGCAGGGCTTTCTGTTCCCCTAAAAGCTAGTCTCAGAAACTCATAGGGGCAGTTCTACCCTATAGGGTGGCTGAGTCAGTATAAACTCTGACAGTGATTTTTTCTTTTTCTACATAATAAATGTTCAGACTGAACTTAATTTGGTTTTCCTTTTTATTATTTTCAACTTATGCTATTAGATGTGTGGTTACAACCTGTCTAGCTTAGCCAGTTATCAATAAATCAATTAGATTTAAATTTTAAGAAAAAGATGTAAATAGGAGCACACAGTAAAAGTATAAACTTAAAAAAGCAAAAGCACCAAAGCACATCTCTTAAAAACTTGGTATCCTTATTGAAAATATTCAATACCTAACACAGAGAAACCTGCTATTATTTCCTGAATATCTAAAAGATTTCAGGAATGTACAGTGAAGAATTAACTTTACCCAGAGAGATCTGGCCTTTGTGCCTGGTTGCAGCTGGTGGCCAACTTAAATCCATGGAATTTCCCTAGTGATTGGAAAACTGCTATGGATCTCTTAGACTACACCTGGTAATCTGTACTAATGAGGTTAGTCATGGTGATAATTCGTGCTAATAAGATGATTCAGTATGGGAACTAACCAGGCTTGAGTCACAAAAGCCTTTGAACAATGTGATGGCAGCCCTCTGAGAGAGAATGGAAACTGGACATGACGTTCAATCATCTGCCAATAATAATCAAGCCTCAACAAAATCTTTAGACACAGAGGTTCAGGTGAGCTTCTTTGATTGACAACATTGCACATATTGTTACAAATCAGCATGCCTAAAAAGTGATGCGTTCAAAGTTCATGAGGAGAGGGTGAGAGGCTTCACAGTTCAGATTTCCCATGTTTCTCCCAGTGGTTGGTTCTGGTGTGCATTCTTTTGCTCATAAAACTATAAACTGTATGCATTGTTCTTAGCAAATTACTGATCCTGCCGAAACTGGAACATAGCTGCTTTGAGGTTGGAGTGACTTAAAGACCCCTAAACTTGTGGCTAGCATTTGAATTCTTAAGTAGACTATAAAATTTGGCCTAATTCCTGGTATTTTGATTTCAGAAGTTATTTGTACAAAGGTTAATTAAAATTAGATAAGAGTACAACTATGAAGTCATTTAAGCCATGTCAATGTTCAAGGGCAAAATATAACATTATTAACCTTTTGGTTATTTGGGCAATTTTAAAACAGATGGTCATGTGCACTCACTACAAACTTAATCTGATAAAAGCTCTCTGCAGAACCAAGGCCTAGAAGAAATAACAATGTAATCAGTAAATATTTATATAGTATTTAATAAGTACCAGGCTCTAAGCTGAGGAGAAATTAAAAAAACTAATAACCCCACCTCAAAAGCTAAGTGCCATCAAGTGTTTAGTGCCCACAGTACAGTCTCTGAAACAGGATGCAATGTGATTTGGATGAGATGTCATGTCCAGGTCTGGTCCTGTTTATTCTTTAAGCATCTCAAATAAGCTTAGGCGTTAGCAATGCTCAACATGCCAACGAGGATTTGCTGTTGTCTTTGGTCCTCAATCCAAGTTAACAATTTCTCCATATCTGATGTTGGTTGGTCTGTTGTTCAGTCAGTCTCAGTCAGTCAGTCACTCACACTCACTCTGACTCATACTCAATTTCAGCGAAGACAATCCTTTAACAGTTGGAGGATTTGGGGTTTGTTTTTTTTTAGGATTCTCATTTGTGACGTGCAAGCAGTTGCATTCAAAGATTTTTCACTTTTGTGCTGTTTCATAGCTGCCTGTCTCACTTTGAGATTGATACTTCTCCTTTTCTTCTTGCTGCTATTACTGACACTGCATTTGGGAGCCAGGATGCACTTCATGGGAATATTTTTAAAAGAAAATTAATAAAGATAATTCTGCAAGACTCAAGAGATGTGTGATACCCAAGATTGGATGCTGCTGTCTATAAATTGAATCATACAGTTATACATAAACTTTTCATATGAAGTCCCTATATGAGTATAGTACATACATAAGCCCATAGCATAAGCATGTATTGTGACTATCAAGACATAAGTATTACAGGTTATGTATGTACTGTATCATTATACCTCTGGAAGCTCATTTTGTATACAAGAGACATGAGATAGATACATGTTACATGTGGGAAACTTTTGCATTTACTATTTTCTATTGTTTAATATTTCCCATTCTCAGATGGGGATTTCTAAACTGTCATAATCTTATGGGATCACAAATCAGATCTGAACAGACATACTTTACAGGATTATACAAGGGGGATTCAAAAGGTCATAGATGGGGATGGAGGGAGAAGAGAAAAAAAGGAAAATGAGAAAATTCCAGGAACCCAAGAGGAAAGCGAATTTTGAGAATGATGAGGGCAACAAATGTATAGGTGTGCTTTACACAATTAATGTATGTATGGACTGTGATGAATTGTATGAACCCCAATAAATTTTTTTAAAAAGGTCATAGAAATGTAAAATTAAAGGGTATTTTTTCACCAACTTTTAAAAGTCCTCCCATCTCTTATGTATTATTTTACCTTTCTAAAATGCAAAATACTCTAATTCAGAAAAGTAATCTGGATTTCATTCAAAGTTTTAGATAATAGAATGTGATTTGGTGTTGTATCCATTTTAAAGATACAGACATTAAACCAGATTAAATGTCTCCCAAAATAATATTCTAGAGAGATGCTAACATTTTACTATTCTCCATTTCTTTGCCACCCAAATGACCTAACTCCTTTTAGCTTTATATTCAACTCAACTCACTGCTGGACTCAAAGCAACCCTATAGGAAAAGACCGATCCTGAGACTATAATTATTTGCAGTAGAAAGCCTAACTTTTCTCCTCCAGAGCAGCTGGTATTTTCAAACTGCTGATCTTGTGGTTAGCTACCCAACTTGTAACTTACTCGGGCTCATTATGTGATTTACATTACTCCATAATATTTAAAGCAGCCCAACTTGTAAGCCAGTAGGGCTCATTATTTCAATTTCATATAGTGTCATTTTATGGGTTTTTTAAATATTTAAATTGAAACATTAATATTTGTAAAGATAAAATAGGAGGGTT
Organism: Echinops telfairi; assembly: GCF_000313985.2. Classification (NCBI taxonomy): domain Eukaryota; kingdom Metazoa; phylum Chordata; class Mammalia; order Afrosoricida; family Tenrecidae; genus Echinops; species Echinops telfairi. The sequence goes on from NW_022103898.1 coordinate 62,228,390, forward strand.
TTTTAAATTATTTTATTGGGGGCTCATATAATTCTCATCACAATCCATACATACATCCATATGCACATTTGTTGCCCTCATCATTCTCAAAACATTTGCCTCCCACTCTAGCCCCTAATATCAGTTGCTCATTTCCCCCCTCCCTCATGAACCCTTCATAGATCATAAATTATTATAGTTTTGTCATAAGTTACCCTGTCCGA
>NW_022103898.1:62229172-62242535 GCF_000313985.2 Echinops telfairi
GCTTTCTTCACCACCTTTGCTTATGCACACGTTTGTCTTCAGTGATCATATCAGGAAGGTGGGCACCCACTGATCTGATTTTTAGTTCTTTGATGTCTGATAACTGGTCCCTTCTGCACCTTGTGATCAGTCAGGCTGGTGTGCTTCTTCCATGTGGGCTGTGATGCTTCTCAGCTGGATGGCCGCTTGTTTATCTTCAAGCCTTTAAGACCCCAGCTATATCTTTTGATAGCCGGGCACCATTAACTCTCTTCACCACATTTGCTTATGCACCCGTTTGTCTTCAGTGGTTGTGTCAGTAAAGCGGGCACCCACTGATATGATTTTCAGATCTTTGATGTCTGATAACTGATCTCTTCTATACCTCGTGGTCAGACAGGCTGGTGTGCTTCTTCCATGTGGGCTTTGATGCTTCTCAGCTAGATGGCCGCGTGTTTGTCTTTAAGCCTTTAAGACCCCAGATGCTATATCTTTTGGTAACTGGGCACCATCAGTTTTTTTGATGATGATAAAAATTAGAAGTTGAGAAGCATGAAGGTCCGTTCCATCCTTAAATTTGACAGACCCTGTAATTTGTTTTTCATTTATTTTAGTGCTACACATCAAACTGTTTTTAAATAAAGTAGGTTTAAGTGGGATTTTTTTTCTTCCCACCTGTTCATCTAGCAGATACAGGATAATACCCAAAATTAAATTGATAGAGAAATATGAAAGAGGTAATTTTGTTTCTAGTTTGACTTTCTGGCAATATCCAAAGCTGCTCACATTTAAAAAATTAATAACATTGATTAAAAACCACAAAGAGAAAAATTTGAAAAATAAAGTATATTAAAGTCAAAATAAACAATGTATCATATGGATGTTGCATTTTCCAAATTCACATGCACAAAGCAGATCAGCCTTGAGCTTTGCTGTGATTTCTGTAGTACACAAAGGGCTGCCTTAGAGGTATAGTTTTATAATTCCATGTGTGAGTAGGTCTAGCTTTAGTTTTTCTAATTAAAAAAAAATAGTAACAAGAGCTGTAAGAGCCCTCAATAAAGTGTTTTTTTTTTAATGGAGCTATACACTTTTATGAGAAATTATAGACATATTCAAAGACATGTCAGGCCAAGTTTGGTTAACCTGGCAGTTGTAATGGTTGTGTCCCAAGTACATTCATGTGTATATGCATTTGTGTAAGAGAGAGAGAATCACATAGGCTGAAACAGTTGCATATATGTACTCCAAGATATTTAAAGCAAACTATTATACTCAAATGCTTCGGGGAATTTGTTAAATATGCTGAAAGTCTAAGGTGTTTCATAGTATATTTTAGAAACTATGGACTAGATCAGTATTACCCATAGTGGACTTGCCCTCTGGGGGGGCACTAAAAGGGGTTGGGGGTGCTGCAAAAGCAGAGACTTACATCTATCCTGGATTTTCATGGTCTATAGTACAAAAAATTTAAACTGCCAGAGGAGTGCTATTTTTTTTTTTCCCTGAAAAGGGGGCAGAGTAAGCCAAATAAACTTGGGGACCTAAGAAATAGATAACTGTCAAGGTCACTTACAACCTTAACATTCCATACTTTTAAAAAAGTCAGATTTCTTCTCTCCTGGAATTTAAAAACGTATAGAAGTTGTTTGGGGATAGTACTTGGATAGAAGTTGCTTATTTTAAATTTTAAGCTCTACCAGATGGGTGTTAACATTACAAATGTTTACAGTTCAATCCTTTACCAATTTGAATATTTATTCTCTGCTAGACATGATTATATACGCTGGAGAATCGCTGGGGAACAGGGCAAGTCTCCACCTTCATGGAGCTAACATTCAAGGGAAAGAGATATAAGCAAGTAAACAAAAGGATATAATCCCAGATAATAGTAACTACTAAGAAGAAAATAAAGTAGGATAGTGAACAATGGGAAAAGATAGTAAAGATGGGAAAAGATCATTTTCAATAGCTTGAGAAGAAAAGACCTCTGTTTTGGTGTTCAAAAAAGGAAAAAGCTGAGGTGTCGATGGGATTAGGTATCAGGCATCAAAGACCCAGACTGAAAAATCGTATCAACATGAATGAGGGGGAGGGCGAGTGGAAACCTAAAGTCCATCTGTAGACAACTGGACATTCTCCCTACAGAAGGGTCACAAAGAAGAGACGAACCAGATGGGGTGCAGTATAGCACTGACGAAACATACAACTTTCCTCCAGTTCGTTAATGCTTCCTCCCCATGCACTCCCCCTACCATAGCTCAATTCTATCTTACAAATTTGGCTAGATCAGAGCACATACACTGGTACACATAACAGCTGGAAACACAGGGAATCCAGGACAGATAAATCTCTCAGGAACAATGAGAGTAGCAATACCAGGAGGGTAAGGGGGAGGTGGGGGGGAGAAAGGGGGAATCAAACACAATGATCTACATATAACCCCCTCCTAAGGGACAGACAGAAGAAAAGTGGGTGAAGGGAGACATCGGTCAGCATAAGACATGAAATAATAATTTATAAATTATCAAGGGTTCATGAGGGAAGGAGGAAGGTTGGGGGAGGAAGGGATAAAAATGAGCTGATTCCAGGGGCTGCTGTGGAAAGAGAATGCTTTGAAAATTATGATGGCAACATAGGTACCAATGTGATTGACACAATGGATGTATACATGGATTGTGTGGAGCTGTATGATCCCCCAATAAAACGATTAGAAAGGAAGGACGGACGGATGGATGGAAGGAAGGAACAAAGGAAGGAAAGAAAAAAGCCATGTAAAAATCTGGGTAAATGGTTTTTCAGGTAGATGGCCTAAGATGGGAACAAGTTTAGTGTTAGACTAGGAGAAATCAATGGCAATCAAGACTTGATATCAAATCGTGTGAGCGATTATATTCCTAATGTAATTCATTTTGTTTGGATTAATCCTAGTAGTAATCTCATGCCAGCATATGTCAAATAGCAACATTTAAAGGACCCTTGGTGGTACAGTGGTTTGAGCCATCAACCTTTCAGTCCACAGGCTAGCACTTAACCACTATACCAGGGGTTGATATCTAATCTTGATTGCCATTCAGTCAATTCAATTGCAACTGATGTGTACGAAGTAGATTCTCTCTCTGTACGTGAAGTAGAACTGCTTCATGGAGTTTTTAAGATGGTCTTCAGGCCTATCCTTAGAGGTGCCTATGGGTATGTTCAAACTTAAAATTTTCGTCTAGTAGTGAAACACTTAACTATTTGCTCCACCTAGTTACTCAATTATATTTTTATAAGTGCTTATTTTATTATAAGGAGCACTCGGGCACAGTAAGTTCCAAATTGGGCTGCTGACCACAAGGTCTGCCATTCAAAACCACCACCCTGCGAGAGAAACTTGAGTCTTTCTAATACTGTCAAGAAGTAAAGCCTTGGAAACCCACAGGGGCAGAGAGTCTGGAGTTTCTTGGTCTTTTACAATATTAAGATGTTAATTTTTGTGTCTGTGTGTATATTATTTATTTACACAAAACACAACACATAAAACTTAATACTGTTGTTTATTTTAGGTTACTAAGATTATTTTTCAACCTAAAAACGACAAGCACCATTTGAAATGAATGTAATTTAAAATAATCCACAGCATTTTGATTCTTTACTCGTTTATTCCCTAAGAATGTAACTTGAGCACATTATTATGCTGGTGATACACATTATATAATACTTAGCACAACAAAATTCAATCTCTTCTACCATAAGCTGTCCATTTAGTACTGTCTGGGCTAAATAAATGGAGTTGATAAAAGCCAGCCAATTGAAGACTAATCATTTATTGAAATTCCAAATAATGTGGTTAGAGTCTCTGAAGCTAACCAGTCTGAGTTGGAATCACAGACCCACCACTTTTAACTAGCGGTATAATTTCTCTCTACATTTAAATCTTCCCATTTGAAAAAAGTACATAAATAACACCTCAGGACTGAAGTATTTTTGGTTTTACTTTATAGGTGGAACTTTACTAAACAGGTGGGACTTTCTATATTAAGAATCAGTTTCCGAGGCATATGAAAGTTTGCCATAATTCATTCCAAAGTGTGTTACATGCTTATCCATATCATATTTATAAATGAATAAACTAGTAATATAGCTTTGCTTTGCGGGGGGAGGGCGGCTAGGTTTACTTTTACTACCAGGAATTGTATTTAGGTAGCATTCTGTTAAGATTTAAGTGTAGCATTTTCAATAAATAAAAATGAATCTTAAGATTGCTCCTCTGTAGCACTTGGCAAAGAAAGCAAGACACGTAACAGGCATTTAATGATTCATTTGTTAAAAAAAAAGAATAAATCTAATAGGAAGAGTACTAGCACTTAGAAACACCTGTTGCTAATCATTTAAATCTATCATATTAACATTTCTCTATGCCTCAGATTCCTTTTAAGATGAATATTTTCTATTTTGCCCTATTATATATGATCATGTTAAGCATATGACAACTCTTTAACGATAGTGGTTCCTATCTCTTCTTTCATGTAGAGCAAATATTTTAACATGGCGCTTACTTAGTTTTTAAAAGCTGAGAAAACCAGGGCATTTATTTACCCTTGCGTATATACCCCATCTTTGGTGGAGAGGTAATACAATAATTTGGAAAGAATACTTAGATTGAGAAGACTGGTTCTAGTCTGGGCTCTAAACTTACGGGCTATGTACCTGAGCACATCAATTAGTCCTGAAAACTTCAGCTTTTGGTCATTTATATTTCCTATTCTCACCAGTGACCAAATAGCAAACATGTTTTAACTATAAAGCTTACAAAAGTATAATAATTCTGGTACAATATGGGCTTCATAATTACTAGTGGTGGTAATGAAACTAATGGATCTTTTAAAATTTTAATAAATCATTTTATTGGGGGGCTCTTACAGCTCTTACAGCAATCCATACATCAATGGTATCAAGCACATTTGTACATACGTTGCCACCATCATTTCCTAAACATTATCTTTCTACTTGAGCCCTTGGTATCAGGTCCTCTCCCCCAACGCCCCCCCTCGTGACCCTTGATAACTTATAAAACTTACAAACTATTTTAATTTCCATATTTTATACCATCCACTGTCTCCCTTCACCCACACTAGTTACTCGTCCCCCGTGGGCGGGTGTGTATGTCAATCATTGTGATAGGTTCCCACTTTCTCCCCCTATTAACAGGATATCACTACTCTCATTATTGGTCCTTAGAAGTTTAGCTGTCCTGGATTCTGTGTGAGGAGAGCTCTTTAACTAGTGAATTTCTGAGTTGTACTATTCATTTATTCATTACATCTTGTGGTACTGCATGCAAATGACTTGCTGTTTATTTATTTCTATTTAAAATCTTATATATAATTAAATTTTATTGAACTTTTAGGAGGAAATACTATCCTACTCAATGTTAACCATAGAGGGTTAATTAATACTTGGATGTTTTCACATCCTTAAGTCCTGATAAGTACCTGTATGTGATTAGATCACAGGAAGTTTAGCTCTCCCCCCTTAAGCCAAACAATTTTGTGATCATATATTCATATTTCCCTACAAATGAAATTCATATTTATGAAATTTGATCACTGAGAACATCAGTGCAGTTGTATGACACTATTTTGTATTGCACTGTGTGTATGAATAGCATACTTTGGGGTTTTTTTCTACTTTCAACTTATAAGATGTATCATGATTACTAAACCTTTTCAAACATTAAAAATAAATACCATACAAGAAAAGCTGTAATGAGAAAGTAAAGAAAATGGGTCACAGAATACTGAATGTGGAATATGGTATTTGGCATTCAAGAGAAAGGCACTGCTTTCTAGTCGCTTCCTTGTAAAATGTAGTTACTAATGCTATGTGCTTTTTACCACATGACAACCACTACTGTCTGATCAATGCTGACGACTCGTAGAGAGCCCGTATGATAGAATTATACACAGGGTCTCCAAGGCTGTAAATCTTCATGGAAGCAGACCACCACATCGTTCACAGCTGTGCTTGTTTGGTCCTCTAATTACCTAATCCTATACTGCAATAAGATGTTTTCAAGTCAAACACTTTCTCATTTAAAAACATATACTAAACCCACTAGAAACTAGAATTTACCCAGCAAAAACATTAAGTTACTCCTTTATTTTTCTATATTACTAAAGCAAATAAGCATTCAAATTAACAAAGGCATGCCATTCACACTATAAACACATTTATGAAAATAAACAAGGAGATATACAGATCCACTTAATATAAGTCAAAATATAATTTTTGATAAACTTAACAATGATTATAAGTGTCTTTCAAAATCAAATGCTCAATTATGCTTATTATGCTTACAAGTCTAAGGAAAAATGTATTAGCATATATTTTAGAAAACTGAAAAAGTTTTAGATGTTAATTCCTTCTCACTGAGTTTACTGGGAAAAATGTGAACTAGACAATTTGTTCTTAGTCTTCATTCTAAACGCTACTATTTTGAAGTGTGTGTTTAGAAAAGTACTGTATATGCCACAATGCCAATCATTAGCAAAGATATGTTTGTACTTTTATAAAGTTAGGCTGTCAGTTTCAACATTACTTCAGAAATGATTTATTTCTGATTAATCTTCTGATTTGCACAGAAAAAGATCCTGACTTCAAACATCATATCCAAGTGAATGATCTGAGATGCTTAAATATACTTGAACTTCAACTCAAGGAATTTCTTTTCATATTAAAACTCATTTTGTATTGTTTAACCCATTTAAAAACTGAATTCTGACACATAATTTCATACAATCCAACGATATAAGCATATTAAAAGTGTGTGCAGGCATTACCACAATCGATTTCAGAACATTTTCTAAATTCTTGTACTAATTATTAGTTCCCCATTTACAACCTGCATTAAAAAAAACCATTTCCATTATCATTCAATAGTTATCAAATAACTACCAAAACATAATTCTTAATGACTAGAGTATAGTTAACCTAAGAACTCCTTGGATCCCATGAGTACTGCTTGGCTGCTACAAGGAAGAAGATGGTAGAGAAAGAGCCTTGAATCAACAGGTGTGACTAGGAAAAATGGCCTGGAGAGCTACTTCTGAAAAGCCAAGCATGGAAACGCCTCTGGAGGGAGTACAGTTACACGGTGACACGCTCAGGCTCACCAGAGTAGGGATCCACTCAATAACAAGAGAAAATGCCTGCTTATGATGAAGCAAGGCCTGGAGAGCTACTTCTGAAAAGCCAAGCATGGAAACGCCTCTGGAGGGAGTACAGTTACACGGTGACTCGCTCAGGCTCACCAGAGTAGGGATCCACTCAATAACAAGAGAAAATGCCTGCTTATGATGAAGCCATTTTTTTCACTTTTATCAATTTTACTGGGGTAAATATTTGCACTTGAGGTTTTGCTTGCATATCTGTCTTCGAAAATTTTCTAGAAGTGTAATTCTTATGTGAAAATACCAGTACATGAGTTTTAAAGTTAATAGTGCTGATGTTTAAGTAACTGCTCTGATCTTAAACAAATTCTTCTCAAGTTTTTGTATCCTCTGTAGAAAAATAGGTGCAATGATGCTTATTAAGTCAAAGGATTACTAGTAGTATATAAGAATATACTTAAAGCACTTTGCACAAAGAATCTCTTTCCAAGAGGCTTTCCCAGAGTACTTTTTCTGAAGCAATTCCCTCCTCTCACAGAATCCAGCAGCCACTGTTTTTGTTTTTAATTGTGTATCATTCTGCCACTACATCACGCATATAGATCGTCAGGCTTACTCAATACAGTATATTGAAACGCTTTTGAGAAACTGAGTTAAGAATTTACTGAATGCACGAAAGGCTATTTTCCATAGTTTTAAAAATTTTACTGGCTTGCTTTAGAGCCAGGTTATGTCGTTACATTCTCAGCAGTCATGTTAAGGGACTATTATTTTTCACTTTATTGTTGATAATACTTAATACAGTTGTGTTAAAAGCCAGTGTTTATTTAGGATTTTGAAGGTGTAAACTGTTAATTTTTAAATTTTATATTCTTTGGTTTCTCTTAAAATTAGTATTATTTAATTACAGGTGTAATTATAAGTTGTCATTCCCAAGGGTCATTCTAGGATTCCTGGAAAAAATTAAATAATATTTAACATCACAAATATGAGATGAGTTTAAAATACAAAGATCCACACCAAAACCAAATTCACCATCATGGAGTAGATTCCAACTTAAAATGACACTATAGATCTAGGATAGAACTACAAGTCTTATCTTTCTCTCAGTGAGAAATCAATCGGCCACAAAATGGTTTAAACTAGATAAACAATGTAGAAAAGTTTAGGAGAATGTTTGCTTAATTGCATATACTGTATCAACATTTTTTAAATTATTTTTTAATTAATAAATCATTTTGGGGGGACCTCTTACAGCTCTTTTAACAATCCATACATCAATTTTATCAAACACATTTGTACACATGTTGCCTCAAAACAATCTCTTTCTGCTTGAACCCTTGGCATCAGTTCCTCTTTCTTCCCTCCCACCCTCATGGACCCCTAATAAATTATAAATTATTATTATTTTCATCTTACACTGTCCACTGTCTCCCTTCCCCCACATTTCTGTTGATTGGGGGTGTGTGTGTGGGGGGGTTATACATGGATTAATATAGTCGGTTCCCTGTATCAACATTTTGAAGATAACAAAGAAGTTATTTAAACATTATCATCTGTTCATATTTTCACTTTTTCTCAAGTTTTCTCTGGAAGTTCCAAAATAACTGACATCCATAGATGCGCGAACTCCTACTTAGGAACAAGTTACCTACTCACCATTTAGTGTTATGCAAATTTGCCCTCTTTATGAAAGGACAGAACCAAACCCAACTTAACAAAAAATCCACCACAACCACCTTCACTTGCTGCTTGGGAAGTTTTTAAATCATTAAAGACCTCAGTTTGGGGACTTTTTCCCCACTAAAGGAAGGCAAAATAAGCACCCTATGAACTCATTTCAATTTACCTACAAATGTGACTTAAAGAATGAGCCTTAAAGACACACTCAGGAAGGGCTCCATTCATTACCAGAGGGTGTACCTGTATTTCAAATTAGTGAGTGGTTTATTAGTGGTGGGTAGGCAAAGACAAAATAACACCTGAGTGCTATATTGCATACTTATTTTATGTTATAGAGTCACTATGAGCTGGAACCAGCTCACTGACAATGAGTCTGAAGAGGTTTTTGGACCTATTGTTCATCTGTCCAACAAATATTTATTTAACATCTATTATAAGCCCTGGTGGCACAGTGTTTACCCATGGGGCTGCAAACCACAAGGTCAACAGTTCAAAACCACCAGCCACTCCTCTAAAGATGAGACTTTCCACTCCTGTAAAGAATTATGGGACTGGGAGGTGGGAGTAGAACTGATTGTGATGTATACACAACTGTTTTGAAAAGCAGTTTAACAATGGAAGTGTATGATACGTGAATACTGTCCCAAGAAAACTACTGAAAATAAGAGACCAAACTTGACCTATGGGTACCATGGGTAAAGGAGGTTAAGAGGTTTTGCTTTGCTTAGGCAGCACTGAGTTCATTGTAATGGTGGTGGAACGATATGGAGAGGGGTATCAATAACAGTTGTACAATACGATAAATAAATCAATGGCACTGAAATGATATACAGTGAACCCTCGCCACTTCGCGCTTCGACTTCCGCAGCTTCACTCTATCGCGGTTTTTGCGTAACAGCACCCACTGCCTACACCCGCTCCTTCAGAGGAAAAAGACGGCGACCCACCTGTAGAGTACATCCCTTAAGTCATTTCATAGGCTATTGATTACAGTGTTTGTAAGAACTATGTATAATAATACTGTATGTGAAATATGTAATACTGTAAACTAGATGCCATAAATAATATAATAAATGATAAATGATCATTGTAACATCCAAAATGTTTGACTGTATTTTCCCTTTTTCGTTTAATAAATTGGGTAATACGAGTGTAATGGTGACTAAAGGGTGTTTTTTCATGTCCTCTATGCCCTAACTACGAAAATGTTTGATTTACAAATAAGGGATCCTACTTCGCGGAATTTCATTTATCACGGTAGGGTCTAGAATCGATTAACCGCGATAAACGAGGGCTCACTGTATGTATAAGTTGATGAATTGAAAAATGCTTTGTGTATATTCTTGCCTAAATTGGAAAAAAAAAACAAAACATGAGTAACAATGAGTAAGGGGAAAAAGAAAATGTTCTAAAATTGATTGCGGTAAAGATTGTACAACTCTTCTTGATGTGGTTGAAATATTCAATTTTATATGAGGATGAAGTATCAATAAAATTGTTTTAAAAAGTATAAACTTTTCAATATACTTTTTGAATAATTAAGAAATAAATTCTGATTTTACATTGTCATCTTCAATATCGGGTGATATTAAAAGCCCAACTACACAATAAAATAAATGAATACAACAAAACAAATGTACCTTTGTAATTTAGACAAACAAACCAGAGTTACAGCTTCAGAAACCCTGTCCTACAGAGTTGCTTAAGTTGGAATCAATTTGATGACAGTGAATAAGATATTGCCAGGTTAGGAGCACTGGTGGCACACATTACATACTGGGCTGCTAACCTCAGAGTTAGCAGTTCAAACCCACCAACTGCTTCATAAGCTGTGTTCCCATAGAGATTTACAGTCTCAGAAACCTAGAGGGACAGTTCTATTCTGTCCTAGAGAGTTCACTATCAGTCAGAAGACAGGCTGACAGTGGGTAAATGTCAAGAACTATTCTGAGAAAATAATCAGTGTATAAAATAAAGCACATGGTATATAAGAGGAAGGGAGGTAAGGGAATGAAAAAAAGAAAAAGGTAATATGGAGTAATGTGTGAAATGTAGATTGACATCAGGTGGGTCCAGGAAGTCCTGCCCTAGAGAAAGTGATTGATCAAGCGACCCTGTGGTGAGCAAGCCTGTACATATTAAGAAGAAAGAAGCTCCACCAGGGAACAACAAAGAGCAGGCTTAAGAGGTAAGAGTTCTGGATTTCTTTTGACTGAAAACTTGTTAAGTCCACCTGGACAACAGTTTAAGGAGATGTGCACAAAAAACAGCTTAAAGCCATTATCAAAACTTCAACTTTATTCTGAGTAAATCATCTTATATTTGCGGCTCACAAGTGTTCTACAAAGTTAATGGAATTCTTCCCATTTTACAGTTGATAAAGGTTTTGTGAATTAATCAATAACTAACTTCACCAAGGTCACACATCTAATATGGGCAGAACCAAGATCTGAACTTTAATTCTAAAACCCCATGCTTTAGTAAATTTCTAGAAACCATCAATATTTTTTTTTAAATCAGGATACAAAGATTTTTGAAAAGAGCTCAGAAACGAACAGCCTTTAATATGCAATGTTGTCCTATGTAATGTTTTTTAACATTCTGGTTTTGACCTACTAAAATTGACTCCACTACAGACTCTTGGAATGTACTGTACAGTTGGAAAAAGTGTCCTATACATCCAAAGAAATCCTGATATAGTGTGTTATAGGTTGGGTTGCTAATCTCAAGGTCAGCAGTGTAAAACAACCAGCCACAGTGAGGCAGAAAAATGAAGCTTTCTACACTAACAAAGATTTACAATTTCAGAAACCCATTAAGCTGTTCTACTCTGTCTTACAGGGTCACTATGAGTCAAAATCAACTCAATGACAGTGAGTTTGGTTTTGGTTTGTATCCTGAGTGGTGTTAAGAAAGTTAACATGCTTGCCTCTAAATTAAAAGGCTGGACGTTTTAGTACACCCAGAGACACCTTGGAAGTAAGGATTGGCTGTCAACTACCTAAATATCCACCAATGAGAAACTTATGAGGAATAGTTCTAACTGATACATATGGGGTCCCAATGAGTCAGAATCTACTTGAAAGCATTTTTTAACACCATATTATCAATAAATCATATTTCTTCTGAAATGCAAACCTAAAACAGCTTACTATATTATTAGGCAAATCAATAAGCAAAAGTAATGAAATTAGATTATAAAAATACATGTAACATTAAAAATCCATAACCCATTGCTGTTGAATCAAATGCAACCCCTAGTGTGCTGTAAACTTTGTAATGAGGTCTTAGAAATTTATATACCTGTGTTCCCATTACCATGACTGAGATAAAGTATTTCCATCACCCCTGAAGTTTTCGTTCCCACTCCTGGCTCCAAACACACACTGGTTTGCTTTCTATCACCGTAATTTTCTCCTAGGGTTTCAAATACATGGAATCTTAAAATATGCACACTTGGGGAGGAGGGCACTCATTAATATATTTTTAACATCAGTGTTGTTTCATGTATATCAGGAATTCATCTCTCTTGGATATTATTCTCTTGTGTAGTGTTTTTCTACCTAGTGCCTGAAACTTGTGAATGAATGCACATTCAATACAGTAAATATTGCTATCTTTCCCTTGACTCTACTGCACTTCTTTCTGTATCATAAGGATATGAAAACCTCTTCTAGCTTTTATGTATTAGGCTTAAATATGTATATAGGTTACATAAAGCAATGACTTATAAAAGTTAGCCAGGCATTTGAAAAAGTTCAAAAGGTTAGGTACTAAATGGCCTTTGCATGAATCCCTGTTCCATCACTGCAGTGTGATGGGTCACTTTTATACAGCCTTTCTAGCCATAGCCTTGCATCGCCTATCAAATGATTGGGTGAGAGTATGCAGATAAGGTGTGTGGAATTCTAAAAGGGGAATTGGTCAGTTCTGACAACTCACAAGGGGAACGACCTGACTACTATCAAGGGAAGAGGGAACACATCCTTTACAACTGTGGCCCCTGCACTGGGAACTGCTGAGATCCAGGAGACAGAGGCAGCTATTAATACCAAAGATGGTGTAAACTGAAGAGAAGCTGTGGCAAAGAAACAGCAGCAGTTTAAGCAGGAGATCAGGAAGATTCCTAGTCCAAGGAATGAAAAGGCTGAGGGTTTCTGGGGAGGAGGCTCCCAGACAGAATTGGATGCCTCCAGGTACTTCATCAATGAGGGGAAGGGAAGAGGTGTTAACAAACTCAGGGACAAAGGAACAACAAGCGATCCAAATTGGTGGGGAGGTGGGTGTGGGAGACCTGGTAGGGCATGATCAAGGGGAATGTAACAATCAGGAAGTGCTGAAATCCTGGTGGGGACTGAGCATGATAGTGGGACAGGAGGAGAATCAAAGGAAATAGAGGAAAGAGCTGGGAGGAAAAGGGCATCTATGGAGGTCTAGATAAAGACATATACATATGCAAATATATTTGTATGAGGATGGGGAAATAGATCTATGAACCTATATTTATAGGTTTAGTATTAAGGTAGAAGGACATTGGGCCTCCACTC
>NW_022103898.1:62243767-62250731 GCF_000313985.2 Echinops telfairi
GTAGGAAGTTTGGGTTGGAATCCACCCCACACAGGGTTTGGTTTGATTTAGCATTTCAAAAACTCAAAACCCACAGCCATCAATTTCAACTCATAGCAACCCTATAGCACACAAGGGTGGAACTGCCTTGACCTCTTTACAAGAGTAAAGGCTCAATTTTCTCCTGGGCAGCAAGTGTTCTGGTGGTTTTAAACTGCTGGTCTTGCAGTTCACAGCTCAAAAGGTAGCCTACACCACCACCACCAGGGTTCTTTAGTTCAGAATCTAGTCTCTGCTTTATATCTACTAGCAAAATTGTACCTACCAATACAGTTGCAGTTTTATATTGTTATTAAAAGTTTCACCCAGTGAAAGTGATTTTTACGTATCTACTAATTAATATTACAGTGCATAAAACCTTTACAGGATTCTCTCAACTATCCTTTACAGTATTACAAAAAACCTTTTAAAAGTTTGGAAGCAGTAATAAAATAGCACCATTAATCTTACCATTTCATTGTTGGTGGATATAGCACATTTCAAAGAATAATGTGCTGGTGGGAAAGAAAACAACCAGAAATTAATATGAACAAAGAAAAACAAAATTAATGAGCCAGTTTCTATAGTAAGTGACTTTCAAATGCCAATTGTTTATTCAGCAAATATCAGTGCTTGCTATGTATCAGGCAGTCTTCTAAATCCTGGATATACATAATCATGTAACACATAACACCCTTGGGCAACATCAGGCCACATACACACCAGTGGTTATAATAGTTCGGGAAATCCCTGAGACTAAAATGTTACAAATGTAACAGCTTCCCACTTGCAACACCTTTATCTCATGTATCAAAGTGACTGCACTACCAAGGGGATACCCTCCCCCCAGCAATAACAGGATTTTTTTCAAAGCTAAGTAATTTTTTTTACAAAACCACCTTATCACCTTCAAAGTACTCTCTGGTACACTTAATACATTTGTCAAATCTGCAATTCCACTCTTGGAAACATTTTTCAAACTCATCTGTTTTGATGGCTTACAGCTCCTCCCTCTTTTTTCTTCATCTCTTCTAAGTCGTCAAATCACTGTCCTTTCATGTCCCTCTTCATTCACAGAAACAAAAAGAAGTCACACAGAGCGAGATCAGGTGAGTAAGATGCATGGGGCAAGGGAGGCATGCTGTTTTTTGCCAAAAACTGGCACACTGAGATGGCTGCATGAGCAGGTGCACTGTTGTGGTGACAAAACTAGTCCCCCATCTACCACAAATCAGGCCTTTTTTGCCACAGTTATGCAATCTTTTCAGAATCTCTAAACACAAAGCTTGATTAACAGTCTGACCTGGCAGAACAAACTCCAAATGCCCTATGCCTCTCACATCAAAAAAATAAATGAGCATCATATGATCTTGATATTTGATTTCACTTGACAAGCTTTTTTGGGGTGAGGCGACTATAGCATCTTCCACTGTCTTCATTGATGCTTGCTTTCAGGGTTTTAAGAATAGCACTATGTCTAATCACCAGTTAAGGACCTTGGGGGGGAAACTAGCTCATTTTGGAGCTGTTCTTTCATAGAGCGGCATGTTTTCTTGTTACTCCATGCTCTTTTCTGGTTAGTCAGAATCTGAGGCACAAATTTTTGCAGCAATCCTTCTCATTCTGAAATCTTCTGTTAAAATTTGCTGAACCGAGCTCCAAGATAATCCAGATAACTACCCCATGGTCTGCCGTCAGTCTTTGAGCACAAGTAAAAGAATTTGGTTGATATTTTTGTCCATTCGAGAAGTTGATAGAGACCCAAAAGATGGTTTGTCATTAATCAACATTTCACCTTTTTTGAAACGAAAAAAACACTTGTACACTTGAGTTTTATCCAAAGTGCTGCCCATTGTAAGCTGTGTTCAACATCACAACAGTTTCTGCAGCAATTTTTTGTGAGCAGGAAACAAAAGTTCACAGCTGCACACTGTTCTCTTAAATCGGGCATCACAAAAATTGATGTTCGAGAAAAACTTCTTTTATGAAAAAATTCACTTGACCAGAGAGAACTTTGCCAGGTGACACCACTGGGTGCACTAAGTCAGAGTGAGTTGCTCGATGCTGGCCTAGCAAGAAAAATGCACAGTACGAAAGATCTACCCAGCCGAGCTTTTGGGTTTATTTTGTGGGGGCAGAGGGACCCCTCATATATAGCCTGTAACACATATTCTTGCTAGTCAACATACATGAGTGGCTATGTTACTGGCTTATGTGTGCACTACACTGTGCTTTCACGCAATCTCATGTAATGTATGTCCCCTGGGTGTTGTGGCATCCTCTGTTTAATTTTCTCTTGAAAGTGTTCCACGAAGTGCATCACAGCTCCCAAATGCAGCAAATCAGTGCTAGTGAAAGCAGCAAGAGGCACAGGAGTACAGTTTTGAAAGTGAAACAAAAGATCATTGATGAACACAAGAATGAAAAAACCAGTTATTACTACTGCTTCTGATTTTAGCACATCACACTCAACAGCCAGGACAATCCTCAAAACAAAGAAGTTTCCAAACTGTTAAAGGAACAACTCCACTGAAAGCTATGAGTCTCATTCAAATGTAAGATAGACCTGTATTACATGCAACAAATTGCTAATAATGTGAATTGAGGACCAAACACCAGAAGTCAGCAGGCTGAAGCTTATTGCACATGCTTAAATACCAGGCCCAGACCATGGTATGGTATTCACACAACATGCAGATTACATTAACATCCTCTTCCACAGAACATATAGTGGGCATTAAGTCCTGATCCAACAGTCAATAACCAAATTGGTTACTAGTTATTTAAAGTTACGAGGCTAATTCAAATAAGATGTAAACTATATTCACAACAGTTTTCTCTCATACAAGCCACTCTGCACACTTTAAAAAGCCATTAAACTTTTGACAGTTAAAGACAGAATTCTAATAAAGTATTCAAAGACATTAAAGAAAACATATCTGTTCTTCAAGCTATCCTTTTCTAATGTTTTGCTTCTGATCTGTGAATCAGAACAATTAGGGGTCAAAGAATCTGGCACCAATTTAGTTCAATGCATATTTATTAAGTCCCTACTAAGTACTGTGCATTATACAAAGCACTCAAAAACCAAAAAAATCTGTGACCATCAAGTCAATTTCAACTCATAGCAACCCTGTAAGAAAGGGTAGAATTGCCCTTGTGAGTTTTCCAGACTAACTCCTTACAGGAGTAGGAAATTCTCATCTTTCTCCCATGGAGTGGCTGGTGGTTTCAAACTGCTGACCTTGCAGGAGGTAGCGCAACTCGAAATCCACTACGCCTTCAGGGCTGTAAATATAAGTAAACAGAGCCCTACCTCTCAGAGGAGCTCACAAGACCAGTGGAGGTTATAGGATTGGGGGGGGGGGGATAAACTGTAAATTATAATAACGTGATACAATCAATACCATAAGTTTCCAGAATACAAGCAGTACAACAGAAGGGTTCTAAGAAACCAAAAAGGTTTCATAAAAGTAACACCATAGTTGGAGTTTTGAAGAATAAGAAGTCTGTCAGGCAACAGAAAAGAGACAGACATGCACAAGCAAAAACAGACCCATGAATGCAAAGAAAAAGAAAAACAAGGGAAGTAGCAAATATGTCAAAAGTATCTGACTATATCTGAAAAGACTTGCCACCTGAATCTAAGCATATATGTTAAGTGTCCAAAAGGGAAATTCCATTTTGTCCTAGAAAATTCACTTTTTGTATTTCTACATTTTATAACCTAAAAAATCTTAACCAAAAAAAATAAAACATTGCAAATAATTATATTGCTTCACAACACAGGAAAAACCCAAGTGTACCCTAGAGATCTACATCTGTATTTCAGACCACAAGCTGTCAGAAAAAGGTACTAGTAATCTTATTTCGGAATAGAGAAAACTAACAAGTCTGCTGAGCAAACACTGGGCTGCTAGTATAGCAGGTTAAACCCACCAGCCACTCCAAGGGAGAATGTTGAGGCTATCGGCAACCTAAACCATGATAGGGTCGCTTTGAGTCAGAATCCATTCAATAGGGTGGATATTTTTGTTTTTTGGGATGTGGGGTGTGGGGTGTGGGGTTATTGTATTCTTTATAAGACAACTCTTAAAAGTAAAAATTACGCCCAAAAAAGGTTAAAATTACAAAGATTTGAATGTTGTACCCTAATTTTCATTCGTTCAGATTTTCTACAACAAATTTCAGTATAACTCTTTCCAAAACACTCCGTATAAATTACAGTGTATTTCAATTTCTGTAAGTTTCACAGGTAGAAATCCTCCTGAGGATGGAAAGGCTTGTGGTATCAGCCAAAACAACTCTATCATAGTTCAAATCCCATACACAGACATAGTACATTAATTGCCCTGTATGGTACCATGGTTTATTTTGCTTTTCTCTGTCACAAAAATCCACTTAGAAGGCAGGTAATAAATAAAACAACAATTATTTAGTAGCAACTTTTTCCTAAGACTATATCACTGTTTGCATAAATTGTACTCAAAAGCCTATTAGGGCAGGTATATGGGATTATTAGAACTTGCTATTTGAAAATGTGATCATACCAGAATGAGTTCTACAGTTAAAACCTTTAAGATGCTTCACACAAAAAAAGAAAATGCTATTATTATTCACATTGCTTTGAAAGTTCAAAGAAGAAATTATAAACTTATTACTAATTATTATTATCCATTGGGCTGCTAACCACAAGGTCAGCTGTTCAAATCCACGAGGCACTTCTAGAGTAAAATGAATGACAGTGAGTTTGGTTTTCTTTTTAATCAGTATCCACTACTACTTTATATGGGTATGTATGTATGTGTGTGTGTGTGTATATATATGTATATATATATATGAATCACACATCTTTACTTTTGGTATTATCCAAAAAATGTCAAAGCAATTTGTTCCTAAAAGGAGTAAAAGTATAAGTTCCAACAAATTTTTTAAAATTCTGTAATGGTCTTTCAAAATACAAGTACTTCTGATACTAATGTCTCCTGAAGAGTTAAAAACAAAACAAAACTCTAGGTTTGAAGCATGTATAGTAAAATCTACTCATAAATCTAAAGATTGCTTTTGAACAATTAAATCTCAAGTTATAATTAATGGTACAGCATCTCTGAAAAAAATCAAAAAGTAAGGTAAATATCCATAGTTGCAAAGTAAAAATAGGTAAATAGTATCTTGGAAAGTTTATCATTTTTATATTACCTTCAACATCAGACAGTTCTCAAATGAAGGGAGTATAAATCACCTACATTTATCCACATAAAAATTTTACTTTGAAACAGAAGGGTAAAAGAAACTGGGGGGAAAAATTACAGCTATTATCTGTTGCTTGGTTCAACATACAAGGTAGTTCTAATTCACCAAGAGTATCAGATTAGGTTAGTTATCTCTATACTATATACTTAGAATAAAAAAGGTTTTCAACAAATGATGTTTACATTAACTTACTGGTATTGACAGGGCACTAATTAGGATGCAAAAATATGAAATGCAGATTCTCATTTCCTGTCTAAAATAGCAGTGTTTATAGAAGTCATTGCTAATCAAGCCCACAGGGGAAAAATACTGTTTTAAAATTAAATGAAAATATTACAGTCAAGTTAGAGTTACAAGTTTTGTCTTCTTTTGAAACTGCATTTTGCTTTCCTTTTAGTATCTAATGTTACAGAGTGTGCACTAGCAAGAAGTTCAACATACAGAACGTACTAATGATCTTAGTCTATTAAGAAAATTCAATCAAAGAAATCTGAATGTGGAAGATCTTTTTAACTACCTCAGTCCACTGAGAAATTATTCTATAGGTCTGGGATCAAGTTACATTCCAAAATTGCAAATGGGGCATGTATATTCAGTGACATTTTCAAGATAACTGTTGTAAGCTACACCAAACAACATAAGTCATTCCCAAATAATATAAAACTTGTGTATAAACAAATAATTTAATTTTTTATCCCATCCCTCCCCCACCCCATACTTAATCATTTCTGCTTCTCTTGTTTCAAAGGCAAATCAAATTCCCACCTGTTTCCAGAACTCCACAAATTCCTGTAATATCAAACATGACAGGAAACGTGTGTAGCTTTGAACAGTAATTTCAAATCTGGGCTCCGTCATGAACAGATTTTGTTAACTCAGTACTTTCTACCCTTTGGCCAAGAATCTAATTGATGCTAGTGTACCTAACGATTAGAAACTGTCTACATGGGTAACTATAAGGTAGGATACTTTGAGCAAGAGTCAGGAAAATGAAAATGTGTTGCACCCTCTCTTACGATATTGGAAAGTGAAGACGGTCTCCTAGGATTGGACGGAAGTTGATGTTTAGGTTCCTTCCGAGAGGGTGGTACCCGTATGTTAGACTTTGGCGGTGGAAATACCGTACCCACAGGGCCTGAAATAAGGTTGTTCTACAACATAGGAAATGCTTTCCGAAAGAAAAAGAAAAACCTCGCATTCGTGAAGGGCCACAGCTTCCGAGAGCTACGCGGCTCTCTCCTGGACAGACCACATAGGCTCCACCAAGAATTACCAGGGCCCCTCATTCGCTCCGGTAACTTTTAAGTTAGACCCAAGGCAGCTGGGGGTGGAGAAGCCCCGGCGGAAGTGGAAACCTATGAAAGCAACTTCACCGACAGAAGCCTCTCGGATGGCTTCGCCGCCCGCGGACCATCAGGACTCGGTCCCTACCAGCCCACCGAAGCTCCATCCTCCGGGTGCAGCGGCAAAGCCATCAGTGGCACTCTTTCCCCCTCCATCTATAGCCTCTGACACCCCAAGGCCTGGAGCCCGTTAGCCAGCCCAGTGCCCCCCATTTGAAACAGAGAAACGTAAGTTGCAGAGGGTGATGTGTCCGTAGCGAGAGATCGATCGCGAAGAGCCGGAGACCGCGGCAGCTGTCAGGACGACGGCAGCGGGGTCTAAAGAGGGCCCGGGCTCGGGGCCACCGCCG
>NW_022103898.1:62251090-62281786 GCF_000313985.2 Echinops telfairi
CCCCCGCCTTGCGGGGACCCCGAATCCGCCGCCCCCGCCGCGCGCCCCGCAGCCAGACTTCCGAAAATTTGCCAAAAACTCACCGCATGAATTTTCTTGTCCCGCGGATCCAAGATGGCGACGTATCCACCGCGGAGGCTGCTGGGAGCAAGACCTTTACCCTCTGACCCCCGTCGTGACCCCCGTCGCTCCGGCTGGCTTCGAGGCGGCGGCGGCGGCGGAAGGTGGCAGCTGAGATTGCCGACGAGAAGGGCTTGGTGTGGGCAGGCCGCTTCCCACGGCCTGGAAAGGAGATGGAAAGGGGAGCTTCGCTACCCGCTCGCTCGCGCCGCGGCCTCCACCGAGTCTCCCTCCGGCTCCGGGGGAGACTCGCCCGCGGCCGTTGCAGCTAGCGGGGCCCGGCGCAGCCGCGTACGCCCTCCTGGACGGGCCTGCTGCGCACTCCGGGGCTCGGGTTCTGGGTCGGCGGGGATCGCGGGGTGCAGGGGCGGGGAGTGGTGAGGTGGCGTCGGTCCGCCCTTCTCGGGGACGTGGAGCGTGTTTGTGTTTGTGTCCAACACCCCGCCCTCCCGCGTCCGCCTCGAGCGGGGCCCTTCCTCACGCCCACCACCTGAAGCAAACCTGACCGCTGCCCCCTGGCCCCCCGCAGCCTGCGCACGCACGTCCAGGGCCGGCAGCGCGTCGCCGTCACCTCCGGAGAAGTGAGTTCCCCGCTGCCAACCGCGGCTGTTTTCTACTGCCACCCTGATTGACTTTTTTTTTTTTTTTCAAGTCTGCGGGGAGGGGGTGTGTCGGAGGGCAGGGTTTTCCGAGCACTGTTGTCGGGCTTGCACCGGCTCCGTTCGACCAGGGCACGTTCTCTCCGCCGCTGTGCGTGGACGGCGGAGTGGACTCCGGCGCCCTGCTCGCCCCGCTCCCGTTTCCGCGCCCGGGCCGCTGCGAGAGCGGTGCCCTCCCCTGAACGGGGCTTCGGTGCAAGCTGCCGTGCTCTCCGCTTTCCTGAGAAATAACTGTCGCCCCAGGTGAAATCAATCCGTTCTCCTTCTCGGTAACTGCTAGTAACTTTCCCTTTCGCAATTGGATATTTTTGGACTCAAAGGAAAAGAAGAAATCCTCTGGATGTGAGTTTTGGAATTACCTAGTTCCAGAACATGAGCATTGTGAAGGCTTTCTCTTTGAGTGACAGCATTTCTTATTAATGTAAAGCATACTGAATTTGGGGGGAAATTTTTTCTCATTTCTTTTTTACGTAACTCATCTTTCTCATCCCCCCATCATTCCTCTAATCCAGTTCAAAATTTGTCAGTGAGAGGGGATAAAGAGCTGATAGCAAGTTCAAGAAGAAAGAAAATGTATTGAAAATGATGATGCCAGCAATTGTACAATTGTGCTTGATCTAATGGAACTTTGTATTGTAATAATATCTGTAAGAGCTCCTAATAAAAGTTTTTAAAAAATTGTCAGTGAAGGGCAAAACACATTGCAGTCATGAAGCATGAGGAAAGTTAGCCTACTATAAAGAGTAAATTTGTTGTGTTTCCAATGCATATCAGCAGATATTGTGAGCATTTATTTAAATTTCAAACAGTATTCATAGCCAGTAGAAAATGTCTTGTCCATTTACTTATCTCATTAACATGTTGTTTTTTGTTCATTTAACTTCAGGAAAATTCAAGTAGAAATAGCCTTTTTTTTTTGTCTTTCCCTTCACCAACCTTCCCTCCTAGGTTTCTTGTCTCTTTTACTCTTCTTCCACAGATGTTGTTAGCACCTACCACTGTAAAGTGTGTTAAAAGACCAATTGTGCTTCTGTGTACTATAATCTTTAGTAATACTTATTACTGAACATTTCAATTTACCTATTACCAGTTTGAAGTATAACCACTAATAATTTGAAATCATAAAGTGGAATATGCTTACATGTATATAATAACTTCAAGTACTACTACCTACCATTCTAATCTAACTTTTTATTTGATTTATATATAGGTCTTTGTTAAGCCTGGAAGATGGACTGCATTGCCTCCCTAAATTTAATCCTGGAAGCACAAATTTTAAGTGGTATAAAACATTGAGAAAATTGGAGAAATATCTTCCAAAGCCATCAGGTCCAATATGAGGGTTTGGGTGGTGTGGGCACTTTACTCAAAAGTATCAACAAACATCTTCATGATGCTGAATGTTAGGGGAAAACCCCAGGTAGTGGGCCTTTTGAAGACATTGTTCTGGATGACTTTCGGCCTTGTTGGAGAAAGGAGCCCTGGTGGCTCTGTGATTAAGCACTCAGTTGCTAACTGAAACGTTGGCAGTTTGAACTCAGGAACCACTTTACAGAAGGGTCTTGGCAATCTACTTCTGTAAAGAATTACAGCCTTTTAACTAGGTTTATAGGACAGGATGATCATTTTGATGCATTTCAATTTCCTCAATGAAAATTACAGAAATCCTTTACATTTCCTCCCCTTTAGGTTTACTTTTATCCATTTAATGAGACAAATATATATCCAAATTCATTTTCTTCTAAGCCTTTTAATCTTGAAATTCTCCAAGTATACCTATTTCTATGGACACACGTGAGTGTGACGCAAATAGAGTCTAGTAATTCGGTTTCATTCATGAAAGCGTTATTTACGTAATAAGTATGAATGTCAAAAATTCTTAGTAAACATCACATGCAATAGTAAACAATGTTGCAGAGATTACCATACTGACTGACCCAAGCAACCCTTGAAATACGTTAATATCTCAAATGTTGTATAATGTTAAATATGAATTTTATATAAATATATAGTATCACATTTATCAGTTAATAGTGTATAATTACATTTGTTTTTTAAAGAAAATGTGCAGTTTTGTTCACATCAATTTAAAACATGCCCAAAGAGACAGCTATATATGTCGCACACCAGCCTATGCAACCACGAGGTGTCGAAGGGATCAGGTATAAGGCATCATCAGAACAAAAAATCTTACCATAGTGAATGATGGGGGGAGTGCGGAGTGGAGACCCAAAGCCCATTAGTAGGCCACTGGAGATCCCCTTGCAGAGAGGTCTTGGGGAGGAGATGAGCCAGTCAGGGTACAATGTAACGATGAAAAATATAACTTTCCTCTAGTTCCTAAATGTTTCCTCCCCGCTCCCACTACCATGACTCGAATTCGACCTTGCAAGTCTGGCTAGACCAGAGGATGTACACTGGTACAGATAGGAACTGAAAATCCAGGGAATCTAGGGCGGATGAGCCCTACAGGACCAGGGGTGTGAGTGGCGAAACAGGGAGGGTAGAGGGAGAGTGGGTAGGAAAGAGGGAACCGATTACAAGGAACTATATGTGACCTCCTCCCTGGGGGACGGGCAACTGAGGAGTGGGTGAAGGAAGATGTCGGACAGGGCAAGATATGACAAAATAACAATTTATAAACTATCAAGGGCTCATGAAGGAAGGGGGAGCGGGGAGGGAGGGGAAAAATGAGGACCTAATGTTGGGGGTTTAAGTGGAGAGAAAATGTTTTGAGAATGATGAGGGCAATGAATGTACAAATGCGCTTTATACAATTGATGTGTGGATGGATTGTGATAAGAGTTGTATGAGCCCCTAATAAAATGATTTTTAAAAAAAGATGTCCATAAACATAGTGTTAAGCACAATGGGGTGGAGCCTGGTGTCATAGTGGTTACGGTTGGCTGCTAATGTAAAGATCAGTGGTTTGAAATCACAATCCGCTCTGTGTGAGAAACATAAGGCGTTCTTTTCCCATAAAGAGCTACAGTCTCAGAAACTCACAGGGGCAGATTTCCCTGTCCTATACAGCCACTGTAAATCTGAATGAACCCAATAGCTGAGTTTTGAGATATTATGGGGCAGTTCTCTGTTCATATTGCTGGGAGTTGGAATGTACTTAGCAGTAAGTTCTATTTTTATGAGTATTATGCCCAACCTAGTCCAATTTGTAAGATTTGTTTTAGATACTTGCCTTAGAGTATGTTTGTAGATATAAAATGCTAACATTTGTTAAGGACTTATACAAGGGAAAAAGTTCTTGGGAAAATCCCACTTCTAATTTTCCACTAACTTTTTGAAGCTCTTATATTTATGGCTTTCTAGTAAACATCTGTCAGGGAAAAGACGGCTTTCTACTCCTGTAAACACAGTCTTGAAAAACCACAGGGGGTCACTATGAGCTAACATTGACTTGATGCCATTGAGATTAAGTGCCTGAGGAGTCTGGGTTGGGCTGTGACCCAGAAGGTCAGTACTTCAAAACCACCAGCTTCTCCTTGGGAAGAAGATGGGGCTTTCTACTCCTGCTAAGAGTTACAGTCTTAGAAACTCAAAGGAGCAATTCTACCTTGTCTTAAAGGGTCAATATGAATTGGCATCAACTCTATGGCGGGGAGTTTGGTGGGGATTTTGTTTTTGGTTTTTTTAAATCATTTTCTTGGGGGCTCATACAGTTCTTATCACAATCCATACATACATCCATTGTGTCAAGCACATTTGTATATTTGTTGCCCTCATCATTCTCAAAACATTTGCTCTCCACTTAAGCCCCTGGTAACAGCTCCTCATTTTCCCCCTCCCTCCCTGCTCCCCCCTCTCTCATGAACCCTTGATAATTTATAAATCATTATTATTTGCTCATATCTTAAACTGTCCGATGTCTCCCTTCACCCACTTTTCTGTTGTCCATCCCCCAGGAAGGAGGTTATATGTAGATCCTTGTAATCGGTTCCCCCTTTCTACCCCACATTCCCTCCACCCTCCAGGTATCGCCACTCTCACCACTGGTCCTGAAGGGGTCATCTGTCCTGGATTCCCTGTGTTTTCCAGTTGCTATCTGTACCAATGTACATCCTCTGGTCTAGCCAGATTTATAAAGTAGAATTGGGATCATGATAGTGGGGGGGAGGAAGCATTAAAGAACCAGAGGAAAGTTGTATGTTTCATCGGTGCTATACTGCACCCTGACTGACTCGTCTCCTCCCCACAACCCATCTATTAGGGGATGTCCAGTTACCTATAGATGGGCTTTGGGTCTCCACTCCCCACTCATTCACAATGATGTGATTTTTTGTTCTTTGATGCCTGATACCTGATCCCTTCAACACTTCGTGATCATACAGGCTGTTGTGCTTCTACCATGTGGGCTTTGTTGCTTCTGAGCTAGATGGCTGCTTGTTTATCTTCAAGCCTTTAAGACCCAAGATGCTGTATCTTTTAATAGCTGGGCACCATCAGCTTTCTTCACCACATTTGCTTATGCACCCATTTGTCTTCAGTGGTCATATTGGGAAGGTGGGCACCCACTGATATGATTCTTTGATGTCTGGTACCTGGTCCCTTCTATGCCTTGTGGTCTCAGGCTGGTGTGCTTCTTCCATATGGGCTTTGATGCTTCTGAGCTAAGTGGCTGCTTGTTTACCTACAAGCCTTTAAGACTCCAGATGCTGTATCTTGATAGCCGGGCACCATCAGCTTTTTTCACCACATTTGCTTATGCACACATTTGTCTTCACCAATCGTGTCAGGAAGGTGTGCATCATGGAATGCCAATTTAATAGAACAAAGTGTTCTTGCATTGAGGGAGTACTTGAGTGGAAGTCCAATGTCCATCTGCTGCCTTAATACTAAACCTATACGTAAATGCACGTAGATCTACTTTCCCACCATCCTATAGGGGTTTGTTTTTTGTTGTTAGTAAGCATTCTATAAATAATGCATTTTTAAATTGTTCTATTGCATTAACAAGTTCAGTTTTATTGCAAATATTGATTACATTTGCCTATTTGACTGATAGTTTTAAATCATACTTAATGATTATGTGTTTTGTATTTTTTAAAATAGACTTTATAGAAAAACTATTGACCTAGTATAACCAGTTGTGGGAGTAGAGTGCTCTCTCAGTGTTGTGAATTTTTTTAAAATTGTTGGTTTTTTTACTGTGGGAAGGGACAGAAGACAGACATTAGAAATTTAATTTGTGTGAAACAGAAAATTACATCTCCTTGTTCAAACCTCTTCCCCTAATCTTCCTGATTTCCATAAATAGTTCTCTCCCATTCACCTTTTTGATCCACCTAAAACTAGGACTCTTCTGTGATCACTGTCTCTCCCTCACATCCAACTCATCAGCTGGTACCATCATCTCAGTCATGCTGATATGTTCAGAACTCAGCCATTTATCACCACCACTGCTACCACCTTTCTGAGTCACCACGTTCGTGGTCGTTAGCTGGACCACCACAGCATCCACTGTCTGCTTCCTGTTGACCCCACACCCCTTCAAAGAGTGCTCTGCAAAGAAACTAGAGTGGTTAGTTTTTAAATGTCATTAAATTATGTCACTCCCTTTTTTAAGGCTCTTTATTTTAGTTAAAACCTATCAGCCACTCCATAGAAGAAAGGTGAGGCTTTCTGCTGCTTTAAAGATTTGAAGCCTCAGAAACCCAAAGGGGTAGTTCTACTCTGCCCTATAGGGTCCCTCTCCGTCAGGATCAACTTGGAGACAAATCCCAATTTCTTCCCATGCCCTTTAAGATTACATCATCTTGACTCCTGCCTACCTCACAAGTTTTGTCTAGTCTATATCAGAGACTATCAGTTGTCTCCTAAAATTCCTCTGTAGTTATCCAGATTAAAGACTATTTTCCAGCCTGTTGTATCCATGTGATGGTTTTGGTCAATGGGATTTTTAAAAAGTGTGATGTGGCTCTCTTCTACAGCCATTTTTAAAGGCTGTTGCGTACATTCAATCATTTGCGTCATTTTCCCTTCCTATACCCTGGTAGGCAGATGTGATAGCCTGGAATGGTAGTTGCGAATCTTAATGTGTAAAGAAAAATATTGACTCTGAGCCATATGCAAGTTCCCTCATTTTAGAAATGGCAAAACTATGCTGGAAGAAGCCTGGATTCTTGAGAACTTTCTGGATTGGAGCACCGTAACAGCCCTGCACTCCTTACCTCCAGAGTTTGATGTAAGAAAAAAAACTATTTCAGGAAAGCCTTTATTTGGGTCTTTTGTTCTCAGCCAAACCTAGTCTTTTATTAATGGACTGTCTCAGGGGTTTGAAATGCTCAGTTTTATCCTTTGGGTGTTAAATATATCTAAGACTTCTCCTGGCTACCCTGCCTAAAACAGCGCCCTCCCAGTTATTCTCTTTTATATGATCCTCTATTTTCTTACTGTAATTAGCTGCCATCATCAAGTCAGTCCTTGATGTGTTTTTTACAGTTTTATTAGCACTTCATATGTCATACATTTTGATAATTCAATCATAACAAGAAGAGTGGTAAAATTGTCACCATATTCAATTCTAGAACATTTTCTTAGATTTATCGTTATTCGTGTAATTACCTTTTTTCTAATTGTGGCCAAAATATACAAAACAAAACATTCTCTGATTCCACATCTACTTGTATAATTCAATGCCATTGATTATACTTTTTATGTTGTACCACCATTATTGGTATCCTTTTCCAAACTCTTCCACCTCCATTGACAAATTCAATATCCCCTAAGCAACCTAAACGTTCACCCATGGTAACCTTTAGTCAAGTTTTCTTTTTTTAGTAATAGTATTCACATATGCACTTTCATGGTTAAATTGTTTTTAAAATAAGTTGTATATACATCATCACAATCAGGTCTGCCACTCTCTCCCACCAGTCCTTGACTTAGGCACCTGCCTGCACTACAGAACAAAATGCTTTCTTAGCAGACTTGTGATTTTAAGAAATAAGTCGCCAAGTCTTTCATCCTACTCTGTCTGAATCTGAATGTGCCACTTAAACCTGTTTAGCATCATAGCAACACACAAGCCTCTCCTGGGTTACAGCTGCGCAGAGAGGTACTTTGACAGAGAATCTAACCCAGTCTCCCAAATGTGTAGCAAGAATTCTACCGCTGAGCCACCAGGGTTCCAATTTTCTTAGAAGCTCTAATACTTAACTAATTTAGTGTGTATTATCTATATCGTTTCACCATAATGGAAATGTAAGTTCTGTGAGAGCAGGGACTATATATGTTTTATTCATTGATTTTCTCACACATGACTGGCACCAAGTCATTAAGTGCTATTGAATGAAATTAACCGTTGAATAAAACAAAACATTATTTAGGATTAGGTAGACTTAAAAATTCTTGAAGTAAAAAAAAAGTCGAAATATTTTTATTTTTCTGAGACAATCTCTAAAGTTAGGTAGGAAAAAAAGGGGGGCTAGGGATTAATAGGATATCCCTAGCTACCAGCCCTTGAAAATGAAAATGGATGTTCTTCTCTAGGAAACCTGTGTTAGTTAATGTGGGGGGAAAGGCGGGGGGCGGGGGCGGGGGCAGGGGGGGCAGTTTGAAAACACTGAGTTGGAAAGGCAGACTGGCAAATCAGGACTAGCAACGTCACATCTAAGGTAGAAATGCCCACTACATTGGGGTTTGACTTCTGTGTTGTAGCTCACTGGCGCTCTTCTGAAATTTGTGTAAAAATCTTACACTGAAGAATAATACAACAGCTTAACAGCCTGACTTTAACAAGTGATGTGCATGTTACACGTTGCTAGTCTTTTAAATTTCTTAATAATGTAAGGGTTCAGAAAACCAGGACTTTGACTGCTGAGTGTAAACTGGCATATTTCTAGTTTGGTAATAGGTATCAAAAATTTTGGCTGTGTGCATTCACTTATTCCTCTTCCGGAAATATAAGGATCAGAGGAACTATGCAACAATTTGATTGCTAGAGTGGCTAGAGTGTTTCACTAGCACATTGTTTTTTATCATAGGTTGGTTAAATTAAGCTGCATTGTAAGGGAACAGTAAAAATTATATGGAGGGGAAAATGATATGGAGGAATTTTTATTGCCATGGTTCATTGTTAAATAAAAAAAAGTTTGAAAATTCTAATTTTATAAAAAGTTAAAATCTTACAAAGATCCAATAGGATATATACAAGGTATTCAACCTTGCAATTAAGTTTTACAAAGAACTTTAAGATAAGTGGATCAAGAAAAGAAATAGGTGGGATAATTCTGAGAAACTACCATATACCCAGTTGCCCATAACCTGTCCAAAGTCTTTTTTTCTCTTCCCTTACACCCATCAAATCACATTTTATTTGTATATTTTACTTTCTAAATGTGTCTAGAATTCAGCTTCTCTTGCCATTCCCTCAGCCATTCTCTTAATCATACGCTCATAATTCATTTGAAGTTTTGAAGGTATGTAACTGATCTTTCTATGTTAAGTGTTTTGTTAAAGTGCCATCAAATTGGTTCCAACTCATAGTAACACTGTGTACAACAGAACAAAGCACTTCCTGGCACTGCGCCATCCTCACAGTTGTTAAGTTCGGGCTCATCGTTGCAGCTGATGGGTCAATCCTTGTCAGGGTCTTCTCTCTTCATTACTACCCCTGTGCTTCACATGGTCAGGTCTCTCCTGACAACATGTCCTAAGTACAGGAGACAAGCTCTTGCCATCTTTGCTTCTAAGGAACAATCTGGCTGTATTTCTGCTGAGACAGATTTTGTTGTTCTGGCAGTCCATGGTACTTTATTATTTACCAGCACCATAGTTCAAATGCATTGATTCTTTGGTCCTTCCTTATTCAGTGTCAAAATTTCACTTATCTATAAGGTGATTAAAAAGACCATGGCATGGGTTAAGCACACCTTAGTATTCAAAGTAACATCCTTTTCAGTACTTTAAATGGCCATGCAGCAGCTTTACCCAATGCAATGCATCGTTTGATCTTTTGACTGCCGCTTCCATAGCAGTCATTGATTGTGCAAGCATGATGAGAACCTTGACAGCTTCAGTCTTTTCTCCATTATCATGATGCTACTTGTTGGTCCAGTTGTGAGCACATTTGTTCTCTCAACTTGTAATCCACACTGAAGACTGCAACCCTTGATCATCAGCAAGTACTTCAAGTCTTTCTCAAGTTATGTCATCTGAATATTTAAGGTTGTTAATAAGGCCACTGTCAATCCTGAATGCCACATTCTTCTTCATTTAATTTAGCTTCTCTGGTTATTTGTTCAGCATACAGGTTGAATAAGCATGGTGAAAAGATATAACCTGACACACACCTTTCCTCATTTTAAACTATGTTCTGTTTGAAAAACTGCTTCCTGATCCAGGTTCAGTTTCTGCATGAAGTGCCCTAGAATTCCCATTCTTCTCAAGACTGCATAGTTTATAATGATCCACACAGTTGAATGCCTTTGCATAGTTAAGAAAGCACAAACATCTATCTGGTATTCTGTGCTTACAGCCATGAGCTTATCCGATGTCACAATGATATCCCTTGTTCAGTGGTAGGATTCAAATAACTGCTCACTACCCTATTAACTGTTTTTTTGTTTGTTTTTTAAAATCATTTTATTGGGGACTCATACAGCTCTTATCACAATCCATACTTACTTACATTGTGTCATGCACATTTGTACATTTGTTGCCATCATCATTCTCAAAACATTTGCTTTCTACTTGAGCCCTTGGTATTGGCTCCTCATTTTTTCCCCTCCGTCCCTCGCGAACCCTTGATAATTTATATATATTTTTTCATGTCTTACTCTGAGTGATGTCTCCCTTTACCCACTTTTCTGTTGTCCATCCCCCAGGGAGGGGGTTATATGTAGATCTTTGTGATCAGTTCTCCCTTTCTCCCCCACCTTCCCCTTACCCTCTAGTATCTCTACTTTCATTATTGGTCCTGAGGAGTTTATCTGACCTGGATTCCCTGTGTTTCAAGCTCTGATATGTCCCGGTGTACATCCTCTGGTCTAGCCAGATTTGTAAGATAGAATTGGGATCATGATAGTGGGAGGAGGAAGCATTAAAGAACCAGAGGAAAGTTGTATGTTTCATCGGTGCTATACTGCACCCTGACTAGCTCGTCTCCTCCCCACGACCCATCTGTAAGGGGATGTCCAGTTACTTATAGATGGGCTTTGGGTCTCCACTCCCCACTCATTCACAATGATAAGATTTTTTGTTCTTTGATGCCTGATACCTGATCCCTTCAACACCTCGTGATCATACAGACTGTTGTGCTTCTACCATGTGGGCTTTGTTGCTTCTGAGCTAGATGGCTGCTTGTTTATCTTCAAACCTTTAAGACCCCAGATGCTATATCTTTTGATAGCTGGGCACCATCAGCTTTCTTCACCACATCTGCTTATGCACCCACTTTGTCTTCAGCAATCGTGTCAGGAACGTGAGCATCATGGAATGCCAGTTCAATAGAACAAAGTGTTCTTGCATTGAGGAAGCACTTGAGTAGAGGCCCAATGTCCATCTGCTACCTTAATACTAAACCTATAAATATATGCACATAGATCTGTTTCCTTATTGTCATATATAAATATATTTACATATGTACATGCCTGTATTTAGAGCTCTATAAATCCCCTTTGCCTCCTAGTTCCTTTCACTCTTTCCTTTTACTTTCCTCTTGTCCCACTATCATGTTCAGCCTTCATTTGGGTTTCAGTAATTCCTCTTGGTTATATTGCCCTTGATCAAGCCCTATCAGGCCTCCTACACTGTTTTAAGGATTAAAAAATACCAAAAGTTTAATGTTCCATACAGTAAATAAATAATAATATGAGAGGGCCACATAGCTAAATTATTTTAGAAAGTTTTAAAATATTAATGAAAAATATTAAATAATACCAGACAAACAATAAAAGATGTTTCCATATTATTTCTTAGTTGGTAGCCTCACATGCCATATTTTTAGCTTTTATTTGAGCATTTGGCATTCATTGTTCAAAAGCAACTACTGAGAACTGTATCTCGATTATGTGCCAGACATTCTGGGTTTTTTTCTTTTTTTGACATTCTGTTTTAACTGTTGTGTCATTCTCAAGACAATTGTGTGTTGTAGGTATCATTAATATCCCCATATGCCATATGTATGTGGCAGATTATCTTTCAGCTTGCATTGCTTCATTTTGTCCTTCAAGTATCAGTGTCTTTCCATTGAATTTCTCCCTGTTACTCTTCACCTTTGGAATTGATTGTAATAGTATGAAAGCCATTTAATATCCTGAACCTAGCATTAAAGATGTTACTACTCTCCAGTCCTTTTATGGGTCACTATCATCTGTAAAACATAGGTAGTCTCAAAGGAGCAGCCAAATAAATGAGGTAACCAGTGGAAAGCATATGTTTAAGATCTTTGGAAGCTAGAAAGTGGCTACAACAAACCAGTCAGCACAAGAATACCTCTGACAACAGTAATTAGAGGAAAAACAGGAAGTAAGCATTGGCCTGATAATTATAACTACTGCTTAATTAGGTGTGTACGAAATTGTAAATACCCTAATTGCATGATTTCACTCAATCTACACAGCATCACTCTGAGATAGAGGTATCCCTGTTTTACAGCTAAATACTGGAGACTTCCAGGAAGGTTGCCTTGTAAAGGCTCTAACACTAGAACCTGCCTTCTGTTTCTTTTTAAAATAGTATACAATATTTTTACATATCCAATTTCCCTTGAAGAGAGTCTATACGTTTCTCAAAGGGACTCTTACTGCAAAAGAAAGGGGCAGGAGCAGGTGGGGTGGGGAGCCCAAGGGCCACTAAACCCCTCACTGTGAATTCAGTGTATTTATTATAGGAAAGACAGTAGATCTAAAATAGTTTGGCCACAGAATGTGCCCAGCAGATTTTAAGCTATGTGAGCTCATCAATTTATAAATGTAAAGAAATGAGATGATTAAAATTCAGAGTTAATGAGCATTTGATGAGTTTCTAATATGTACCAGCCACATAGGTTATGTAACACTGTGTCTCTGTCTTGAGTAATAGACATTTCTTTTAATGTGGGTATCCCAATGTGAACAATTACAAAATTACACGTATGTACTAATAGAAAACTAGGTATAAACTTATAGTGCTTTTAACCATTAAACTGAGGAGGAGGGGATGTGGAATTAATAAAACTAACAGTTGAAATAATACTAATTGTAAGATAACATATTGTTTTGCTAATCCTAAGCTGTTACATATAATTTGTTTGGTGTTGGAATCCCACATTGCTAGGTAATAACTTAAGTTTCTCACCAATTTTCTGTATTATCACTTTTTAAAATTTTTGTTTCAGAAGCAAGCAATAATAATATTTGGCTTTTGTCTGACACTTGTGCATCATTCATTTGTTTCACTTCTTTTCTTTGGCTCAGGGTAATTTAAGTTAATGTAGCTTGATTCCAACTCAATTTTAAAACCACAAAAACATGGACACTGAAATCAAATGAAAGTATTTATTGTCTTCTAGATGATTCAAACTATAGCTACATTCATTTTCCTGAAATTTGAAAGTACAAACGAAAAATTCTAGATGATAAATTGCATTTAAGGATGTCAGTGGGTCAGCAGGTATTTAGCATGCAAAGGTCAAGAGCCTAGGGTTATGGAATAGCTCAAACCTCGCATTTTATCCACCTAACCACATGCAAGCTGAGTGCTCACTGGTAAAATGCTTAAATTTTCCAAGCCTCTATTGTTATTGGAAAAAAATGCATAAAAATGCTACTGCGATGTTGTATTTTATTAAATGAATATCTAAAATATTTAGCATAATGTATGAAATGAACCAAACATTGAGTAAATAGTAGTTACTTTGATGATGATGATGATGTTTTTGTCTGGAATACTACATGTAATTCAAGGACTTACAGAGACAGACATAATAATTACTAATAGGATATTTAAAATGAAAAATGCCAAGAAATGATAGAATGTGTAAATGGCTGTTGTTTTTCTAAAACAACACAAAAATGAATTTTCTTATCTGAGGTAAATATTTTCCATTAAATTATTTTTAAATCAGGTACAAATGTGAAACATATTAATTGTATTTCATAGCATAAACTATTGATCCTGTTTTATTTTGCTATGTAAGAATAATGGTATAGTATAAAATAGGGATTAAAAAATATAAGCATATTAGCCAGTCTTCCAGTGTGTGTGATAGCATCCCTTTCAGAGTTGCTAACAGGGTTTTAGAAAGCCTGTGACTTTTAAAGATGCTATTTGTCTGAAGATGACTACTAATTATAATAATTCTCAAACTTTAGATTTTAAACATGATATCCAGCTCTTTGTGAAGCAGTTAGAGCCTACAATCATAACTGAGGTGTTTTAAACACTACCTAGAATAGAAGTAAAAGCGCGTTTCATCAATAAGTATAAATTTAGCCTTTATTCTAAGTTATGGAGATTACCATATCTGCTGTGCCTTTGACCTGTGAAAGTGGTCTTGGAGGATTGCTACTGTTAGGTTCCATGTAGTCGGTTCCAAATCACAGCAGCCCTATGGATAGCAGAAGGAAACACTGCCTGGTCCTGTGCCATCACACAATTATTGTTATGTTGGAGCCCATTGTTGCAGCCACTGTGTCGATCCATATTGGAGGGTTGTTATCCCCAGACCTCTTAATGTTCATTTAGTGAAGCAACTATTACTAGAGAACAGCTCTTCATAAGCATAACCTAAACACGATTGTGTGCCATTAACTCCTACTCATGATGAAACTAACATAAACACTCACAGCCATCCCAACCCTAAAGGATGCCCCCGTGGGTATTTTGAGGTGTAAATCTTTATGAGAGCAGAAAGCTTCATCTTTTCTTCCATGGAGTAGCTAGCTGGTGGGTTTGAACTGCTGACCTTTCAGTTAACGGCCCAACTGGTAACCTACTACACCAAAGGCACCTTGTGGGACAGTAGAATTGTCCACATAGGGTTTCCTAAGCTGTAATCTACAGAAGGAGAACCACCAGATCTTTTCTACCATGAAGTCACTGGTGGCCTTGAACCACCAGTCTTTCAGTTAGCAGCCTAGTGTTTAACAGTTGTGTCCCAAGAGCCCCTTCATAATCAATATATGCAGGCCTTAAAAGAGTTGATAAAACCCAGAGAGACCATTGATGAATCGCAAACTCAGCTGCGGCCACTGGGCACCTATTGGAAAGTGTAGCACAAGAAGAAACCGTAAAATGTAGGCGTTCTAATAGTAGAAAAGACTGTTTCTCATAGACTCATCCTAAAAGCTAGTTTTTCCTACTAAAAGGCAAGACACTTCTTTTAAGCCATTTTACTAAATGAGCATAGGGAAGATTAAGCCTCTTATTTTGAATGAACCAGAAATGGACATATTTATTTAGTTGAAGAACTTGCATAGACCTGTGTAGTTTCTTAGTGAAACAAAAAATACAGAGAAAATGAAAGAAGGAAGGAGAGGCTGTAGACTCTGTATACCCCAGTATACTGGTTACATGGGATAAAACTGGTGGGTATCCTGTGTGTGTGTGGGGGGGGGGGAAGATTCCACGACAAGCATAGGAAATCCTGAGTTAAGTAAAAGAGACTATTTTTACAAAGTTTACAAGAGTTTGTAATGTGCTAATATATGATTATCTGAGTACTATAGATTTTTTAATTGATCTAATTTCTCACAAGGAGTGCTGGGGTCACTGTTTAATTAGCATTGAACTGCTAAGATCAGTGCACATCCACCTGTAAACCCTATACAGAGCCATTATTGAGTGAAAATTGACTTGATGGCCATGAGTTTTAATATCTCACAAAACCATAAGTTAGCTAGCTACGTTTGATGGAGATGCAATAATGAAAGACTGATCTTTGGGTTCCTATAATTAGATACTGAGATTTTATCAACTTTATTATAAGAATTGACATGGGATGTGAATTTTGTGTTACAGAAGATACTTTGCAAAGGACAAAGAGGTGATCCCTTAAGTGACAATTTCACAATGATACTATAGTTATATATCTGAATATGTTTTGTAGGTATAATACAATATAACAATAAAATATATAGCATTTGAGTGAGAGTTTTTCTATTGCTCTGGATAATTATGCCCAAAAGTTGATAAAATGTTCCACGTTATAAGTTAAAAACATCTGAACAGCCCCACAATATTTACTGATTAATGTCTAAGTTCACCCTGGACACCATCACTGCACTTCCTATCCCCTCTCACTCTTTGCCTTCGAGTTGGTGCCAACTCACAGTGGCCCTATAGAACAGGGTTTCTGAGACTGTGACTGTTTACAAGAGTAGAAAGCCCCATCTTTCTCCCAGTGGCTTTGAACTGCAGACTTTTCAGATTGTAGCCCAACTTGTAACCATTATGCTGCTAGGGCTTCTCCTTAGTTTAAAAAAAAAAAGAGCCCTTTGTTAGCAAAGAAATGTTAGCCCACTACCATTTAGTCAGTTCTGACTTATAGTGACCGTATATGAGATTTTCATGGCTGTAAATCAATACTGAGCCGACAGCTTCATCTTTGTCCCACAGAACAACTGGAGTTTTCAACTGTCAACCGTGTACTTTTCAGTCCATTGCTTACCCAACAGCACCACCAGGGAGGAGGCCATTGTGGGGAAAGCCATATCTGTAGATATGCTATTACTAATACATTGCTGGGGTAAGGTGTGTGTGGGGTTAAGGGTAAGAGGGAACCCCACAAAACATCACAGGTTTGGTAGGCGCAATTGTACAGCGATAATAAGTATAGATTATAGTAAAGTCATAGAGAGCATGAGAGTTAAAGGATAGAGTCAAGTAATGGAGTCAGACGCAATTCATGGTAGCATATCTCACCTCAGCCCGGCTTGCTAGTCCTCGTGGAGGGGGCTTAGCTGTCAGAGAAGAAGCCGCTGCTTCGTCCTCCTTAGTCACCTTCTCCAGCCACCCTCTGGCCAGCCACCCTCTCGAGTACCAGGGAGCCTCGTTATTTATTGCTAACCACGCATCATAGTCATACATCACAGAAAGGGGCAATACAATTCATTCTAGAACAAGTTTGATCATTCTGGTGTCTCATACAATAAAGCGGGCAATTACTATCCTGGGAGACATGCAAGTTCCCTGATAGTGGACAATAACCTGAGTCACCAGGAGGGGTATTAACATAGGCAATACAATCAATAGGAGGGGGATGACCTAGGGGTGAATGTGCAATAGAAGAGGAGGGAATAGGGGTGCATGTGTGGCAAGATAGTAGGCTAAGCTTAGTCATCTTAGAGTGGTCCCAGGCTTGCCTATGGGCACTGCTTCGAGGGAACAATAACAGAAGGGAATGGGCTTTATTTAGGTTGAGTCAGACTAATAGTCTAGCCACTATAGATGGCTGATGTTAAGGAGAATAACCTCTGACTTACTTTCGCTGCCTAAAGAACAGTCACGCTAAAGCAGCTAAGTTTGGTACATATTTTGGGGAGACAACTTAAGAGAAATCCTTCTGTTCCCCACAGGTGTGCAAAAAGAGAATCACTTCCAGGGATTGAGATTCTAAAAATGAGACGTATTTCTTTTCCCTGTTGGAAATTTAAGGAGCCTTAGTGATACTATTGTATAAGCATTGAAATGCTAACTTCAAGATCAATGGGTCAGACACACCATGGGGAAAAGGAGAGCTGTCTGATCTGGTAAAGAGTACAGTCTTACCAATTCTGTACAGGGTTACTGAGAGTCAGGCTCAAACAATGACAGTGGGTTTGGTTTGAGAGCTGGACATTGCTTGGCCAAGGGATTTGCTGATTTCCTGGAGCTACCTGAGTTGGGGAAAAGAGAATTTGAAAGAATAATCTGAGAAAGGCCAGGGTAATAGGAAAGCAGCCTCCACACTGTAGCAATAACAGTTTCCCGCAGCTAGCATGAACACAGCAGTCAGATAGGCTTATGTCATTTTTTCAAAATGAGGGCTGACCACACTAAGCCGGGAGGGACTGCCACAAGGAGAATTAAAAGAGGTCCAGTTCGAAACCAACTACTCCAGGGGAGAAAGATGAGGCTTTTGATGCCCATAAATAGCCTTGGAAAACCATGGGGAGAGGCCTCTCATGTCCTATAGGGTCACTATGAATCCAAATGGACTCAGTGGCCATGAATTTGAGTGTTTTAGAGTAAGCTGAAGTCAGAGAATCACCACCAGAAAACTAGATGATATATTGTAAGGCTTTCCAGCTTTGGACACTCATCTACAGAACATCCACAGTCTTGTCAGTCAATGAGGAGTGTATCTTCAGCCAGCCAAAGAAAGAAAGATTTCCCTTTTTCTTGGCCACAAACAATGTCTGAGCACCAGCTTTTCCTTCAGCCTCCAAGGCAATACAGTTCTCCCTGCACCAGGGGTAGGTAAAGGTTTAAGAAGCTAAGATCAGCCAATTGCCCACCTCCCAGGGCTCTGTGGGGCAGAGTAGAACATTCCCTAGGGTTTCCACAGCTGCAAATCGTTATGGAAGCAGACTGCCACATCTTTCTCCGTGGGGTTCTAACTGCCAGTCTTTAGCCGAGTGCTGAACCACTTCAAGTTCCGTGAAGCTTAGATAAAGGTTAGACTTGAGTTGGAGACGGAAGTTTTGAAGTTACGAAGACTGGTTTTTCATCCTGGGCTTTAACTGTCCTAACAACTAATAGTGGGTAGTTACTGAACACAATAAAGACTTATTTCAACTCTCAGCAGGTTGAAACAGTTTAAAATCACAGAAATAGGTAAAGACAGTTATACAATAAACATTTTAATATGTAGAAGTCAATGGGTAATTCATGCTAAATGTTTCAGAGGTGATATTGACTCCAAGCTCCTTTATAAGAAAAAACTTAACCTTTCAAAAGTTTCTGTGCACAAGTGGAGAAGTTGTGCCATCTTATTAAGAGACCAGAACATTTTAATTTTAATAAAGGACTTTGAACTCTGACAGACCCTTTTTGGGTTTCAGAACATTAGATTCTTTAGTGTACCAAACTCACTGCCAGTTAGTCGTTATGGTTCATTGCAATCATAGTCTGTCCTGTGCCATCAGGCTCCTTATTTATTGTACAGTAACTCCTATTTCTGGACCCTTTAAGGTAACAAATTCAGTTCCTAATAAATATATGTTTGGATCAAAGGACATCATGTGAAATATAACTTGACCTAAATATTTAGTACAGCAACCTGTTTTCAATAAATCCAGCATGAGCTTACTTTATCTCAGGCTGATTAAAACACTACATTCAAATATCCTGATTTTTTATGGGTGAGCAGACTGAAAAATGTGGCCATATGTCCTGTAGCTCAACCACTAGAGCTGATAAGGGAAAACTGGTGCCATTTGAATCAGCAGGTCAGATATACCCAGAACGAGTCTGTCATGGCCACACAGAACTCACAGACAATACTCATGATTATTGGATTAGAAAACATTAAGGATACAGTTCTTTTGTCTACAGTGACTTCTCAGCCCTCCACCTTTCAGTCACATGGTCTCTTGATTTCTGCCATGTTCAGGCAAGTGTTACAAAGCTTTAGCCAGCCTCCTGCCTACTTGCTTTGTGGGCAGAGGAGCCCTCTCCTTTATCTCAGACCTCTGAGCTTTGGCCTCTGGGGCCTCTGCGTCCTTCCCCACTGCAGGTAGGCATATCTACCTGCTCCGCTGCTGCCTCTTTTTTATTAATGGTCGTGGGATTCTCTTTCCCTGATTCTAAGATTGCTCACCCTTATCCAGATTGGCAACACTGACCAATTCTTGAGTCAGTCTTCCGCACCGTATATGTATGTGTCCCCACCTGACCTTTGGTGGGTGTCACAAAGACTATGGGTAGAAGAGTCATACCATGTCATTTCAATTCACCACACTGATTCGATGAAACTAAATCACCCCAAGAAAGGAATGAGTAAACTTAAATATTTAAGATGTAAGCTTCTTATCTTCTGGATAAATATTGAATTATTAACACAAAATTAACACTTGATTTACTAAAAAACAGTTTTAAAAAACTAATAGTTCTTTTTCTTTTGCAGCCTAGCCTAAATTTACGATCTATACAACGTATTTGATACTTAGTATATACTGTCTTTCATATCTTTTATCTTCAAAAAATCGATCATGCATTTTCTAAGAACAAGAGTCCAGCCCTTATCAATTAACATAATGGTTTTTCACAAAGTGACTGTTCTAAGCTAGCAAGTGATACACTAAATTGAAGTGTTTCTGAGTCTGAAAGTGTTTATATGCATCTCTGAACTCGGAAAGAGAGGAGTCAGGCTTTCGACCATTTCTCCTTTCTCTATAGTGGTTGGGATTCTATTACCTGAAAATTTGTGTAGCTAAAAAGGCAATCACCACTATTTAGATTACAATGTTGATCACAAGGCGTATTAATTAGAGCTGAATTTTATGCTTCAAGTGTTTCTGTTTTGTTTTGACAGCACAGTGTTTTGTTTTTCTATCTACATAAACTAAAGTTGAAAAGATAAGTAAATGAGAAAGGTAGCCTTCTACTTTCTCCCCTCTAAATTGCAGTGGGCTGCTAAACGCAGACTCAGCAGTTCAGAACTACCAGCTGCTCCGCAGGAGAAAGGTGAGGCCGTCTGCTCTTGTAAAGACTCACAGCCTTGGAAACCCAAAGAAGTTCCAGCCTGTCTTATGGGGTTGCTATAAGCCAGAAGAGACTCCATGACAGCGTGCTTTGTTTTTAAACTGCACAAATTATTTAAAAAATAGCAGTGGAACCATTCTGACTACTAAAATATAAATTATTGTATTCTAAAACCAGCCATGAGAAACCTATTCCCTGCAAAATTTCAACTTTGAATATTAAGGTAGTATGTTCCCTGGTTTGACACAGCGACGTATGTCCGCAGTTGTTTTTGAGTGCTGTCGGGGCAATTCCAACACAGAGTCCCTGTACGACAGGTAGAAAGGCTCACAGGATTCCTTGGCTGTCTTCTTTACAGGAGCAGATGGCCGGGCCTTCTCCCATGGAGCAGATGGGGGTTCTAACTGCCACTAACCTTTTGGTTAGCAGCTGAGTGCTTAATCATTGTGCCACCAAGGTGCCTTAGAGAATATACCAGATAGTTATATTTCAGATGACCTTGGAAAAAAAACCTGACTTAACTTTGACACTTGCCCCATTTTCATTTGAGGTCTTCATCCCTTGTCTTTCCTGTAATAATACTTCAACCTCAGAGAAGATTGAGGAAAGAAGAGAAGACAGAACTTCAGTCTTAACAAGGCCTAAAGGGAGATCCAGCTACTTTAATTAGAAATGCATAGTCAGTCATCTGAGCTATGGAAATTGTGCTCAGTTTTTTCTGACAAGGGACACATTTACCCCTCAGCCTTGGCAGAGCTATATGTGATCTTTAGGTGATCGTTAAATTCATAACGATAAGTAGAAGAGAAAATTGAAAAGTCCAACTTCCCTGAATGTTTTGTTGTTTGATTACTTTTCCTTATCTATACACATTCTCCTTGGAAATGTACTCGTTCTATATGTCTCCAAACTCACTGCCATCGAGTCAATGCCAACTCACAACGACCGATGGGACACAGTAGAACTGCCCTTGTGGGTTTCCAAGACTGTAACTCGTTATGAGAGTAGAGATTCGGACTCATCTCTCTATGAGGCAGAGTAGAATGGTCCCATAGGGCTTCTGAGACTAGATTTTTATGGGAGCAATCTGCTTCATCTCTTCCCTCCGAGTGGCTGGTGGGTCCCAGTCGCTCATCTTGTGGTTAGCCGCCCCATGCTTAACTAATGTGCCACCAGGATGCCAGAATCCTACCACACTGCCACAGAGTCAACCTTTTATCTCCTGTGAAAGCTCTTATTTGAGCTTTTTTTTGGGTGGGAGAATTATTTAGTATTATAATTATTAAATATTATTAGT
The DNA here is from genome assembly GCF_000313985.2 of Echinops telfairi. Taxonomy (NCBI): domain Eukaryota; kingdom Metazoa; phylum Chordata; class Mammalia; order Afrosoricida; family Tenrecidae; genus Echinops; species Echinops telfairi. Next base: position 62,272,790 of record NW_022103898.1, read on the forward strand.
GTAGTTTCTCATAGTCCAAATTAAAATGTGTAGTTATGTTAAAAATTCAGAGACCGGTATTAGTTATGCGATAATTTTTTGTTACTTTGCTAAAAACCAGATAAACATTTAAACTTCCTAAAGATAAAACAGGATCCCTGGTAGCACTGTGGGCTAAGCATTGGGCTGCTAACCACAAGGTCAATGGTTCAAACCTTCCAGCTATTCTGTGGGGAAAGGTCAGGTCATCTGCTTCCATAGAGATTTATAGTCTGGGAAATATAGAGTCACTCTGAGTTGGTATTGTCAGAATTTAAATTCTTTTGGAAGGAGTAAAATTTATGATATATACCATAGTCTACTTTACTTTTTTGTAAGTTTATCAAAGGATAAAAACCATAATAAGCAGTCTTAAGTCCTATTTCCTGTAAGTGACTTCCACCAACTTGAATGTCATTGTTTCAGTGAGCATTCTTTTGGCTTCATTAATAAAAAAATGATGCTTTAGCGAAAGGACCTTAGTGTTTTCCCTAATGACTGCTTCAGTGGCATGTGTGTTAATAATCATTAGACAAATATCAAGGAAGCAAAAAAAGCATATTTTACACTTAACAGAAAAACTTATGACTTTAGAGCTTAAAAAGTACAGCAGTTAAATTTCAATGTGTTTAATCAGACTTGTTTAGTTTTCATATTCTTATAATGTGGAAAGTAGAATCTGATCAAACATCTTTTGATTTAGTCTATTACAGTGGCAGACTTAATAACTCCCTTTAAAACTTTCCAACAGTTTGAAAAGCCATACATGACTCTTTTATTTTTTAAACTTCTGGTTTTAGTCTTTAATGTTGCTCTCTGATTAATTTGGTAAACAGGGAGTATGTCTGTATTAGAATTTAAATTCTGAGCATCCTGATTTGCAAAAGGCTATGGGTGACAGTGACAGCCAAAAATCCATTTGCAGAGTCCACATAGGTTAAGCTTCCACTGAATGTTTTCTGATCATTAATGGAGCCTATAGATAATCTTGCCCTCAGGCAGAATGCCTTGGAGAGTAGAATGCCTTCACCGGTCTCTGGCCAGCCCCGGGAGGGGCAGTCTCTTTTCTAGGGGGTTGCCTAGGTGTGCCCTTGGAGGAGGTCACCATTCTAGGGACTCTGCAGGGGGCCTCATAGTCATGAGTCATGTCCTGACAGTCTTGCCCTGACTACTTTGGTCAGAAGGCCCTGGAGCAATCTTGCAAGCCTTAGTGTCTAACAATGTGCCAGTCCCAATCTTGCTTTCCTTGCTTCTGTCATCCCACCTGTAACTGATGTATTGATCTGCGACCACTCAATGCTTTTGTGTGAGTTTCCTTTGCCCTCCCATGCCCTTTTTTAAAGCACTGTTTCCCAATGAGCCCTTGGACACCATGTTAAACTGTTAGTACCTTCACTCATTGATACCTTGTGTCTTTGTGTTGTCTTTGTCTCTTTTAAGACCTAATAAATGTTCTTTTTAAACTATGTTTGATATAGAGTCTCTTTTGTACCCTAAAACACTTTTTGTAAAATAAATTAATGGCTATATAAATATAAGATGCACTCTTAGATTTTACAATTTGACCTTGACTTTGAGAATTTAAATCACCAAATGAAATCTCCAGCAATCTACTATGTGCCAGATGGAAATACCACAGTTAATAAAGCAAACCAAACCCTTGCTGTTGGAGCTAAAATTCTAGGAGAGTAAACAAGGCAATAGACAAGAACTTCTGAGTAAAATTTTAGTATATTACATTCGATGTACTAGAAAGAGAAAGTGCAGAAGGGATATGGATGGTCCAGGGCCGGGTGAGAAAATTGCCACACAAAGTAGAATGGAAGAGAAATGCTTCCTTAATGCCCGACTTAAGACAAATATGGACAAGGAAAGAATATGAGCTATTAAATATTTGGGGGAAGAACATTTCAGCGATGCAAAGCCCTATTGTGTTCTAGACTCAGCAGCCAAGCCAGTAAGGCTGCAAAGGAATGAAGAAGGTGGAGCATAGTAGGAGATAAGAAAGGCAAGGTGGCATGGAGAACATCATGGAAAGAAGGGTAGTGTCTCAAGTCGTGTTGGTCACTGCAGTGGTCTACAAGCCTGGGTCACCCCGACCCGCAGGGAGCTCCTACAGCACCAGACCATCAAGAATCATCCGCACTGTTTATCAATTCTAATCATAGAATTATATATGATAAATGTAGTTTTATATTGTTTAAATACTTTTAGGTTATATGAATGCTAACAAAATGATTTTGTAAAATCTCTACATTGAATTATAGCGTTATTACATTTATTAAAAACTAAGGAGAAGCATTTCAAATTTTTTCTGCTTTTATTTTAATTACTGTGGACGCCATTACAAGATGGCGCCAGACCGCGCCCGCATCGTCAGAGCTAAGCTGTAAACAAGCTTGTTGCGCATGCGCTGCCAGCCGCTCGCTACGCATTATCAAATTGCACCAATCCTGGTAGGACACGTCACCGAGCAGGGTATTTATACCCGGGGTTTTAGGAGCTTGGGGTCTTCCGCAGCTGACCTCGGAGCAAGAGGCAGCTTAAATAAACTTCGCAGATTGCATCTACCAGAAGGGTCCTGACCATTCTTGTCTCGGTCCGTGTTGCGCCGTGTCATCCGCGCGCGCGACAAATTACTACTTCAGTCTTAAAGAAGATATTGATATAGGTTCACAATTCTATGGCTAAAACATCAAAATAATTGATAAAAACAACAGCATACACAAAATCACATGATTTAAAGTGTCACTGTAATTGGGTAATAATGACATTTCTGACCAGAGCACATAAGAGAATTCAAAAAGTAACAGTATACAATTTTAGCCATTGATACATGTAAGCTGTTTACAAAAGAATAATTTATAGCTAAGTAAAATAATTTATTAAAAAATAAATTTTACTTGATCACTATATAAAATTTTATGTGCGGTCATTTTTATGTCACCCTCTATACCTGATAGTGTTACCTGGTACAGACTGCATCATTAAGGTTCCCCTAGTGCAATGATTCTCAAGCTGTGGGTCGTGACCCCTTTGGGGGTCGAACAACCCTTTCACAGGGGTGGCCTAAGGCGTATATTTCTGATGGTCTTAGGAACCGAGACACCACTCCTCTATCTGTCTCCAGGCAGGTCTGCCCACATGCAGATACGCCCACATAAGTACCCGGAGTGAAGACTGTTACCTATGCTAGCTACACCATGCTTCAAGACAAAATTTAATTTATTTGTCATTAGAAATAAATAGTTCACAATATATAATTACATATTGTTTTTGTGATGAATCACTGCTTTAATTATGTGCAATTTGTAACAATGAAAATACATCCTGCATATCAGATATTTACATTATGATTCATAACAGTAGCAAAATTACAGTTATGAAGTAGCAATGAGAATAATTTTATGGTTGAGGGTCACCACAACTTGAGGAACTTTATTAAAGGGTCACAGCATTAGGAAGGGTGAGAACCTCTGTCCTATTGTAAGCTTCTTTGATACTGTTGACTTTCAATCTTAAATGAGAGAAAAAGCCACTGAAAGTCTTCATGATCTCTTGGTTTGCCACATTGCCTCAGAAGGGAATCTGACCAAGGTGGGCTAAGAAGCAGAATCAAGCAAGTCAAGGTACTAAATCATCTAGAAGAAAGGTGATAATGCACGAGGTGTTGAAGGGATCAGGTATCAGGCATCAAAGAACAAAAAATCATATCATTGTGCATGAGGTGGAGTGCACATTGGGGACGCAAAGCCCATCTGTAGGCAACTGGACATCCTCTTACGGAGGGGTCACGGGGAGGAGACGAGCCAGTCAGGGTGCAGTGTAGCAACGATGAAACATACAATTTTCCTCTAGTTCCTAAATGCTTCCTCCCCTCCCACCACCAACTATCATCATCCCAATTCTACCTTAAAAATCTGGCTAGACCAGAGGATGTACAATGGTACAGATATGAACTGGAAACACAGGGAATCCAGGACAGATGATCCCTTCAGGTACAGTTCTGAGAGTGGCGGTACCAGGAGGGTGGGGTGGAAAGGGGGAACAGATGGGAGGGTAGAAGGAGGGTGGGGTGGAAAGGGGGAACAGATTACAAGGATCTACATATAACCTTCTCCCTGGGGGATGGACAATGGAAAAGTGGGTGAAAGGAGATGTCGGACAGTATATAAGATATGACAAGATAATTTATAAATTATCAACGGTTCATGAGGGAAGGGGGAGCAGGGAGGGAAGGGGAAAAAATGAGCTGATGCCAAGGGCTTAAGTGGAGAGCAAATAAGTTTTGAGAATGATGAGGGAAACGAGTGTACAAATAAATGTGCTTTACACAATTGATGTATGTATGGATTGTGATAAGAGTTGTATGAGCCCCCAATAAAATGATTTAAAAAGAAAAAGAAATGAAAAAAAGAAAGGTGATAGTGACATGGGCTAGATGTGAGATAGGCAAACTGCAGCTCTTGGACGATGTTCGGCTCTAGGTTTGTACATATGGCTCTGAATTAAAATTGTAAGAATTTTAAAGGATATTATTTAGATAATGGTGATTTCATCTGATTATAAAATATACTTATGGCTCTTGAATAATTTTTAAATTGTTCTGAGGAACAGGATTGGCTCTTGTGTCTCAAAAGTTTGTCAACTCCTGGACTAGGCTGATGGCAAAGGAGGTGGTGAGTAAAAGCTTCTGAATATCAACTCAAGAGCCCCCAAATTTATATTGTCATCAATTAAAACATATTTATAATCATTTGTGTTGCATACTTTCATGGCTTAACTTGTAAAAACATAGCTGTGGTGAAATTATGTATGACTCACTGTCAATTTCTCTATAACAAATGATTGGATGGGGCCATGCAAATAATGATTGGTCAGTTTTGCCATTCTTCTGGTTATAAAAGAGCCATCTCAAGCAGAGAAGGAGGAATCCTGGAACCATCTAACCAGAAGAGCCAGAAAAAGGTAAAAGAAGGATGTAGGGTGGAGATATGTCTGACCTCTGAGTTGTGGCAGTTGGCCTTGGCCTGGTGTGGAGCTGGAGTTCTTCTGTCTTGGCTAGCTAGAGGAAGTTGTTGTTACCTCCATGCCATTTCCTTAATAGGTAAGTAAAGACCACTTATAATGCGATTCTTAACATTTGATGATCTTTGAGTCTTTGATTCTTTCTAAATGTGTGTGTATAAAAATAATACATGTATATGAGAAGACTTCAAAAAATGCCTTGAAAAAATTCATTATCCTTTCATTTTTCTACTAGCTTTTATAGCCCCCTTGTATACTTTGTTATTCTAGGTTGACCTGAGAAACAAATCCAGAGACACTCATGTGCATAAGAAAGAGCTTTATATCAAAATATAATTGTATATTAAGAAAATAGAGCCCAGTCCAGTTCAAGTTCATAAGTCTGATATTAGCCCATATGTCTGATAACAGTCTATAAATTCCTCTTCTGACTCACACAACAATGACAAATTGTTGCAATGATGTCAAATGCAGGAAGATCATGGGCCAATAGGTGGAAAGTCTTGTGGATCCAGTGGCGGTGGAAGTAGCTCCATGTAGCTTGTCATTAGGAATGTCTCGCAGCAGGGTATCCCACCTCCAGGGAGGAAGATGAAGCAGAGAGTGTGGATCTGGCTTCCAGTGAGCTGTTTATCTCCATAGCACCTCCAAATGAGGTCATCAAGCTGTGACCGATTGACAGGCTAAACTCTACCCCTTCACTCTTAATAGTCTCAAGTTGACACCAGATTATGTAACTACCACACATACTATGCATATATATACATGTATATATAGGAGAGTCAAAAGGCATGGCTATAAAACAAACAAAAATCCTTATTAAGTAAAATATCAAAGCTATTATTTCTTGATTGTTCTCCGTCTAGATTTATACACTTTTGAAGACCGTGTTTCCCTCTCTCTAACCCTTCGCCAAAGAATTCTATTCTTTTCCATCTATACCAGGAAAAATGGTAGTTTTGGAGTCTTCAAGGGACTCAAATTCTATTCCTTTTAAATTGTCTTTGAGTTTTGGAATAACAACAACAACAAATCCTCTCAAAAAGAAAGAAAAAACTCTAAAGGGACAAGATCAGGTCTGTGTGGTAGATGGGATAAGGTTTCCCAAGAAAATTCTCAAAGGACAGCCCTTGCAAATTAGCAGGTACATTGTCATGAAGGTGAGAAAAAAATCCTTCGCCCAACTTTGCTTCCATTTTCCTCACCAATGTAGTTGTCAATTTTCTTGAAATTTCTTCTTATAAGCCATTGGGATTCTTTTGTGTCCTTTGAGAGAAATCTGTCAAGATCACCCCTTTGGAATTTCTAAAACAGTCATCATAACTTTCCAAGCTGACCTCTCTGCCTATAGTTTAACTGGCCCAGCAGATTCCTTCAGAAGTCACTATTTTGATTGAGCTTTTTTTTTAAAGGCACCCTAAGGAGCCTAAGGGCTGCTAACAGAGCCCTGGTGGCTTAATGCTAATGTCTGGGCTGCTGACAGCAAGGTCAGCAATTTAAAACTACCAGCCAGCTCTTCAAGAGAAAGATGAAGCTTTCTACTCCTCTGAAGAGTTGCAGTCTTGGGCAGTTATACCCTGTCCTCTAGTGTCGCGATGAGCCGGCATCGACTCGGCAGTGAGTTGAGATGAAGGAGACTGGCAACATATTGAGATAACTTGTCTGCAGTCACCCACTGATCCCAGAGACGTGCTTAAGCATGGTTTTTGTTTGGAATAAACCCATTCATGTATAAACTGGAACCTTGGTGACAATACTTTTGGGTTTACCCTTGTATAATCAAATAGGATCATACCACAGTTTTGTTTCTATCTTATATATTGTGATCTGCTTCCTACTTCTCTAAGTAATCTCATACAACATAAGTTTAATGGCTGCCTAATAGTTTGGATGTCACACAATGGAGTCAGGTAGATAGAAAATGTATAGGATAATGTATTTAGCCTTCTATTGTTGACCATCAAAGAATTACCCAGTTTTTCACTATAATATATCTGATTATAATGAAAATCCTCATTTCTTGGCAAATATAATTAATACATTATTTAGTAGTCTCTGCCTATTGATATTAGAAAAGACTGCTGAATTTGAACTAGAAAAGACAGAACTGTTAAAAAAAAAAAAAGACAGAATTGTTATTATATACTGGCTATTTATATTGAATTTTCCCCAATTACAACTAAAGAAAGATTACCTATATCAGATGCACACTGATAGATAAGATGTGCCAAACATATTTGGAGATTGAACAAATTTCATACAATTCAGGATTTGCATTCTATTTCCTGTGGACTTAGTTATTACCAGGAGTAGATGATCAATTTCAAGAACATTCATCACTTTAACATTCTACATGAACTGTAGCTATGCTGGATTTGTGGCATATCGTCATTCACTTCCATCTGTTAATAGGGCATTCTGCCCTGCTCATAAGGTGTATGCCAATTTTAAAAGGCATATGTAAATCAAGATGGCAATGTATTTTCTTTGAAATATGAATCATCTATTTAATCTCTTTTAATTACATTTTTAAAACGACTTTAACCACTTACTGGTTTAAAATACCTTTTTTAAAAAAATAACTTTATTGGGGCTTTTACATCTCTTATAACAATCCATACATCAATTTTATCATAACTTTCATTTAGCATTTATAGAAAGCAACACTTTTAAACATTTAATTTTACTATGTAGTGAACTGAATACTAGACTCGTCAGCATAAGAAAGTTAAATTAAGAAAAATTGTAAAATACCTTAGAAAAACATTTTAATGTAAATATACTATTAAAAAAAGGAATTACAATTTTTGTGTCTACTACATGCCAGACCACCACCCTTCCTCTGTCCGTCTGTGGTACTGTGGTGACTTTTGTGCTGTTGTAATGTTGGAAATTCTGCTGGCAATATTTCAAATATCAGCAGGTTTACCCATGCTAGACCGGTTTCAGCTGTACTTCCAGACTAAGATGAGGGTAAAGAAACAGGCACATCAATAATGAGAAATTAGCCACTGGAGACCTTATAAATAAGGGTGGAACATGGACTGACATCTTGCTAGAAGATAGCCCTCATTTGCTTCTATGCAAGCTCAGAGTGAATGAACAAAAATAGGTAATGTTCACAAGAACCAAAATACGACCTTAATTATATCCCACCTGAATTTAAAGGCCATCTCAAGGATAGGTTTGAATCATTGAATACTAATAATCAAAGATCAGAAAAGTAGTGGTATGACACCATGCATGAAAAAAGCCAACAGTTATTAAAATATCAGAAAGAAAGACATACCAAACTGGATGTCTGGGAGACTCAAACTTGCTCTTAAACACACAGAAGCTAAAGCAGCTGGAAGAAATGAAGTAAAAGAACTGAACAGTAAATTTCACAGGGAAGCTTAAGAAGACAAAATAGAGTATTATAATTAATTGTGCAAACACCTGGTATTAGGAAACCAAAAGATAAGACCGTGCTCAGCATTTCTTAAGCTTCAAGAACTGAAGGGAAAATTGCAAGCCTCAAGTTCTAATATTGAAGGAGGAAAATATTGAATGATATAAGAAGCATCAAAAGATAAAAAGAATGCATAGACTCATTGAACTAGAAAGAATTAGTCATGGTCCACCAGTTTAAGAAATAGGATATCATCAAGAACTAAAGATACTGAAGGAAAAAGTCCAAGCTATATTGAAAGCTCCAGAAATTGATGAGATGCCAATAGAAATGTTTCAACCAGCTGAAGCAGTGCTGGATATACTCACCAGTCTAGGCCAAGAACTTTGGAAAAGAGCTAGTACTGTGTTTCCCCGAAAGTAAGACATCCCCCCAAAATAAGACCTACTTACAGTTTTGCCTCTTGCTGAAATATAGGGTATCCCCTGAAAATAAGACCTCCCCGAACATAAAGCCTCCCCAATAATAAGTCCCCCCAAAGCTACTGTAACTCTGGACTC
>NW_022103898.1:62285281-62291466 GCF_000313985.2 Echinops telfairi
CCTTCAATTAACCCCACATGTGTTTATTGGCCAGGTTGGCACAATTAACTACTTCACTTGCTAACTGCTAACTGAGGAGACTGAAACACTGATAAAGACTGCATGCTTCACTGTAAAGAAAATAAAATCTTCAGAACTGGCCAATAAAGAAGTTCAGCATTTTGCATGAACTTGGGACTGAGTGGTGGTGGAGCAGAATGGCCATTGCTGACTCTTTCCATTTCACCACCATGCAGTCAGTGGGCCAGATTAGGCCATTGGTCCTAAAACCAAGACATGTCTCATATTTAGTTCTGGAGGACACCTGGCCCACGTGAGTGATGTAGAGAACAACTTTGAGAGCAGATGAGCGGCTGTCCCTCTGTTGGCACCAGTGGAGTTGCGTTTCTAAAGGCCAGAGCCTTGAGGTTGATTGAAAGTGGGACAAGCCTAATGAAGTGGAGTCTCCCTCTCAGTCAAAATCTCCAACGGGAACTCGTCAAACAGAGAGCAAGGCCTGCCCCCGTAGCCCATCAAAGGTTTCAATCCCATTCTTGATCAAGATCAAAATTCAAATCGAGATCTAGGAGGCATTCTCATAGAAGTTATACTCGATCCAGATCCCCGCCCTGCCCCCTCATTCTCATAGGATATCATCTCTAAGTAGCTCCTACACACCAGACTACCGGCCCTGAAGGAGCCAAAGTCGCAGTCGTTCTCCAACATCTAACCGGAGAAGATATCCAGGCAGCAGAGCAAATCCAGACCAACCCTTGTCTTGGAGTATCTGGCCTCAGAAAGAAGATTCTGTCTATAACGGACCATTGAGTGGTGTTAATGTGGTTTATGATCAGTGAACTGGATGGTCTCGAGGGTATGCTTTTGTTGTTTTGAAAGAATAGATGGCTCAAAGGAGACTATGGAAAGGGCAAATGGAATGGAGCTAGATGGCAGAAGAATTTGTGTGAATGATTCTATCACCAAGCGAGCACACGCACCTGCCCCACGCATCTACATAGGCAGACAACTCACAGTGGTGGTGGTGATGGAGGAGGAGATTCTGACTACGTTAGAGGATATATGATCATCAGGATGACAGACACAAAGACTATGATTATCACTACCAAAGACCACCTTCTCCTTACGATAGTCAATGCCAATCAAGATCTGGGTCTTAGAAACCAAGACGCTATTGATAATGAAATGGTTGCAGTCGAGGGATATGTATTTATATAATTCATTTCCTTAACAAACATCTTTGGTTTTCTTAGCATCTATACTTTGTCAATTGCATTACTGTTTTCCACTTATTACTATATTCTTAAAGATAGAATTGTTGTTGAGTAGTTAAACATCTTGAGTAAAAAACAAACCCGAGTGTTTCACTTGGTAAATTATTTTTCTTTACTTTTACAGAAAATTAATTTTGGAGCTCATCAAATGAGGATAGAAACTGGACCTTTTAAAAATGAGTCTGAAGGGAATTTATGACTGGTATTGGATATATGGGCTAATATCAGACTTATGGACTTGATCTGGACAGGGCTGGGATGCTTTCTCAATATATAATTGCTCTTTTATATAAAGCTTTTTCTTATACACATATGAGTGTCACTGGATTTGTTTTGCTAGTCCACCTAGACTAACACACTTTGCCTTTTGTATACACCACAGCATTCATGGATATATTTGTAGCAAAGGCAAAGCAATACTTACATACAAATATCCTTTGTCAAACCTACGTATGCCTATCCATGCAGGTACTCGTAGATCATGGTTATTGCAGGAATGTGCATATAACAGTATCTGCCTCTGTTGTCTTTAACTCTTGCCTGCCTCCCAGTGTCTTCCCTTGCCTCCCCCATCTTTACCAGACTTCTCGCTGTTGTCTATTGCTGGCACCTTCACCAAAGTTAACTTGCGGTTGCCCTTTAGCCCCAAACTGACCCTCCCTCCCTCTCCTACTCCTGATAACCATCAAAAACGGTTTCTTTTTTCATGGGAAAATCTTTTTAAAATGATAGTGGTCTCATACATGCTTTGCTCTTTGGTAATTGACTTATTTCACTCAGCACCATGTCCTCCAGGTTCATCTGTTATGAGCAAAGATGCCACTTTGGTGAGCCTGACCCAAGTCATGGCATTTTCAGTGACCTCATATGCAAGTGAAAGTTGTACAATAAATAAGAAAGACTGGAGAAGAATCTATGCATTTTAACTGTGCTGTTGCTGAAGAACATTGAAGATACCAGGTGCTGCCAGAAAAATGAGCAACTCTGTCTTTGAAGAAGTACATTTGAATGTGCCTTAGATGCAAGGATGGTAATACTTTGTGTGAAAATGGACAGAGAGGGCTATCTCTGACCTCCTCTGGCTTCCCCATTGCCATGAGGTAGGGTCAGACATGCTTCCACCCTCCATCTATCTTTAACCTATCTGACACTGACTGTTAAATCAGTCATTGCAATGGCAACACAGAATTCACAGACCATATGATTAAGGGGGATTTTGTTAAAGAAATTTGCAGGGTACCACAATCAGGATCAATAAACAATAAACATAGTCACTGGTCCAAGCATCACCTCTCCTCAGCCAGCAGCCAAGTCTTTCTCAGGTAGTTCGCCTCTCAGCTACATGGTTCTTGGCCTTGGCCTCCGTGGACTAGAAAAGCAGTCCCTTGCTATGCCTCACAGTCTCACAGGTTCTGTGCTACTCCTCTGTTCTACCCCATGGTCTTCCTGCCTCAAAACCTGGTCTCCGCCTGGATTCTGTGTTCTGTCCCAAGGTCTCTGTGCCATAGTCTCTGGTATGTCTAGTCTAGCTTGTTCTTTGCTACTTCAGGTAGAGATCTGAAGTTCCGAGGATGGGGCCAGAGAGCAACCACTGTGGGAATGGCAGAGGATGAGGCAGGTTCAGTCTGTTCCCCATCAGTCCCAACAGCCTCAAAAGGACCGAACAACAACAACAACATGTGCCAGACATTTTTACATAATTTATGCATAATAACCCACCACTTATCTGTCAATTTGCCATACTGTGGTGGCTTATGTGTTACTGTGATGCTGGAAACAATGTCACTGGAATTTCAAATACCAAGAGGGCCACCCAAAGTGAACAGGTTCCAGGAGCTCTGCCAGGCTAAGGACAGACTATGAAAAGAAAATCAACTGTCCTCTTTGGAGGAATTAGCCACTGAAAGCCTATGGGTAGCAGTGTAACATTGTCATCTCGTGGAAGCTAGAGATCAATGGCATTGCTTCAGGTGTTTGTGAGCCATTTAAAGGGCTCTTTTGGTGTTCATGTCCTTTGCCTATTTTCTTTATTTCTTTTTAAAAATAATTTTATTGGGGGCTCGTACAGCTCTTATCACAATCCATCCATACATCCATGTATCAAGCACATTTGTACATATGTGGCATCATCATTTTCAAAGTTTTTTCTTTCTACTTGAGTCCTTGGTATCAGCTCCTCATTTCCTCTCCTCCCCACCCTCCCTCATGAACCCTTGATAATTTATAAATTATTATTATTTTTAATTGTTTTATTAGTGGCTCATACAACTCTTATCACAATCCATACATACATCAATTGTGTAAAGCACATTTGTACATTCATTGCCCTCATCATTCTCAAAACATTTGATCTCCACTTAAGCCCCTGGCATCAGGTCCTCATTCCACCCCCCTCCCCGCTCCCCTCTCCCTCATGAACCCTTGATAATTTATAAATTATTATTTTGTCATATCTTGCCCTGTCCGACGTCTCCCTTCACCCACTTTTCTGTTGTCCATCCCCCTGGGAAGGGGTTATATGTAGATCATTGTGATTGGTTCCCCCTTTCTCCTCCAACCTTCCCCTTCCCCTCCTGGTATTGCTACTCTCATTATTGGTGCTGAGAGCTTTATCTGTCCTGGATTCCCTGTGTTGCATGCTCTGGTCTGGCCAGATTTGTAGGGTAGAATTGGGGTCATGATAGTGGAGGGAAGAAGCAGTAAAGAACTAGAGGAAAGTTATATGTTTCATCCGTGCTGTACTGCATGCACCCTGACAGACTCCTCCCTTCCTTGTGACCCTTCTGTAAGGGGATGTCCAATTTATACAGATGGGCTTTGGGTCTCCACTCTGCACTCCCCCTCATTCACATTGATATGAATTTTTGTTCTGGGTCTTAGATGCCTGATACCTGATCCCATCAACACATCATGATCACACAGTTTGGTGTGCTTCTTCCCTGTGGACTTTGTTGCTTCTCAGCTAGATGGCTTCTTGTTTATCTTCAAGCCTTTAAGCTCCCAGATGCTATATCTTTTGATAGCTGCGCATCATCAGTTTTCTTTGCCACATTTGTTTAGGCACCCATTTGTCTTCAGCGATCATGTTGGGAAGGAGAACATCACAGAATGCCAGTGATCAGAACAAAGTGTTCTTGCATGGAGGGAGTACTTGAGAAGACGTCCAATGTCCATCTGCTACCTTAATACTTAACATATAAATAAATATATGTACATAGATCTCTTTCTCTATCATAATATATAAATATATTTACATATGTACATGCCTGTATTTAGACCTCTATAAATGCCTTTTGCCTCCTAGCTCTAGCTCTTTCCTCTATTTCCTTTGACTTTCCTCTTGTCCCACTATTATGCTCAGTCTTCATTTGGGTTTCAGTAATTCCTCTTGGCTACATTACCCTTGATCACACCCTACCAGGCCTCCTATACCCTCCTTATCACCGATTTTGATCACTTGTTGTTCCCTTGTCCCTGGGTTTGTTAACACCACTACCTTTTCCCCCACCTCCCTCTCTCCCATGTCCCCCCGGAACTGTTGGTCCCATTGTTTTCTCCTCCAGATTGTTTATCCAGCCTATCAGAACTTTTATTTTTTTATTGAATTTTTTCCCTCGTTTCTCCCAAAGTTAATCTATGAAAAATTTTTTTTAGTTTCAACTGCCTATCATATACCATACTGGTTTCTACTTTCAGGCATCTGAGATTCTATATCAAGGAATTAGACAATAAAGAATTTAAAAAATCATTCACATTGTTCTAGGGGCTATTTTCTTTTTGTTGATGGAGGCTACTTTAGCTAAGATAATCCAGAAGGTATTTTAAGCATATGATTTCTAAATGGAGATCTAAGTGATGAGAATGAGCCGGTTGTGATGAAAGGAAGCCCACTGGAACACCCTATAGTTATCTTAGATGGCAAGTGCTGAAAGTTGGTATTTCTACCTTCATTCCCTTTGGCATATGCTTTATACAGTCACACACATACACATCATTCTGTTTTGTCACCTACCAGCCCCAGACCTCGTGTAACTTCAAGAGGAGGGGTGAGAATGAAGATCAACCCAAAGCTGTGTCCTCTGGGGTGGCAGTCAGGCATACGTCCACTCTCCCAGCTTTTCCATCATTCCTGATACCCCCGTGGCATGCCCGACTTCTCCGCTAGGCTTCAGAGCTCATTGCAGAGGCAGCACAGAACTCACAAGCCATATTCACAATCACGTGGCTTGTAGGGAAGCGACAGGCTACAACCTGGGATCAGGATCAACTTGAAAGTAACCGGATACAACTCAGGGGAGAGGATAGTTTGTCAATGAGGACAGCTTCCCACCAAGATAGTCCTCAGATTCTTCTTGGACACACCTGATGCTGGATCTCCTCTTGACCGTGCTTACTGTCGGCCCTTTTCTCAACTGTGCCCACAAAGCTCTTGAACAAAAGGCCTCGGCTCACTCTCACTCTGGGTCAGCAAGCCACTGCAGCCACTTAGCTTGTCTAGGTCTCCTGGTTCCTGCCACTCATTTCTCTGCCACCATTTCTCTGTGGCTGGGCCCTGCTGTGGTTGCCACCCCTTCTCACTGTCTCCTCTTGGTTTCAGAGTGACAGCCTTCTCTTTCTCCTTTGTTTAGGATGTTCTCTGTGCAGGGACTATGGGTTCAAAAGATGCTCTTGTCCATGGTAGCAAGGTCCCCCTAAACATCTGTGAGATTAGCCCCTATGTAAGGAACCTAATTTTCAATTTCAAGGCATGGCCTTCCCACCAGGGCCACTAAATGATCCAAGTTAGGCCACAGCCACTTAATTTGCATAGCAATCAATACATTGCTATAAAGTCACTTAATCCTATTAGGTAGTTTTGCACAGCTATTTGTATAGCAGATTGACCAGTCCCTCCATGCTACATAAAATGGATCA
>NW_022103898.1:62292725-62294352 GCF_000313985.2 Echinops telfairi
GTAGCAACGATGAAGCATACAACTTTCCTCTAGTTCTTAAATGCTTCCTCCCCCCAACTATCATGATCCCAATTCTACCTTACAAATTCAGCTGGACCGGAGGATGTACACTGGTGCAGATGGGAACTGGAAACACAGGGAATACAGGACAGATGAACCCTTCAGGTCCACTGGTGAGAGGGGTGATACCAGGAGGGTGGAGGGAAAGTGGGGTAGAAATGGGGAACTGATTACAGGGATCTACATATAACCTCCTCTCTGGAGGTCAGTCAACAGAAAATGGGTGAAGGGAGACGTTGGACAGTGTAAGATATGACAAAATAATGACTTTTAAATTATCAAGGGTTCATGAGGGAGGGGGCAAGGGGGAAGGAGGGAAAAAATGAGGAGCCGATGTCAGGGGCTCCAGTGGAAAGATGTTTTGAGAATGATGATGGCAACAAATGTGTAAATGTGCTTAACACAATGGATGGATGTATGGATTGTGATAAACGTTGTATGAGCCCCCAATAAAATGATTTTTAAAAAATGTTACCCACAAGCTTGCCTAGGCTTTTTCCTGTAGTAAGAATTATCTAAATGGCAAGTAAATGGCAATTTATTTTAAATCTAAAGACCTTTTCTGATGGATACTCAATTATTTATTCATCCATAACCAATGAAAAAATTTTAGTGTGTCTAAGTGTTGATATGGCATGGAGTTGGCACTATTAGGCTCAGCTTTACTTTGGAGCGCCACCTGCTGGCAAGTTAAGTAAAAAATAATTGGCAAAATAAGAATTAGGGAGGAAGATTAGAACAAATAATCTATTGTTATAAAGCACATGCTATGTATGAGAATTATTGTGAAAACGTGATTTTTTTTACTAACTGAAAACCATGAGATTTTTCTCAAAGCTTTAATTTTTAGAGTTTATCTCTATCCTAAATTTTGAACTCCAAAATTGTGGTATAGAAACACCACAATTATATAATGAGGGTCCACAAGGTTAATCACTTACATAAATATTTGTCTTTGTATATGGCACTTTGCTAGACATTGAAGATACCAAACAATTAAACAAACAAAAAAACAAATAAAAAAACGTGCTGCCCTTGAGTGAAGTCTGACACATAGTGACTATGTAGGGTAGAAGAGAACTGTCCCCCTAGTGTTTCAGAGGCTGTATATTTTTGTAGGTGCAAAAAGCCTGCTTTCTCCCAAGGAAGAGCTAGTGTGTTACAACTGCTGACCTGGCAGTTCGTAGCCCAGTAAGTACCGCACTCCTCTACCAGGCTTCCTAACACTGGATATGGAACGGTGAAAGCATCAGACAATCCCAAGGAACTTAGAGTTGAAAACAAAATGAAAAACGACGGCTTGGAAGATATGTCTAAAGCAAGTAGGAGTGAGAAAACACTGGGCTGTTTGGGGAGGGGCCTTTCCGAGAAGAGCTTTACAAAGATGCTCATTACTATTTTCTCAGGGTTTTGCAAAGTTCTCTGACTAATGCTCAGTGAACCCTTGTTGAATAAAAATATAGATGACCCTGGACGATATCTTTGAATAGAGACATTGACCAGAGTTGAAAGATCATCAAATTTCCTTTTATTCTAGCCATGTGTGGGTGGGTCAAGCTGACATGAA
>NW_022103898.1:62295343-62296935 GCF_000313985.2 Echinops telfairi
ATTTGTGGCAAATGGGAACTGGTTTTGCCACTATGACAATGTACCTGCTCACACAACTATCTTAGTGTGCCAGTTTTTGGCAATAAACAGCATGCCTCTCTTGCCCCTTACTCACCTGACCTTGCTCCGTGCCACTCCTTTTTATTTCCTCCAATGAAGAGGGACAGGAAAGGACAGTGACTTGACAATATAGAAGAGGTGAAGGAAAAAACAAGGGAGGCACTGTCAACAGATGAGTTTGAAAAATGTTTCCAAGAATGGAATCATAATTTGACAAATGTATTAAGTGTAATGCAGAGTACTTTGAAGGTGATAAGGATGTTTTGTAAAAAACATTAAATACATAGCTTTGAGAAAACAAAAAGTATTCCGGGGTTTGTATATATTTATATATCCTCACACATATATGTCATACTTATTTTCATTGGAAATGGTCACCTCATGGAGTCCAAGTCTCTTAGTTGTTAATTTAATGGTTTCCCCATAGTATCAGATTGCCTTAAATCCAGGCATTAGATAAACCCATTAAACGCCCATAAAAAATACCAAATAAAACAAGGCAAAGCCAAAAACAAGATCTTGCCAGGCTGGTACCCAACACTGGGAGAAAAGGTATAAACTTGACACAACAATGGAGTTGTAAGTTGTTTAAGAATCACAGGAAGGGTAGTCAAGCAGACCTGCAAGGAAAGACCTCTTTCAAGGGCTGACGGGGAGGATTAAGGTGCCCTTGGCTCCAGCCATAGGCGTGTGAAAATTGAATAGTGAATAGAACGATGGAAACAGAACGCTGTGTTTGAATCATGGTGTTGGCCGGGACCATGGGTAGTACTAGAAATGCTGAAGATGGTGTCGCCGTCTCTTAAGGGCTTCCCCCAATGATTTTGCACTCTTTCATTTGCATGATGTCAAAACAGCAGTTTGGGTATCTTTAAGGGACTCAATGTTCCTTTTAAATATAAATAATATTTGAGTTTTGAGAACAACAATAAAAAATGTCTGAAGAGGCAAAGTAAGGGCTGGAGGGTATATGGGATCCCCCCCCCCCAAATATTATCTTAAAACAACCCTTGCTGTTCTCAAAATAAATAAACAGGAGCATTATCATAATGGAAAAAAACTCTTTGGTGCAACTTTCTTGGCCTTTTCTTCACTGATATAACTTTTAATCATCACAACTTCTTTACAATAAGTCCCTGTGACCATCCTGTGTTCTTTGGGGGGGGGGGGAAATTAGCAAGTGACCCCTTGGGAATCCTTTCCCCCCAGATATTACCATAACTCCCAAGCTGATCTCTGCCTCAAATTGAACTGGCCCAGAAGGTCCTCTCAGAAACCACTGTGGGGCTGGACCTTTCCTTTGTAGACACCCTAACCAACTCAAACAAGTGTATGACTGAGAGACGTAGTCTGACGCCAGCCCCTGAACACTGACTTGTTGCAACATGTTTTGTTTGGAATAAACCCATGCTTAAAATGAACAAGAATGCTATTAGCGGAGGGGGGAAGGGAAGAAGAGGAGATAACAAACCCAGGGACAAGGGAACAACAAGCGATCCAAATTGGTGGGGAGGTGGGTGTGGGAGACCTGG
>NW_022103898.1:62298323-62314395 GCF_000313985.2 Echinops telfairi
TTTTTAAAAAAATCAAAAAAAAAAAAAAGAATGCTATTAGCAATATCTCTCTATTTACCCTCGTGTATGTCTATGTGCATAGTATTACTTAAAACTTAACTTTTAATGTCACATCTTTTTGTGGAAGGCTATGGCTTAAAGTGGAAAACCACTGCATTTTGAGTCTTAAGGCTATAGACATGGCCTTGATCAAGTTCTTTGACCATTCAGCAGCTGGGTTAAAAAGATGGATTACTATGACTCTCTTAACCATTCCAGGGAGGGACAGTTTCACCCTCATGGCCTTGCCTGGCGTGCTTTCAATGAAAGCTGAGAAATCAGGGCTGCAAGGTCATGAGGCATACCCCTATAAAGGTACTTAGAGGGCCCTAGAACCAATTCTATAAGCTTTTCTACTTAGTCGTCCGGCCTGCGACAGTGAAGACTGATCTGCCCAAATCATAATTTTGTGACAAGTTTCCTTTTATGTTCTATAATTAGCAGTGGGGCCTTGAACTTTAGACACCCTTTTAGTCTTTTTTTTCCCATTCTAGTCTTATACCGATGGCCTCTGGTATCCAGATGCCTTGTCTTTGCCTTGTTTAAGGCTCAATTAAGGAGTCACCATAAAACGTATTTGAATTTGAGATCTCTTTTTTCTCTAGAACCTAGATTCCCAAATTTGTTTGGCTTGTTGCCCCTTTTTGAAAACAAACAAACAAACTCACTGCCTCACTAGCAATTAAAAACTTCTGTGCTGTAGCCCAGAATCCCAGATAACAGGTAGGTGTCTGCTTTGCAGACTCTTAGGGTTGCCTTGACCTGGGGAGAGGCAGGATCGCTCACTTGGGAATTACTGTTCTAGCATGAAAGAGATAGATTGAGAGAAGAAAACGCACGAGATAAGAAAACAAATTCACTGCCATCTACTCAGAGTGCCCCTGTAGTACAGGGTAGAATTGCCCCGGTGAGCTTCTGAGTCTCTGGCTCCTTACAGGAGTAGAAAGCTAGGACTTTCACCTGAGGAGTGGCTGGTGGTTTTGAACTTTGGACCTTGGGGATCACAGTCCAACTCATAACCATTATGCCACCAGGGCTCCCCAAGAGTGAGAAGATTATTTTAAGGAGTTGTCTCATGCAGTTATGGGTGCAGGTAAATGCAAATTATGTAGAACAACTGAAGATTCCTGTCGTCTTGTATCATAAAATCTATAGTCAGACTTCAGGAATAGAGGTGTTGGAGGGGTCTGGCAAGATGTCTATTGGTGATGTTGCCACAGTTACTTTACTTAGTTCAGCTAGCCCAAGTAACCTCATGCAATCTCTAAGGAACTTTTAATAACTCACTACATTGCTCAGAGGCAAACACATGGGATGTGGATGTCACCTGGAAAGGCCAGATAATTCTAAGAATCTTTCCATATTTGTCTAACTGTTAGGGACCAAAAGGCTAGGTCTTATTATCTGGTTCGTCAACAAAGACCTCCTGAGAGTGGCCTCAGACTTATAGAACTTGCTTGTTCTGTTTGCCTGCTCGTGGTCAACAATGGTTTCCTGAAATCTGAGTTAATGTAAAACACCTGTCTGTGATTCCCTCTGGGTATGAATTCCAAAGTAAAACTATAAATTCTCTATTCTGATTTCAAACAGGATGCCATCAAGACAGCTCATTTTGCTGTCAGCCTCCCACAAATTTCATTATCTAAAAAATAAACAACCCTTTTTTCC
Source organism: Echinops telfairi (assembly GCF_000313985.2). Lineage (NCBI taxonomy): Eukaryota > Metazoa > Chordata > Mammalia > Afrosoricida > Tenrecidae > Echinops > Echinops telfairi. The sequence continues at coordinate 62,300,031 of NW_022103898.1, forward strand.
CTCTGTTTCTAACTTGTAGTTAGTGAATTGGCTTGGCTGCTTCAGGGTACAAACCCTTAACATTTTTCTCAAAGTGATTTTATGAGATGTGTCAATGACTAGGACTTTTCTCACCATAATTCCTTATGTGATATATAATTTTGGACTCTATGTCTATGGCTGTAATCCCATTTTGGAAATGAGTTCTCTGCTATACTAATGGACAGGAAGGAGTAAGGTGGGATTAAGTCCTGACCTTAGTAGAGGGTAGGAACCAAATCACACCCTTTGTTTCCTTGGGGGAATCTTCAGATTCTATTTTACAAGAAGGTATGATTTAAGACACCATCCTTTGTTTTCCTTGGAGATATAGTTGGCTAAAAGACAGAAACCATACCTTCATCAAAGCCTTTCCTCTGCGTATAAGAGCCATCTCAAACAGAGAACATCCCAGGACCATCAGAAGAGCACGTTTCGGATCTCTGTCTGAAGTGGTGGAGGCCAACACCAAAGGCACCCGAGAATCAGAGGAGCAACACTGAGACGATGCAGGACCTTCTCCTCATCTGGCCCAGGAGTATGGGATTGTGAGGCAGAGTGAAAAGTTCGTTGGCTTCCTGGCACATGGAGGCAAAGACCAAAGGACCAAAGACTGAGTAGCTGAGGACCAGAGAGAGACTTGGCTGCTGGCTAAGGAAAGGTGTTGCTGTGGGCCAAAGACTGTCTCCTGACTGTTTACTGATCCTCACTTATAATCTAGTAATTCCCCTAATAAACCCCACAATTGTAAGCTTTGCTTATGAGTTCTGTGTGGTCATTGCAACAAACTATTGAACTCAGCACAAAAGTAGAGTGCTAGGGAGAACTGGTTGGTGTCAGAATAGGTAAAGAAGGATGGAACCGGGAGGCATGTCTGACCCATGCCTTGTGGCAACAGGGAAGCCAGAGGAGGTCAGATATGACCCCCCATGCCGTTTGCTACACTTTTTCAGAGCACAATGATAATAACAGTAACAATAGTCCTTAGAGTACACTCTAGGGAAAACATTTTTGCTCTTAAGCCCTTCTGTGAAGTCCGGCTACATGATGGAAAATTATCTGCGTTACATAATTAAGGTTAGATGATTTAATGACATGCCACTACTTTACAGATGCATCTAGACCAATGTACGACCAAATAACTGGACAACACAGTCTAACCAAGTCAACATATCAAATTAACCATCACACAAGCCATGTTGCGTTGTATAAAAAAGTAAGTTGTTTAAATTGTTATAGATACTATTACCTCTTAAAATTGCTAAACAAATAAACGATAGCTATTTGTGCCCTGGGGCCTATCAAAAGTACAAAATGATGTATATAATTTGAGATCTGGCTTTAACTGAATTGAGCCAGACCTTTTAGTTATAGACAGAGAATGAACATAAGCCTGCTGTGTCAAGATGGCTGTGAATGCCACAGAATCCTAGCAGTCACAATAAAATAAGGTCATGTTTATTCTGTTAGACAGCCTATCCTAATCTAGACTCAAAGAAGGAAAGAGCTTGATAATGACGTCCATTGGTGACCTAAATTGGGAAGCATTGTCATTCTGAATGAGGACAGAGGACAAAATAAATACCAGTTAAGACATATATTTGAAGAATGTCCAGAAGGACTTCACAGGGGAAGAAATCTAATAACTGGGAATGAAAAAAGAGTTCAGAAAATCCTGGGATACGAGGATGTGGTAGTTACATAATCTGGTGTCAATTTGAGGATTTAGAGTGAAGGGGTGTCAATCAGGCAGTAGCTTGATGAGCTCTTTTGGAGGCGCTAAGGAGATGAATAGCTGTCTGGAGGTGGACACATGCTCACTCCCCGTGAGACATCCCTGTGGAGAAAGTCTGATGGAGCCAGATCTCTGGAGCCGGAGAAGCCACATGGAGACCTCTGCCAGCGCTGAGATGCTTCCACTGCCACTGGATCCACAAGACTTCCCACCCACTGGTCTGTGATCTTCCTGAATTTGGCATCATTTCATGTGTTTCATGAGTCTGAAGAGGATTTTATAGATTGGTACTGGACATATGGGCTAATATCAGACTTTTGAACTTGATTTGGACTGGGCTGGGATGTTTTCTCAATATTCAGTTGCTCTTGTATATAAAGCTCTTTCGTATACACATATGAGTGTCTATAGATTTGCTTCTCTAGTCTACCCAGACTAACACAGATGATCAGGAAAAAACCCAACAACATCAACAACAAAATGATAGTGAGTAAAAAGGAGAGGGAGGAGGTAACAGTTTGCAAAAGGACACAAGGTTATAATATGGAATGGAAGAGAAGAAATACTGGGAAACAAAGAGGTATTGCTATAAGCATATGCATTTATCTGAATTTTCTCAAAATCTGTGAATAGAAGTATTTCTATTATTAGTTGGAGGCATAAACATTGGGGTACAGGATGGGAGATGATATGAAAGTAAACAGGCCATTTCATAGAAAGGGGGCCGTTCCTATAATAAAAAGGCTGGTGGTCTGTCTCTTCGGGGTCTCATTTAGCTTAAAGACAAAAGGGGAGGAATTGATAAAAAAGAGAAGAAAAGAAGAGGAAATCACTATCTTTGAGCGCTTGTGTCTAATATGCTTCTCTAGCACTTCACTGGGAAAACAAACAGAATTTATTTCTTAATACATTCCTGCCTATTTTTTTGGTGCAGAAAAGAGCTGCCAAACCGAAACTACAATTCATCACCATCATTGTCAAGCAGGGCTTCTCTCTATAATCCTAAGGCCACTCCTGATGTTTTCTCATTCTCGCACAATTTGTAGGATTAACATTTCCCTAGAGTAACTTTGAAAGAGCATACAGCAGTCTGTTTCTGTGCGTAAAAGTAATATCACAATGAATGGAGCACACCCAACTGCCTTGGATGAAAATCCTTTCAGCTATCACCTGCCATTGGACCAGAGATGGACCTTCCCTGCATAGCTAAAATGGAATAACTGAGGTTCTCTTTAGAGTGAAAAGTACATCAAATGGACAGCCATTAAGTCAAGTCCGACTCAGGACGACCATACAGAACAGAGTAGAGCTGCCTCTGGAGGTTCCCAGGGCTGCAGAATGCCTTCTTTTATGGGAGCGGCATGCCTCCTCCTTCTCTAAGGGGAGTGACTGAGGGACTCCAACAACTGACATTGTACTTCCCAGCCGAACGTGCAGCCCACAGTACCACCAGGGCTCCTTAAAGGGCTGGGTGATGCAAATGCTTTGTCCTCAACTGCTGACCTAAAGCTTGTTGGTTTGAACCCACCCAACTATGCCTTGGAAGAAACATCTTGGTGATAAAGCCAAGCAAACCCTACGGAGCAATTCTGTCAGTAATGTGTGGGGCGGCCATGAATCAGAATCGGCTTGACAGCACAGCTTGGGTTTGATAGCCCCAAACCCAAACCAAAACAAACCACTGCCAATTGAGTCAATTCCAACTCATAGGGACCCTCTAGTGACCCCATATCAAGTTCCCAAGGCTATAAATCTTAATGGAAGCAGATAGTCTCATCTGGTAGGCTGGTTGTTAGCCATCTACAAATGCTTACCTAACAATGCCATGAAAAATTACAGCGGATATTTCTACTTCCTAGTATAAGGAGTCCGTTAAAGACTGCAAGGTATGTTTCACTTAAAGGTTGACTTAACTGGGAACGTGAAGGGGCTTCAAAAAGTTCATGAAAAATTCCACTATTTCTTCATTTAATTTGGTTATTAACTTTTGGAAGCCCCTTCATATTAAAGAATCTAAATACACAATGTTTACTAAGCTACAGATAAAGGGCTAATTTGTCTGCAAAAAATAAAATGGGAATGAAATAGAAACGATGAGTGGTGTTTGACATTATCAAAGTGAGAACTTAAGGGGAAAATATATATTTTTTAAAAAAAGATCCTTTAGCGTGATTTTTAGTAACCACCTACCAGCTTCCAGTTTTAAGAAGTTGATGGGTCTTATAAGTGAAGTTCTCAGTGTTTATCAGTCAGGATTCCTGGGAGCATAAACACAACAACTGTAGTTGCTCTTCTAGGAGAGGAGTGGAAATGACTTGGATACCAGACTCCCCTCTTCTGCAGGAGTCTAACTGTCTAAAAACCAGACGGAACAGAACCATCCGGGATGCTCTGCTCTTCTCCAACCAGCACATGTGCCACGTGTGATTCTTTCCATAGACCAGCAGGCTTCTTTGACAGAGGCTACTGTGTCAGCATTAATTTAATTCGATCCAACCCAGGGAATCCTGAACCACATCCTCTTTCTGTTTCCCACTGTTCATCTGTAAGATTTAGTTTAATAAGAAACTTAATGAAAAGCCAAGACACTCTGCATCAACTGCTCAGATTTATAGAGCAATGCTATTTTATGTGTTATCAGAGCAGTAAAAGGAGCACTAATTTTGTGAAGGCAGAGTGAATAAACAATTCATTGAATGCATGAGATACAATCACCATCCGAGAGGTTGATTACATATTCACAGATCTTCAAATATGTGCTTTATAGTTGAAGGAAACCTGCTTCTGATTCAACTAATATTTAAGGGAAACATTTGTGGGCATCTGCTACATGGCCAGGAACGACATTTCATTTCAGTTATTATTAAATGCCAAGTACTGTGCTTATACTGGAGATACAATGATGAATAATACATAATCACTGCCTTCAAAAAGATCACAATCTATCAAGGGAGAGAGATTCATAAGTAGATAATTACCTTCAGAGACAATGTGCAAAGTGTGGTGAAATGGGCAAGGATGGAATGCTAGGGGAACACAGAGGGGAAGTTAGGCGAGGTTTTCTGGAGGAAATCACTTTTGTGACATATAGGAAAAGATAGAAGGAAGAAGTCGTAAGGTAAGCTAGAGCCAAGGCCTGAGAACCAGCATTCCAGCAGTAAAAGAGAACAGAGTGTGGAATATGAACGAGTGGAGGGAAATGGTGACTGAAGAGTCAGAGTTCACATCATGGAACTGCTCCTGAGACTGTTCTTGAGCTACGCTAATGTATAGTTTTGGGGATGTTAATGTGCCTTCCCAGTGTGGGAATTTTGGAGGAGGAGTAAATTTGGTATGGAATGGAATAGACAGACTTTAGAGAAGGGGCCTCTTAGAGACTTAAATACACACTAACGTGGACCGTGAATCTTCCAAAACAAGAGAGCATATGGAAGTTTGCAGAGATTTTCCTCTGGCCCGAAATGCTTCTTCCTCCAGCCCCCGCCCACTATCATGATCCCAATTCTACCTTACAAATCTGGCTAGACCAGAGGATGTACACTGGTACAGATAGGAACTGGAAACACAGGGAATCCAGGGCAGATGATCCCTTCAGGACCAGTGGTGAGAGTGGTGATACCGGGAGGTGAAGGGAGGGCGGGGTGGAAAGGGGGAACCGATTACAAGGATCTACATATAACCTCCTCCCTGGACGATGGACAACAGAAAAGTGGGTGAAGGGAGACGTCGGACAACGTAAGACATGACAAAATAATAATTTATAAATTATCAAGGGTTCATGAGGGAGGGGGGAGCAGGGAGGGAGGGAGAAAATGAGCTGATATCAAGGGCTCAAGCAAAAGTCAAATGTTTTGAGAATGATGATGGCAACAAATGTACAAATGTGCTTGACACAATGGATAGATGTATGGATTGTGAAAAGAGTTGTACGAGCCCCCAACAAAGTGATTAAAAAAAAAAGATTTGCAGAGAAACTCCAGTATGCTTTATATCCATTTTTCCCCATTAACTTTTCGAAGCCCCCTGATAAATATGATAATACACTGCTTAGCCATGAAATATTTATGATAGATTATTTTGGGGGACTAAAGTTTTGAGAAGCATGCTTGGGGAAGGAATATATAAATCTTCAGAGAACCTGCTGTTGTTGCTAGGTGCCGTCATGGTGACCCTGTGTGCAGCACAGAAAACAGTGCCTGGTCCTGCCCCGTCCTCACACTTGTTAAGCCGTGAGCCCATTGTTGCATCCACCGTGCCAATCTATCTCACGGAAGTTGTCCACGCTGCCCTTTTACATTACCAAACCTGATGTTCCTTTCCAGGGACTTGTCTCTCTTGACAGCATTTCCAAAGTACATGGAGCTAGATCTCACCAGCTTTGCTTTTAAGGAATATTTTGGCTGTACTTCTTTCAAGACAGGTGTTTTTTAATTTAATCATTTTATTGGGGACGCTTACAGATCTTATAACAATCCATACACCCATTGTGTCAAGCACATTTGTACATATGTTGCCATCATCCTTTTCAAAACATTTTCTTTCTACTTGAGCCCTTGGTATCAGCTTATTCCCCTCCTCCTCCCACCCCACCCTCCCTCATAAACCTTGATAGTTTATAAATTACTATTATTTTCATATCTTACACCGACCAGTCTCCCTTCACCCACATTTCTGCGGTTCATCCCCCTGGGGGGTGGATTATATGTCAATCATCGTGATCGGTTCCCCCTTTCTCCCAACACCTTCCTCCTCCCCTCATGGTCTCACTACTCCCATTATTCTTCCTGAGGAGTTTATCTGTCCTGGATTCCACGTGTCGAGAGCTCTTATCTGTACCAGTGTGCATGCTCTGGGCTAACCAGATTTGTAAGGTAAAATCGGGGTCATGATAGTGGGTGAGAGGGTAGGAAGCATTAAAGAACTAGAGGAAAGTTGTATGTTTCATCGGTGCTCTACTGCACCCTGGCTGGCTCGTCAACAGATTTCTCTGTTCTTCTGGAAGCCCACGGCATATTCAATATTCTTTGCCAACATCATAATTCCAAGGCATCATCTTCTTCATTCTTTCTTATCATTGTCTAATTTTTGCATGCATATGAGGTGATTGAAAATACCATGGCTTGTAATACCATGACTAAAATATGCAATTTAGTCCTCAAAGTGACTTACTTGCTTTATAATACTTTAAAGAGGTCTTGGGTTATGTTCCGGGATGTCAGCAGTTTGAAACCATCAGCTGCTCCAAGAGAGCATGATGCAGCTTTCTACTCCCATAAATAGTTACAGTTTTAGAAACTAACAGGGCAGCCCTATCCTCTCCTACAGGCTCACAATGAGTCGGCAGCAATTCATTAACAGCGAGTTTAGGGGTTACAGCAGATTCGACCACAGCAATATGTCATTCAACTTCTTGAGTGCTGCTCTTATGGGCATTTATTATATGATATATTTTATGGATGTGTGGATTTATTATATTATCTATTTATGGATATATGCAAAATGAAATCCTTGACAACTTCAATCTTTTCTGTTTATCATGATGCTGCCTATTATTCCAGCTGTGAGGAAGTCTGTTTTCTTTATGTTGAGTTGTAATCCACACTAGAGACTATAGTCTTTGACCCACCGAGAAGGGGCTCAAGTCAGCCTCGTTGTCAGCAAGCACGGCTTTGTCTTCTGCCTACCCCAGGTTGTTAACATGCCTTCCTCTGTCCCTGATACTCCATTCTTCTTCACGTCGTCTAGTTTCTTGGAGTATTTGCTCAGCAGATTGAATAACTTTGGTAAAAGGACACAACCCCGATGCACACCTTTTCTGATTTCAAAATACATTGTAATTACTTGTTCTGTTCAAACTCCTGCTTCCTGCTTTAAGTAAAGGTTCAGAATAAACTTAATAAAGTATCCTGGGATCCCCATTCTTCACAGTGCTGTCCACAGTTTGCTGTAACCCACGCAGTTGAATGCCTTTGCACAGTCAATAAGAGACAAGTAACTGTTACAAAGATTTTTTAGTGTGGCTTATAAATACCCAAAGAACACAACTTTCCACCAAAAACTCACCCCAAAGCACTCAAATTGAGCTTCATGGGTCAGCAAACAACTTGATTTTTTAAGTACCCGAAGCACTCCACTTTGCCGACAAGCCTTCTGCCCGAAGGCCCTCAACTGCCCTCACGTCTCAAGCCAGGAGGCCTGCTGCCCTCTCCCACACTCTTGCTGTCAATATTGCACTGCTTTTCCATCATGCTTGTGTTGGACTGTTTTCTGACACCTGATATGAGGAGGTGCAACATGATTTTGGGGTCTAAAGGACATACTCCATTTCTGGCTCTTCTTTCTTGATGGTGGTGAGATCCCCTGTTTTTGTTTCTGAGATGACTCAGTTTAAATCAAGTGAGATGGCAAAACTGACAAATCCTCTTGTTAGAGTCTTATATAATGGATTTGTATGGTCCCACCCAGTCATTTGGTGGCAGTTACAAAGACTACGGCTAGAAGGACCATATTCAATAGTTCACTGTACCACAGATGTTAGATGGAAAGACTTGACTGAAGGTAGTGTATTGCAGACCTATTTCAATGATGCTGTTGAATCTGCGTTCAGCTTATATATCTTCTCATTTCGACCTAGTAATGGTCTATACCAAATATTAACACATATTCACCACCCCCACTGTAATTTTAACTACCAGGATTCTATTTTATTGGATTAAATTCTGAAATACTTCCCTTCTTTTAGTTAATCATTGAAAGGAGAGATATCAGTAGCAAATAGAGATTTACCTGAACTGAGGCTGGTCATAGACCAAACTATGACTGCAGATTGCTCGTGTGGCACCAGAGTGCTACATAGGAATGGTCCAGGAAGAGAATCTGGTAAGCAGAAGGTTTATACGGGGTACTTTATGTTACCAAGATTGTATGGTTCTTTGGGAAGCTCGGGGGATTGATGAAAACAATGCTTTGGGGTGGGGACGAGGAAGGTGAATCCTCCATGAACCTTCCATCTGCCCCACTACTGCTCTTTCACACATTTACAACGTCCAACTATTGTTGGTCACTATCAAGTTGGATGTAACTCCTAGCAACTGTATGTTGTATAACAAAACAAACCGTTCTCCTGTCTGGCTCCATTGTTGTGGCCACTGTGGGCCACAATCCATCTCAAGATTTTCATATTTTCAGCCACTCTCTACCAAATAGGATATGTGTTGTTACATGCCTCCAAGTCGGTTCCACCTCAGTAACCCTGTCTGCAACAGACCAAGACCCTGCTTGGTCCTGTGCCAGCCTTGCAATTGTTCTCATGTTTGAGCCCATCCATGCAACCACTGGGTCAACCCATCTTGTTGAGAGTCTCCCTCTTTTTGACTGGCCTGCTGTTTTACCAAATGTGTTCTTCTTCAGGGACTGGTCTCTCTTGATAACATGTCCACCAGAGGTGAGTCCAAGTCTCGCCACCTTGTCTCTAGAATCCTGGCGGTACTTCTCTCAAGACAGACAGGTTCGTTCCTTTGGGAGTCTACGGTACTTTCATATCTGCACCCCATTCGTTAATACAACCAAGTTGCTTACAAAACAAGCAAGCAATGTGGTTGCCTTTTTTTGGGGGGGGTGGGTGTTAAATGAATAGTTTCTTCTTGAAAAATTAAATACTTTTATTGGGATTGCCTTTTAAAAGCAATGTGGTAGAACTTTAAAATAGAATCACCCACAGAAAGACATAGCTTTGCTTATTACCATTATTGATTCCCAAATCTTTATTGCTGATGCTAAAATTTTACATAATTACCCAAATCCTTTGTGAAAGGAACCAGAATATAAAAAAATGAACAAATAAGTATATGCAATATTAGATATATTTTAAATAATAAAAATGTACATCTAATTAATTCTCCTATTGTAAATGCCATAGATTAGTTTTCAAGATGCATATTAAATCTTATGAATGTCAAGGAATATTAAGAAATATGACATCCTCAATATGCTGTTGTATATCAAGTAGGAAAGGACATTATGTTTGGCAAACTAGAGGGTCACAAAAATGAGGTAGAGTGACACGATGGTCACACCAGTGGGCACGAGCCTACCAGGAATCATGGAGCTGCTGCTGGGCGGGGCTGTGCTTTGTTCTCTTACAGGGAAGGTCGCCATGAGTTGGCGCTGGTGGGATGGCAACAAACAGCAGCAGCAACAGCAGACAAAAATGCTTGCCTTTTGGTAACATGTTCATTTCTTTTCCTGGAAAGATGAGACAAACCTAAGGATTGGGAAATGGTACTGCCTCCTACCAGTTTTCAGTTAGCATAAATTATTAGACTAGATTCGAGCAGTGTTAGCTAAGAATATTCATTCTAAAAGCATGAGGCTGTAAAATGGGCAATTTCAATAGAGGCATGTAAGGGGAGGAGCAATCCACGACCACAACAATCTAAGAACTAGCAAATCGCCAGCTTTCTTAGCGGTATGCCTGACAGAACGTGGCTGTTTCTTTAAGATGCCTCCCACCAGATGGTAAATTTTCAGTTCATGTTCAACTACCTGAAAATTCATGCCACATGCCTCTGACCTCATTGTATTTTAGAATTCAACAGTGGTTGATTCGGTCTTAGATTAATATGAATTCAGATTTCCATCTGTGCACAAAAAGTTCCTTATAAGGCACAAGCAAATACACATGCATAGGAATCTATTTACAGCAGTAGACATAAGAGAGGAAAATCGACATGTCCCTGGGTCCACACAGTTTAAACCCATGTTGTTCAAAGGTCTACCGTACATACACATATAGATTCTTAGTTTCTTGAGTGTTTTATATGCATAGAAAGGTAAAATACGTGCTATAAACTAAGAAAAACATTTAACTAACTGATGCTAAATAAGAACTGTTAAGGACATGTTCTGACTTACTTACAAATTCAACTTAAAGACAAACTTGGAGACAAATCTCGTTGTTATCCCAGGGCCTGCCTGTATTAGTTAAAAAGAAATAATAAAAATATTCATGATATAAGCCTGACCCAAACCCAATCCACTGCCAAAGAGTGAATTTGGATTTATCCCGTGTCTTCTGACTCTTAGTCTTAGATTCTTCCCATGTCCATGTGGACTGTACAGAAATTTATTTTTTATATAAAAATAACTAATTTATACACATAGATAATTAGCTATCCATTAGATACCTGGAGAACTTTGATTTGACTTTTGATTATGAATTAGGTGAAAGGTTACAGAGCAGATCATCAGTTTTCCATTCAATAACTCATACACACGTTGCTTCAACTCATCCATTGTAGTCCCCTTAATGTACCATTGCTTATCCCCAAACACTTCCATCTTGTGTTTCCTGTTTCCTGCTCCTCTTCTCCTAAGCCTCTGAACTTTGTTCTTGGATAAATGCTGCCCTTTTGCTCCTAAATGGCTGGTTCTTCCAAGATGGGAGAGAACTCAGCTCCAGACCTGAGGATGACGAAGGATCATAGTCTCGGGAAGTCTTCATCTAGCCAATAATCCTGGCCATTTTTATGGCTGTGAGTTCTGTCCCACATTTGTCTCCCACTCTATCCTGGACCTTCTCATATGCTTCCGTTCAGGGTCCTAGCCCTCATTATTTCTAATTCCTACAAACAAACCCAAACAAAGAAACCTATTGCACCAAGTCCATTCTTTTTTATAGTAACCGTATTGGACAGAGAAGAAGCAGACTGCCACTTCTTCCTTCCACAGTTGGCATTCGGAACTGCCAACTTTTCAGAAATATCAGGCCCAAAGTTGCTTAAGACCAAAGACTAGAATGTGATCATAATTAGGTTTGGTGATAATTACATAATTTCTTGTAAACCTTGAGGATATATAAAAGTAGATGTGTGGCGTTTAGCCTGTCAGCCTGAAGGTGACTCCTTGTGGGCGTGGCCTTCTCAGAAGGAGGGTTCTGGGAACTTCCCCTTCTTTCTTTGCCTTCACCTTCACCTTCCTGCTGCCAAGCCACTCAGGGAACTTCCCTGGAGATGCTTCAACCGCCCTTGGATCCACAAAACTTTGCACCCACTGGCCTGTGATCTTCCTGCATTCTGCATCATTCTATGTGGCTTCGTGAGTCTGAAGAGGGATTTATGGGTGAGTATCGGAATTAAGAACTTTACTTGGACTGGGGTGGGATGTTTTCTCAAAATAGAATTACTTCTTAATATAAAGCTCTTTCTTAGACATATACTAGTGTCACTGTATATGCAAGTCTGGTCAGCATAGCCTAACACATGAATCGAATTCCAGAGCCTGTACTTTGTTATATATGCTGTAAATATGTTCTTCATTATTTATCTTTTCAATTTTATATCTTCCCCTGTATATATCTTTCAATTATTTTAAGCAAAATCTCCAATTTAATCCTAAAATCTGCTGCCATTGAATTGATTCCACCTCATAGTGACCTATGTAAGGTTCCAGAGACTGTAAATTTTTAGGGGGGCAGTCTCATCCCCTAGCTTGTATGTTTGCACCAACAATCTTGCAGTTAGTTGTCCAAAAGTAATGTGGGAAATATACCTGTAAATATGACCATGCTTGGAAATGTATGAGCTCATTCCAGAGTCAGATGGGCCTTAAACCTAATCACGGTTGAGTGGTAAGAAGACATAAATAAAGAAAGCAACATACACACAGAGGCACACAGGGGAAGACGACCCAGCTACATAGCAGACGAAGAAGGGTAAACATGGTCAACAGTCACCAGAAACGAAATGTCCACAGAACCGACATAGCTGAAACCTTGGTTTGGATTCTGGAGCTGCGAGAAAAGGAAGTTCTGTTCTTCAAAGACACCCAGTTTGATAATTTGGTCATGTTATTCAAAGTAACCAAGACACATAACTGAAAAAGCCTTTCCAATACAAAAAATAAGTTAAAAAATTCGCCTACCACATTTTCTTTTGAATACTTACGCTTTTACTTTCAACTTTATATTATTTAATCTTGATTTTAAATTTTGTGTGCATGGTCTACCTCTGAGAACCCAGCCACTGACATCCCGAGGGAACCGCCCTGTTCTGGTACGCAGGAGATTGCCTTAAGTTGGCTTGACTTGATACATCTATCTGCTTCTTTCTTATGCTCTGAAGTGAGACTCTAGTTTCACTTTTCCTATTAATGATTAGCCAATTAATTTTTTTTCTTTTTACAATAGCTTCATATGCCACACCAATAGAGGTGGCATTGAGAAATTTTACATGAGACGGAACATTCTACAATCAGTATCTCATTCGGGTTAAGAAGGGCTCGTTTAAAACTGCAACTCTGACAGAACTGCATGCAGCTGCTGCTGTTCTGCGATGCTGTCGAATCCGTCCTGCCCAGCAAGCCCGCGCACAATGGCAGAACAAGCCTGGCCCTCTCCTCGGCCAGCCTCACAGTTGCTATGGGAGCCCCGTGCTGCAGCCGCTGGGTCAGTAAATCTCCGGGAGCGTTTTCTGACCATTTGTTTTACCAGTCATTATGTCCTCCTCCAGGGACTGAGCCTTTTGTTGCTGTTGTTTTATTTGAACAGTTTTATTGCCACATAAGTCAATGGTTTCAATATACTAAAAAAGACTTGTACAATCACCATCAGAATCAATTTTAGAACATTTTCTTCATTCTTACACTAATTATTAGCTCCCCACTTCCTCCCAACCTCTCCTACCATAACCCCAAGAAACTATTAACCCTGTTATTGTCTCTATAGATTTATCTATCTTGGATTTCATGAAAGGAAATCATACCCCATCTCCAACAACAATAACAAAATTAAACAGAAAATCTAAAAGAAAGCAGAAAATAATAAAAACTAGAAAAAAGTTAAACTGGGTCAAAAGGGAGAACAAATAATAAGGTATTAAATGTTAACCAAACTACATCTACAAGGATGGCAAGACTTTGTTGCATGTGCTTTGCGTGTGTGGTCAGAAAAGACTAGTGCGTGGAAAAGGACATCATCCTTGGTAAAGTAGAGGGGCCGTGGGAAAAGAGGAAGACCTCGAAGTGGTGGGATGATCCAATGACAGCCACCAGGGGCTCAAACACAGCACTGTGAGGATGGCCTTTCGTTCCACTGTACATACTGTCGCTAAGCGTTGGACAGGCTAGCTGGCACTGAACAATAACAGCAACATCTGCATTAATCCATTTATCTTATTATTGTTTTTAATTAATCCATTGTTTAATGCATTCTGTCTGTTAGCAAGAAGATTCACATCTCTGGTCAATGATCAAATCCCTTACTTACTCCAGTGAATTTTATTATTTACCATCTTTGGATCACACAGGCTGGGGTGCTCCATCCCTGTGGACTTACGTAGGGATATCTTGAATACATGTCCAAAGTAGGAGAGGTGAAGTGTCTCCCTCCCCATTTCTAAGAAGCATTCAGACTACTTCTTCCAAGATGGTTTACTTTGTTCTTCTGGCAATCTATGATATATTCAACAGTCTTCGCCTGAGGTAGTTAGTTTATTGTGCCAACCTGGCCGATAAACACACGTGGGATTAATTGAAGGGCGGAGCGATAAATGGCTCGGCGAGCCTCATCTTTCTTGTCTCTTGCTCTTTGATCATCGGACCAGTGTGCGGCTGCCT
>NW_022103898.1:62318253-62334205 GCF_000313985.2 Echinops telfairi
CCCCATTCCCTCCTGCCTTCCTTATTTACTTTCCCCCATTCTCCTCCTGCCTTCTTTATTCACTGTCCCCCGTTCCCTCCTGTCTTCCTTATTTACTGTCCCCCATTCTCCTCCTGCCTTCTTTATTCACTGTCCCCCATTCCCTCCTGCCTTCCTTACTTACTGTCCCCCATTCTCCTCCTGCCTTCTTTATTCACTGTCCCCCGTTCCCCTCCTGTCTTCCTTATTCACTGTCCCCCATTCCCCTCCTGCCTTCCTTATTCGCGGTCCAGCTTCCACATGTTTTTGAGGCAACTGAAAATATCACAATTGGGGTCAGGTGCACCTTAGTTCTCAAAGTGACATCTTTGTCTTTTAACTCTTTGTAAATGTCTTAATAAATAAATAGATAGATAAATAGATAAATGTATGTCTTGTGCAGCATATTTGCCTAATTCAACATGTTGTTTATTTCTTGACTGCTGCTTCCATGAACACTGACTATAGATCCCAGCAAAATAAATTCATGAAAATGTTCATTTTTTCTCCATTCATCTTTATGTTCTCTAATAGTCCAGTGATATTTTGTTTTCTTACTGCCTGTGCATAGTCAATAAACCACAAGTAAACATCTTTTTAGTATCCTCTGCTTCAGCTAGCTCCATCTGACATCAGTAATGATATATAAATGTGGATCAAATTTCCATCAGATCACTATTGATTTACTGCTGCAAATGTTTTTTCAATTATCTTCTGCAAAATTTTATTTGATGTGATATTAATATTGTTTGATGATTTCTGCATTCTGTTGGGTCACCTTTCCTTTGAATGGACACAAATATTGATCTCTTCCAGTAGGTTGGCCAGGTAATTGTCTTCTAAATTTCTTGGCATAAACAAATGAGTGATTCTAGTACTTTATTGGCTTGGTGAAATATTTCAATTGGTATAGCATCACTTCCTGGAGCCTTGTTTTTGGCTAATGCCTTTAATGCAACTTGGATGTCTTTCTTGAGTACCACTGGTTCTTAATCATATGCTACCTCCTGAAATGGTGAATTGCTTCTAGTGGTTTTTTTTGGTATGGTGACTGTGTACTCCTGACATCTTCTGATGCTTCCTGCATCATTCAATATTTTGTCTATAGAAATTTTTAATATTGCAACTCAAGACTTGAATTTCTTTCCTTAATTTCTTTCAGCTTGAGAAATTTGGGTTTTCTACTTCCAGGTCTTTGCACATTTTATTATAATACTTTACTCTGTCTTCTTTAACTGCCCTTGAAATGTCTTGTTCAGCTCTTTTATTTAATTTTGTTCAGTAACTTAAAATTCTCTACATTTAGGAACAAGTTTCAGAGTCTCTTATGCTATCCATCGGTCTTATCTTTGCTTGCTGTCTTTTTAATGACCTTTTGCTTTCTTCACATATGGTATCCTTGATATCATCCACAACTGTGGTTTTTGGAAATTAGTGTTCCATGCATCAAATCTGTTCTTAAGACGTTCTTTAAATTCAGGTGGGACATGCTGAAGGCAGTATTGTGGTTCTTATGTACTTCTTTTTCTTCAGTCTTAACCTGAAGTTGCATATGAGCAATTAATGGTCTGCTCCACAATTGGCTTCTAGTCTTAATTTAGCTGATGATATTGAGCTTATTTTTATTGACATGCAATTCACATATCATATGATCCAGTAGTCTAAACATATAAAACCAAGTGTGAAATCATCACCACAATTAATTTTAGATAATTTTTTGCTTTCTTGTAAATATTATTAGATCCCAAAATATTGAGCTTCAATGTCTCTTCCCACAGACACAGTCGATTTGATTTCTGTGTAATATACTGTATTCTGGTCATCAAATATTGTCTCTTAGTATGCGGCTGAGGTGAACAGAGCTATGAAAAGTGATTTTGACAATGGAAATTAGACAATAAGATGTTGACAGAAAAAATAATAATAATTTATAAATTATCAAGGGCTTGTGAGGGAGGGAAGGTGGGGGAGGGAGGAGGAAATATGAGGAGCTCATACCAAGGACTCAAGTAGAAAGAAAATGTTTTGAGAATGATGATGTCAACACATGTACATATGTGCTTGACACAATGGATGGATGTGTGGATTGTGATAAGAGTTGTACGAGCCCCTGTTAAAATGATTTATATTTTAAAAAAAAGGATCTTGACAGAAGAAAAGTTAACGATCAATTTAGAGTATAGGTGGGAGAAGTCATTGTCATATTCTTTTATGATCATCTTTCAAAAGAATTTCTAGTATCTCCCAGATTTTGATCAATTAAAGGGGTAGATCATACAAAAAATAGCCATCGGATAAAAATGCCCTGAGAACCCCTTCTCCAGAACAGCAACACCATATAGACTCGAGGGAAATGTCCCATCTCTTCAAGACTTTCCGGACAACATCACATGTGTGTATACGTCCGTGGTGCTTGTGTATAGACTATGGAGGATCCATTGGCAAATGCTGAACAATATCCTCACATTTTACCACGTGAATGCTCTGAACAATTCACGTCCTTATTTGCCTGGACCATGGTTCAGTGTGATCTAACACAGATTCAACCACTTGTCTGCGTTTTCTTTCATTTGCAACATTTGCTTTCCCTACTGATTTGACTGTTTCATCTCTTTCTCTCTCTCTCTGTCTTTCTCTCTTTGTTTAGATGGAGCAAGCTGTTCCAGAAATGTATTTGCTAGCCAAAGGCAAGTCTTTGGGACCATAGAAATAGGTTGGGCTGCTAACTGCAAAATCAATATTTCAAACCCATCAGTGGTTCCACGGGAGGAAGATGAGGTTTTTCTGCTCCCATTAATATTTACAGCTTTGAAAACCACAGTGGCAGTTCTACTCTGTCCAATAGGGTCACTGTGGGTCAGTCAGTATTGATGTGATAGCAATGAGTGAGGGTGAGTGATTCTCTAGTCATCAGTTCTTATCAGCTGAGTCTAACATGTCTTTTAATCCTTTATTTGAGTTTTAAATTTCATTTAGTACATTTTTGTGTTAGTCTGGGTTGACTAGAGAAACCAATCCAGAGACACTCATATATGTACAAGAAAGATCTTTATATAAAGAGTAATTGTATATTAAGAAAATATCCTTGCTCAGTCCAGATCAAGTCCTTAAGTCTCATTAACCCATATGTCTGATACCAATCTATAAATTCCTCTTCAGACGCATGCAAAAGATGCAATGATACTGAATGCAGGAAGGTCACGAGCCAGTGGGTGGAAAGTCTTGTGGATCCAGCGGCAGTGGAAGAATATCAATGCTGGCAGGGGTTTCGACATGGTTCTTTCAGCTCCAGGGATTTGGCTACAACAGTGTAGCTCCCTGTGGTTTGTTAGCAGGAAGACAAGCAGAGAGGGTGCTTCCCACCTCCTGGGAGGAAGATAGGAGTTCCCAGAATCCCCAGAAGGCCGTGCCCACACAGAGGCCTCATTGTCTATGACCTGATTGACATGCTAGACTCCACCCCTTCACAAGTGGACAGGAGATTATGTAACTGCCACAATTTTCATTTTTAGAAGCTCCATGTGGTTAATTTTTTAATTGTCTCTGTCTCCTTGCTCATTACTTTCATGCTATTGTATTTCTGCAAACATAGTAAACAGAGCTGGTTCATGTTTTTCTCTGATATTTTCAATTTCTGAAGTCTTTCAGGACCTGATTCACTAATATGTTGTTTGTTCTTATTTCTGGTGGTTGTTTTCCTTTTGTGTGTATAATTCTCATTTATTGTTTATCAAGTGGGTCTTGGATCTCTGTCTGAAAAATTTTTTATTTTTTAAAGTTTATCACACTTTTCAATTAACTTGAGGGAAGAATTAAAATTATTTTGGAAAACTATTCAATGTATCAAACTCTTCAGAGTTGAGCATTAGGTTCAGGAATTTGAGCACTACATGCTTTAAATAAACTTACTGTTTCTTTTGTTTGTTTGTTTTAAGTTTGAGTGCAAATTTGTATAGCTAATTGGTTTTCCATTCAGCAATTCATACAGACTTTGTTTTATGACATTGGATGAAATGTGACTGTACTCTTCCCATTCGTTTTCTAGGGTCCCTGTCAAATCATCCTTCCTTTCTTCTGTCTATCTCCTGAGTTTTGTTTTGGGGCAAATGCTGCATTTTTCTTTCTTTCTCGCATTGTTCAAGAATCCATTTGTTGTTCCTCTCTAAAACGTTACCCGAAGTTTCTGGTTGGTTACACTGAAATGGTATGAGAAGAATGTATTTAAGAAGCATGTAGTGGTGAGTCCAAAGCCACATGAATCTCAACTTCCACTATCTTGAGACCAGAACTAGCTACAACTTCCACAGCTTTGAAAGAAATGTGTTTCAGCCACCACGATAGAAAGTCCTGGATAGAGTGGGAGGACAAAGGTGGAACTAACTTAAAAAAAAAAAAAAAAAGACCAGGGTTACTGGTCTGATAGGGACTGATAGGATCTCCAGAGACAATGGCCTTTAAACACCTTTCAAATCTAGAACTCAACTTTCAACCAAACAACAGACAAGCCTATACAGCACACAATAATGTCAATGAAATACACAGAGAGGTAACACCCATAGAATAATTAACCAGGAAATCAAAAGGCCCTATTTGTCCAGCAAAAAGCCCAGAAGGTAGGACAGGATAGGAATGAAGGATAGATGGAAGCAGGAAACCAAGGGAGGAAGTGGAAGAGTGCAGCCACATTGTGGGAATGCAGTCAATGTCACAAGGCAAAATATGTAGGAACTTTTTAAAGAAAAACCTACTTGCTTTTAAACTTCCATCCAAATCACAACATCAATAATAATGATGATGAAGAGCATGTGGTTGGAAGTACCATAGTAGTAGAAGGAGCAAGGGTTTGAGACTTCATCCAACTTGTATCTTTTTTTTTTAATATAGCATTTCTTTATTGTAAATTAGGTGGGGGCATCTGTAAGAATTTCTTAAAGGTAGGATAAGGGTATAAAGCCCTCTGGTGTAATGGGTTATGCATTGGCTATGCTAAGCACAAGGCCAGTAATTCAAAACCACTAGCAGTTTTGTGGGAAGAAGGTAAGTAAGGCTTTCTACTCTCATAAAGATTCACGGTCTCAGAAATCTACAGAAGCAGTTCTACCCTGTCCTGTAGGTTCACTGTGAGTCTGAATTGACTGAATGAGTGTTTGATTTTTTGTTTGTTTGTTTAGTTTAATTTAAAAGTTACTCACCCAAGGAGGGTTGGTGTTTTCTTCTTCCTGGAGCCTAAAACGGGAACACACCCAGCTTTTTACTTTTAGTTTTTATTTTAAATCTAGTTCCTTCTTTCTCTGTTATTTTAGGTCCTACAAATTCCCCCCTTTATGCATTATGATTTCTGATCCACTCAAATATTGTTCTCTGAGAGCTGATTGAAGGTTTAACATAATAGTAGGACAGGAGGAAAGTAAAAATAAATAGAAGAAAGAACTAGGAGGCCAAAGACATTTATAGAGGTATAAATATAGGCATGCACATACGCAAATATATTAATATATAGTTATAGAGATATAGGTCCATGTATATATATTTAAATGTTAAGTATTAAGGTAGCAGACGGGCATTGAGTCTCTACTCGAGTACTCCCTCAATGCAAGATCATTTTTTTCTAATAACCTGGCATTCTGTGAAGTTCACCTTCCCAACACGATTGCTGAAGTCAAAATGGGTGCATAAGCAAATGTGAAGAAAACTGATGGTGCCCGACTATTAAAAGCTATAGTGCCTGGGGCTGACAAACACACAACATTCCTCTAGTTCTTTAATGCTTCCCCTCACCCCACTATCATGACCCCAATTCTACCTTACAAAGCCAACTAGAGAAGCTGATATCAAGGGCTCAAATAGAATTAAATTGTTTTGAAAATGATGATGGCCACATATGTACAAATGCATTTGATACAATTGATGTATGGATTGTTGTAAGAGCTGTAAGAGTCCCCAATAAAATTATTTATTAATAAAAATATATTGTTCTCATATTCCTCTCTACCCATGGGAAGAAGAATTATAGAATAATTGAATAAAATTAATTGAGATAATTTCTCCTTGAACATGAATGTTTACGAAAAACCTAGTAATGACTTTATAGAGAAAATAATTATAATAGATATTTATTTCTAGCAGGAATATAGTACAAGAAACATATGGACATAAAAGTTTCAGTTAGTAAGAGGGAAAATATTTAAATAAATGAGGGCTCACCTCAAAAGTATTCAAGAACAACAACATTGGATTGAGTTTTCAGGCAAGTTTTTCAATCTCTTCTTGATATTAAAAGTGATACAGAAAAAAAGTAGATGACTTCTCCGTCTTTTCTATGTAGGTGATGTTATGAAAAATGGCATTCTGTAGTATGCTAAATTGTCTTGTTTTTATTGACTTAACTTTAGGCCTTATTTATCAAACTGCTGCATCATTTCTCTAACAATTACTATTTTTTCTATATGATTTCTTGATCTTTCCTCCATTTCTCTACCTTTTCATGAAAAGATTTAGAATAAGAATTAGAGCATCATGCCTTCCACCTGGTTCTGATCCTCCCGACCACCTGCTTTCTGACTTCCGCCCTCACCTCACTCAACTGCGTCTGCTCTGGCTTCTTCCAATCAAGGACTGCAGATGCACATCCTGCAAAAAGAGCTGTTGCTTCTGCTGCCCTGCTGGCTGTGCCCAGTGTGCAGCTGCTGTGCCTGACGGAAGAGAACCCTGCCAAGATGTAAAGATTGGCCTGCACAAAGCTGGGGTTTTCTTTTGCATGCAGCCCTGAATGTTTAGTAACATCTGAATGTTAGTAATAAAGTTTGATGACTTCAAAAAAAAAAAAAGAATTAGAGCAATAGGCTGATAATTTCAAAATCAAATGCCAATACTGAGAAAGGAAAATTAACTATTGACGACCAACATCAGCTACATTATTAATCAAGATAATATGCATTATCTGATTACAACACATTTTCTGTCTCTGATGATCAGTCATTGTAGTTAGATAGTAGGTAGGTAACTACAAATCCCCCCTTGCAGAGCATAAACAGTGTCTATTCTAGTACACATTTAGTCATTAATCAAGTATTTATTGACTAGGCAAAGTTATAAAGATTTTTTAGACTTAACAAAATACCTTGAGGGAATTAGTCACTTGGCTATGGGCTCAGAACCATGAATTCAAGGCACACTAATGTCAATTGTCATAACATAATTCTCAAAAACATGTTCTATGTCCTACTTTGGGAAGTAACAACTGGGGTCTTAAAAGCTTGTGAGTGGCAAACTATTCTCCTCTTCCCTTTCAAGACAAAAGCATTGTGAAGAAAATTGAAGACGCATTGAAACAATGAATTCAATGGATTAAAGGGGCCATGCAAACATCAGTCTCTGTGACCTGAGACCATAAGAAATAGATGCTGTTAAAAAAAAAAAAAAAATTGAGAAAAAAAAAAAAGAAATAGATGCCCTGCTACCATTACCGATTGCTTTGGAAGAGATCACATTAGAAGGCCCTGAACAAGATGGGAGAAAAATGTCAAACAAAACTCAAAATAATAAAAACAGCTCAGGTTTACTGGTCAGGTATAAAGTGGTGGAACTGCCAAGACTCGGACCCTTGGTCGCCTTCTGGTCAGGGTGCAATGAAACAGTGATGAAATATATAACTTTCCTCTAGTTCCTAAATGCCTCCCCCCCACCCCCACTACCATGATTCCAATTCTACCTTGCAAGTCTGGCTAGACCAGAGGATGTACACTGGTACAGATAGGAACTGAAAACACAGGGAATTCAGGGCAGATGATCCCTTCAGGACCAGTGGTGTGAGTGGCGATACTGGGAGGGTAGAGGGAGGGTAGGTTGGAAAGGAGGAACTGATTACAAGGATCTACATGTGACCTCCTCCCTGGGGGACGGACAACAAAAAAGTGGGTGAAGGGAAACATCAGACAGGGCAAGATATGACAAAATAATAATTTATAAATTATCAAGGGTTCATGAGGGAGGGGGGAGGGGGGAGTGAGGGGAAAAATGAGGAGCTGATGCCAGGGCCTTAAGTGGAGAGCAAATGTTTTGAGAATGATGAGGGCAATGAATGTACAAATGTATGTATGGATTGTGATAAGAGTTGTATGAGCCCCTAATAAATTGATTTTAAAAAAAGGATAAAATTGGGGTTCAAACCCATAAAGTCTGGCTTTTAAACCATCATGCTAAGAGGGATCCATTAGCAGATAACTGTACATATATGGATAAATCAAAATGTATTACTACAAAGCACAGCTACATTGTTAAATACAACAGTCAAAATGTTAAAAAAAGAGTTATATATATATACAGACTCATCAGAGAAAAGTCAAAGGATTCCCAAGACGAGTTGAGGTTTTCAAACGTGATCGATAAAATTATTCAGGAATGTACCTAAATGCTTCATACGTGGTAGTTTTGAGAAGTAAAGTTTCTTTAAAAGTTTTCCAACAGTTAAATGACCCTCAGAACCAAAAAAAGATAAAGAAAGCAAGTTAGTGCTCTATTGACATTTTCTTACATTGTTATATTTAAGAATAGTATTTCAGATTATAAGCAAGACTTTTTTCTATTTTTCTAATGAAACTGCTAAAATAAAAATAATGTAACTCAGATGTCATCTTGGGTCCCTTGGGCCACCTAAGACACAGGGGAGATTCATTTATTCCATCATTTGTGGATTGCAAATGTCTAAAAGTTTCCTCAAGATTTATGTGAATTTCCTGGGAGCTTAGGATCTCATAGCAATTGCTGACTCTAGACACTTGTTTCCATTTATTTAAACTAATTTATGTATAAACTCAAAACAAACTCCCTGCTATCGGGATGATGCTGACTCAGAGTGGTCCTATAGGACGTGGTAGAAATACCCCCGTGAGATCCTGAGACTGGTACTCTTTACAAGGAGTAGAAAGTCCTCTCTCTCCTCCTCCCCCCAGGCGCCTGGAGGTTTTGAACTGTCAACCTTGTGAATTACATCCTCAAACTGAACCATTACACCACCTGGGCTCCTCAGTTTATGTGTCGCACACCATTATATACATGTTCCTCATGTTTCACATCATATTAATATAATGTGGTTTGATCTTTTCCCCTAAAATCCATTAAAAATATTCAGAGCTGTGTATGTGTGTGTGTGTGTGTAGATTGAAGGTTGATAATATGTAGGCTGGGATTCATGTCATATCAGAAACAACTCAGCTTAATGTCAATCTCCTGTACTTTTCTTACTGTTCCTCTTCTCTGAAGAACAAAATTTTATTATCTCTCATTGTTGGAGGCAGAGTAGCTCTCTCTATCACATTGAACTTGAGAAACAACTTGGCCTATCCAAGCCTATTACAATGCTCACCACACCAAATGACCCTGATGAAAAAATCTTTCATAAATTCCTCATTTGTATCTCTAGCTCATTTAAAGTGTTTTGTGTTTGTTTTTAAGACCTTCTCATTAAAATATCTCGATCAGAATATGGCCATTAGACACAATACTATATCTGAATTGTAAGGGATAGTTGGCATTGTTCTTCATCCCTCTATTTTATTAAAGGAATTCTTATACCTCTTGAATTAAAAAAATACCATAGTCCATAAATATCCTACATTTTTATTAAGCCCTGAAAGCCACACAGTTTCTTCAACGTTTTAAACCATGATGGCATAGATACAATTTAGAAACCCAAGCCCACTGCTATCAGGTCAACTCGGACAGAAGGTGACGCCATCTGTGAAGATGGAACGGAGCTCCCTGGGGTTTTCTGGACCATACTCTCTTCAGCAGTGAATCAGCAAGCTGCTCTTGCCTGGTGCCACTGGGCGGGTTCAAACAGAAAACCCTTCCTTTCGTGGCCAAGTGCAAGCTATTTGTGCTACCCAGGGACCTATGATGTTTGAGATAGGGATTTCTTCTGATAATTATGCCCTACTGTCATAGTGGCCAAGCTCTTGGCTGCTAAGTGCAAGGTCAGCCGTATGAACTCACTAGCCATTCTGAGGAAAGATGTGACAGTAGGTTTCTGTCCAAGACTTACAGTGCTAGAAACCTTATGGGCAGTTCTGCTCTGTCCTGTAGGGTTGCTATGAGTTGGAATTGATTTAGCAACACTGGGTTGGTATCATTACATATTCCTAAAACTCCCTGTGTCGCGCTCTCTTTAATAAGAGAGAAACAAACCAGACTTTTCTTAGGTAACTGAGATAGCCCATTCTTCGTAGCTCAATGCAGACTTCTTCTGACCTAGCAGACAAGGTCCTACAGTAGAACCCCAGACCTTGACGCTCCTCCGTTCTGGAAGGAGCGTCCAGATGCAATGCAGCCGAATTCCAAATCAATGTTTCCTGTAAGAGATAACTGAAAATGGATTGATCCATTCTCGACCACCAAGTTTTTACCCTAACCTTGCCTTTTTATACAAAACACTACACAGAAATTTCAAAGTAAACGAGCTCACAGTGAAATAACATAATTTAAATAAGAAACACAACATTTAAAAAGTTTTTAAAACTACAGTATGGCCCAGACATTGCGAGTGATGTGGATCTGATCTGTGGACACGGGTGTGGAGAGAGGTGCGGAGAGAAAGAGTCCTTGTTGGGAAGGGGAGTCCCCCTCCATAAAACCAACTGGTCGCTGCGTTTTTCAGGAGTCTTCACCCTTCTTTGTCTGTTTTCACTAGGACCTGGCTGGCTTTCTCTAAAAAAAAAAAAAAAATCTGTCTAATGAGGTCTGTTGTTGGCATTTCTTTAACTGTTGTTGGCATTTCTTTAATTGTTTTCTAAAAGAGTTTACTAAATTATCATCAACAATATCGACAACACAGTTAACCAGTTCCTTATCATGATTTTTTTCAAAAAATTCTTTCTTAGGACCCATGTTTTTTATATCTAAAAAAAAACCCACAAAAACTAGGAAAATTATAGCAAAATGCTTGGAACACAGCCGCAAAAGGTTTAAACAATGCGTACTAACGCCAACTAACGCTGAGTGACCAAAACACAAACTGCTTTTGTTTACGAAAATCATGAGCTTTGGGTCGGATTCCGATGTTTTGTTCGCACTCCGATGCATACTTTTCTCGACATTTCGCGTCGAAATCCGATTATGTCAAGTACTGATGCGGTCGAGTACTGGGGTTCTACTGCATATCTTTTTCTAGGGAAGATTCGCTGAGGAATTGAGAAGGCTTGGTTTATTTCAGGAGATTGGTCTCCAGGGGTTTGTGTCTGCTCAGTGGCATACCAACCCAAATTTCTCATTCATTACCTCTTCATTGAAATAAAAAGGAGCCACAGAGAAGTTGAGAAATTTATAAAAGTCTCTTCTTTTAAGATACAAATTCAATGCAATGGTCCAGCCATTCCATGATGAGGGTCTAGGGATCCTGACGGGACTGGCTGGTGGTCAGGGGAAGATGACAAGTAAAAGTCACATACTTTCTTGCCCTGTGCACGGTTTCCAGCATACCACCAAGAGAAAACAGGAGGATGAGCAGGAGCCTGTGGTTTGAGCAAACAGTGTCTTGCATATGAGGAAAACCCTCTCCTAGGACAAACAGTAGGCTTTTCAGACTCGGGACCCTTCAGCTGTTACATTAATGTAAATTCAGCTGGATGGAAAGAGTTCATGCTGTGACTACAAAATGACTAGCAATCTTTACAACAGCATTAATCAAATGATGCACTAATAGTCTAAAACGTGTCCTTCCTAAAAGCAATGACTCACTAGCCACATGGAATTGTAGGACTTGGGAAAGTGGGGGGAATCGTCTCCTGGATGAACAGCATAAGGCTGGAGCAAGCAGGTGCTAGGTTTGAGGAGAAGGGGAAAAGAAGAATAAGAAAACTGACAGACAAAGGAGGCTAAGACTCCCATGGCTTCCTGGGTAATTTTCTGTTGGACACTCTGGGTTTTCCTGGCGCTCAAAAGGCTAAACCATTGGTTGCTGTTGAGTTAATTTTCGCTCGTAGTGATCCATGTGTGTCAGAGTGGAACATCACTTCACAGGGTTAGTAGTAGCGGATTTTTCAGACAATCACTGGGCTTTTCTTCCAAGGTGCCTCTGGTTGGAATCAAACCTCCAACCTTTTGGTTAATCCCTAGGTGTGCTAGGTGTTGACACTATCCAAAGACCCTTTGTAGCATGATATTTCTGTTTTGTCATTGGAAAATGGAACACATCAATGACTAGGCTTTTTAAGGACTGTCTGAAGTCAGAAAATCCTTCAGAAATATTAGACTGGAGTTAACCACTTAAAAATGGAGGGGGATCTGGTGGGGATTCAGATATCTGCAAGCCCATTACAATAGAATGTGGGTAGTAATGGTAATAACTACCACATTGAGTACCTATCTTATACCAGGTACCGGACTATGTAAGGTACTAACGGAGCCTCATTTAATTCACTTCAGTTAAGTAAAGATAATCTCAGTTTTTTACATATGAAGGAAATTGAGGCAAATTAGTTGCAGTACCTAGACTGGAATTCAAAACTCAATGGGAAGTACTGAGCAGGCACATTTGTACAGGACACGTTCTGAGGCCAGCGCGATGTTATCACTTTGCGCTGGGTGGCAGATAGGAAGGCTTGCACTATGCTTGGGAAAACAGTGGAGAAGTAGTTTAAGTCACAGTGTATTGCTATGGAGCAATAGATCGTTAAAAACCTACTTAGCAAAACAAACACAAAATTAATTAATTAATTAAGAAAAACCTACTTGGCCCCAATGATCTTTTATTTATTTATTTTTACAAACAGATCTTTCCTTTCTCCTAGTTTAGGGGGTAGGACACAGAAATTTAGGGCATGGTGGGACGCAATCGGTGTCTCTCTTGGATGGCTGTGGCGGGTCGACCCTGTAACTTTTCAACATCTAGAGGGCTTGCATTCTTTGGAGCTCTACATATAACAGGGACCTGGGTTTCCAAGGATATGCTTTGCTAGTGACTGTGGTTTCTGATCTCTTCTTTGATCTCTTGTAGAAGAGAGAGGTGAAGACGCAAGGGGGTGCCTTGAGGAAGCTGGTGAGCTCAGAGGCAAGCTTTGACCCTCATCTCCAACCTAGTTCCGATCATAGCAAACATAATCCAATCCTCAGGAGCCATCCAAAACAAATGGGGTAAGCAGAGGGAGAAGGCAGGATAGAGAACCCATGGCAGAGGAGAGGGTTATGGATGACGAGTGCATCGCACGCTCTGTGATAAGGGCTATGAGCAAGGGCACTGAGCGGGCGTTAGCTGGCAGGGTCAGCTTCAGGTCCTCCATCCCTTGCCCAAGAGTCCTTGGTGCAGAGAACCATCAGGGCCCACAAAGCACTGCTGAGGGACAGGGGCCTCCAGAAGGGTGAACTTGCAAGGTAGCATGGTATGATACAGCAGACCCTGCAGGACAGGCCTGAGGACTGGGATTTGACATGCCACCAAGGTGCTGAGCCAGGAACAGTGGCCCAGAGCAGGCTGCAAGGTCTTGAGCTGTGAAAGTCCCTGATCTTACAGGCAGTTAAATTCAGAGTCAGGGTCATTGAGCCCTCTCTAGCAGACCTGGGAGGAACGCATAACTTAAGCCAACCCTGGAAACACTATTCAAATCCAGGGACCTCAGGTGGCTGTTGCTGGGACAAAAGTATGTCAAGTCAGCGCCCAAAAGTTTTCAATCTGTTACCGTGAGGGTCTCCACCCTTGTAAGCCACTGTGCAGCTGGAAGAGGTCATTGATAGCTGACAGAGTCCAGGATGAATTACTGGAGCTGATGCAGACTGAGGAGCGGAGAGGTGAATGGGGCAAGCAGTTTTGCCATTTCAATCTCCTTCCATGACACCTGGCAATCCAGGGTGATTCCAGAGAGATGGTGTTGACTCAGGTGAACCATCTGGCTAGGTGAGGAGCCAATTAGTTGTTGAGGCTCTGCAGATCCCATCTTCAATGCACTTCCACTTCCTGGACATAAGTCCTTCTGCGCCCTTTTCAGGAGCTCCTCAACAATGGGAAGTTTTGGTAGAGCTCCGACAAACTCCATCTTGCAGCAGCACAGGGGTGGCAGCTCCGTTTTCTGCTTGACCCTTTCAACGAGCAAGGTGAAGAATTCATCTGGGGCGGCTCTTTGCAAAAACAGGTCTGTGAGCACCTCCCAGGTTGCTGCTTCTCCCCTGGCCTGGAATCATCCCGTTTGAGCCTTTGTCCCTGGCTGGCTCCCCTGTGATGATATCACAGAGGCACTGGACAGGGATCCAGACCACAGGTTCAAGAAATTGGTGTTTTGTGCTCATGGGGAAAAATCCACCACTTTGGGTTTACATCTCCTGGGCCAAACCCTCTGGGCAAGCAAGATATCAAGCCTCTCCATCACAGTCCTTAAAACGTCCTAGTGAGAATGCCAAGACTTCATAAGAGCCCCCAGAGGGAGCCCCTACCATGGCCTTCACTGGTTCACGGTGCTCCCCACAACAGCTGCTATGAACAAGGGCAGGAAGAGTTCTGGAAGCAGCTATTCCAGAGCGGCAATGGCCCAGGCCTCATCCTAAGTTTAGCGCACTCGGGATGGCAAGATCTCAGAGCCTGGGGAGGTTCCCATTGCACATGCTGATCAGTCTGCTCAGAAAGAAGCCTGACTTTTTGACTCTCAGTTACAGAGCTTGGGAAGGCCCAGCATGGGAGTCAGACGTCAGAATGGAGACGTCTCCTGACTCAAGGAGCTGCAGTGTCTGATGAAGCCAAGATGGACAGGTAAGGAGGGTTGTGGAGGCTCTACCAAAAGCTGAAATTGAATGCCCATTTTCAGAAAAAAATCGGAGTCACACCACACCCTTGTGGAATCTCTCAGGGTCCACGTAACTGAGCAGGAAAATGCCTTTTCTCTCTGGGGCCAAGTTTCTGAGCCCCTCCAGATGCCAGCAGGAAAGTCAGCTTTGGAATCCAGTTTTCTGACCATGCCGCTTGTTTGAGGGTCCCAGTGAGGTTCACCAGGTGCACAGTGCATGTCCATAGGCGCTCTATGACCCAGATCACCTTGCCTGGTTGCAATGACCCCTCTTTGTTTTATTTTCAGTCTTGATGTCATCTTGCTCTAACATTTTACTGCTGATTGCATGTTATTTTAAGAGGTCTCGAAAGAAAAGAAAAGGACCCCATCTGAAGCAATCAGAAAAAACAGCTCTTTTGAAAGGTGCAAGAATGCATTGTGTTAAGCTTCCACCCATTTTTCAAATGACTTCATTTTCAATATATACATAAGCTAAATGAAAAGATTGGCTCTACACTCTGATGGAGAAATTCTTCTTCTATTATTCTGAACAAATAGGCATATGGCACTAATAATCTGTGCAGTCAGATTCTCATTTTATCCAAGCTCTTTTTCCCCCCTTAGCACATGCTCTAAATTTCCAGCTAAGGAGCTTTCTACATGGCATGCTTCTCACTGTGTCTGAGTATCCAGTCTCTTGAGCACTTGGGTTTTAACTACTATTTGTCTACTCATTCCAGGTGTTTCAAGTATCTGCCATTAACTGTGAAAAGGGCTGATTCGGGATGTTATAAAGACATAATTGAGAATAATGGAACCCACATTAATGGAAGAATCACATGTTGTTCTGTGTAGCACATAGTTCTGGTATTACTTAATCTTCTCCACTAAGCTAAACAGAGACAAGAGTGACTGAGATTAATGCTTGGTAAGGTTGAACCTGAATGTTCTTTTGTGTATGTATGTATATTTTATGTTGATTTTATTTGGTCCCTTATTATTTCAAAACACAACAATATAAAGAAAAAAGGATTGCCGTTTATGAAAGTGCTTGATTCTTTACAATTCTAGGCTGATTTAAAATGGTTTATTACCACTTTGATAAAAAAGATGACCCACTTATTGTGCAAGCACCCATGATACTTATTTTAAAGCAATGTTTTATTGACTATCCTTATGTTGATGGT
>NW_022103898.1:62334305-62335571 GCF_000313985.2 Echinops telfairi
GCTAAGTTAGAAATTAGAAAGAAATCTTAGCCTTGGTTTGGGCTTCTTCAGATGTTGAAATAAAACTATTTTCCATTGCTCTGGCTACATTTATTCCATTTTACTATTGAAGAGTTCAGGCTTAATTCTTTAATTAGAGAAGGATGCCTGCTGTAGATCCTTTGGGTTCATTCTTTTATAGCTTCTTTGGTAGTTTTAGAAGGGTCTACGGAATTTGATGAAAGGAAGCCAATTTCTGACACATGCCTTCCTTTGCTACTCATAATCCTATCATTCTATGACATTTTGCATATTATTTCATCATTATCCCTTTCCCACCAGCCCATCAGCAATAGCTACGGTGAAAGCTGAAGTTTGTGTGCTTTATCCAAGCAATGGCACTTGGTGGTATAGTGCAGATGTATGAGATTATAGTCTTGCAAGTGATTTTTCTCTATTGTGCATGCAGTACCATAGGCAATTTCATTTTCTAAATTCTAGTTGTTTTTTGTTTTTCTACATGGTGTCATATCCCTCTGCAACGGCTCTTTCTCTGAGCTTGAGCTTATGTTTCCTTTTAGCTTGGCACAAAATTTCCTGCTTCCTGTTTGAAGAACGGTTTTCAGTTTACTGTAGAAGTAAAGGATTTCCTGAGTTCAATCAATTGTTAAGAGTACGCTCCCATCAACCGCTGGGTTACATATCCAGCTTTGCACACTTCCCTAAATTCTTTTTGGTGATTAACACTCATGTGCTTTTAAGTCTAGTTTCACATGTCCTTTAGTTATACAAAATTATAGTACAGGACACTTCAAATATTTTAAGATGAACAACAGAAATCTCATCAAGTATTTTTCCTTGGAGAATGGCAGATTTATAAATGGCAGACTTCTTTTTTTTTTTTTAACAGTGTATTGGAGGTTCCTACAGCTCTTATCACAATCTATATATAAATCCATTGTGTCCAGCACATTTGTTAATATAATCTTTTTATTGGGGGCTCATACACCTCTTATCACAATCCATCCATCCATTGTGTACAGCACATTTGTACATTCGTTGCCCTCATCATTCTCAAAATATTTGCTCTCCACTTAAGCCCTTGGCATCAGCTCCTCATTTCTCCCCTTCTCTCCCTGCTCCCCCTCCCTCATGAACCCTTGATGGTTTATAAATTATTATTTTGTCATATCTTACACTGTCTGAATGTCTCCCTTCACCCACTTTTCTGTTGTCCATCCCCCAGGGAGGAGGTTATATGTAGATCCTTGTAATCGGTTCCCCCTT
>NW_022103898.1:62336100-62337737 GCF_000313985.2 Echinops telfairi
CTTATGCACCCAATTATTTCTTCACCGATCATATTGAGGAGATGAGCACACAATGATATGATTTTTTGTTCTTTGATGCCTGATACCTGATCCCTTCGGCAACCCATGATCACACAGGCTGGTGTGCTTCTTCCATGTGGACTTTGTTGCATCTGAGGTAGATGGCTGCTTGTTTACCTTTGAGCCTTAAAGACCCCAGATGGTATATCTTTTGATACCCAGGCTCCATCAGCTTTCTTCACTACATTTGCTTAGGCACCCGCTTTGTCTTCAGCAATCGTGTCAGGAAGGTGAGCATTATGGACTACCAATTTAATAGAACAAAGTGTTCTTACATTAAGTGAGTACTTGAGTGGAGGCTCAATGTCTATCTGCTACCTTAATACTAAACCTATAAAAATATGCACATAGATCTATTTCCCCATCCTCATATATAAATATATTTACATATGTACATATAAATGGAAGACTTCTAAAAGCTCCGAAGATCTGTAAAACTAGATGTCTGGCATCTCTTTTCTATGATTTTATATCATCACCCTCAAAATGTAAAAGGCCAAGAACAGAGTGAGCTGGAAATTGTTATGGGGTTATAGATCTAACTTTTGATAGATTGTGGAAGGTTGTGAAGACATTGATCGGTTATATTTACAAAATCTTCCCATAGTAAAATAATATGCCGAGCTCTACAAGAATATTTTAAGTTCACAGCTAAATACTAGCTAAATATGTGTCATGGTGAAAATTTAATATTTAGAAACACTTGAGTGAAAAACTTATCTGTGAGAAAGTGTCTTGGTACAAGTCTTAGTGGGAGCCCAGGTGACAATGAGGGATAAAAGTGTTGAATTGCTAACCTGCAGGTCAGCAGTTCAAACCCACCAGAAGCTCTTTGAAAGAAAGATGAGGTTGATCTGTGCCCATATGGCTCAGAATTGACTCGATGGTAGGGGGCTCCATCCCCCCCTTCCTTTATTTTAATAAATACAGTAAAGGAGTGTAGAAAGTGAGATCAGAAGTGGAAGGAATTCAGTAAATGGTATATGAACAATGCGCTACGGCTATAGATCGTTGAGGCTCAGTCACATGAAGAAACTTTTGAGGAACTCTGCAGAATTGTGCTTCAGAACTGACCCCTTAGGTTGGGAAAGCTGGGGAATTTATTCATCAAATAGTCAAACTTTTTAGTTAAGGGTGGCCTGTGGTGCCACTACTTTACTGTACCTTTTGGGCTACTCTAACATGTGGCTTTCCAAGTCCCTAAATTACTCAGGCAAAGAAACAGGATTTTTTCAAATAAAAAACTGTTCCCTGCAGTTTCTTGTGAGCTTAGGTGAGCTGATAGGATATGTGTTGGTACAGCAACAGAATTTTCTACATCCTGTCAAACTCCCTTATCCATCTCATTCTTTAAGATTATACCCAATGTTATGCATGTAACAAGATAAACTTACATATACAGGTAAGAAACAAGTGTTGCTATACAACCATAGAAACAGTTATTAAACAAAATATCAAAATATGAAGCTACTGTTTTCCAACATATCCTCCATCTAGGTCTATACACATCTGAAAGTGGAGGTGGTATTTCCATCTCTCTAACATTTCTCGAAAGAATTTTTTACTCTTCAACTTAC
>NW_022103898.1:62338699-62346094 GCF_000313985.2 Echinops telfairi
GATGTGTGTATGGATTGTGATAAGAGTTGTATGAGCCCCTAATAAAATGATTAAAAAACAAAAACAAAAACAAAACAAAACAAAAAAACCTTACACCTCATCAAAAGGAATGCTTTGGCATCCTTGAGGGACTCAAATGTTCTTTAAGCCTTTGGAGTAAAAAGAAATCTTAGGGGGCAAGATCAGAACTATAGGGCAGATAGGATAAGATTTCTCAATGACATACGCCTAAGACATGTGGTAATGCTCTGTTAGAAGGATTAACACCAGATTAGTCCCAAGGAGTTGGGGACTGATGATGTTCCAAATGTCCAACTCTTCCATAATGTTATTCAGCTCTATTCCACCATCACCCCCACCCCACTCCTCCCCGAAGTATATTCCCTCATATTTCTTGGTTCTGCAAATGGCTGAAACATCCCACAGAAACTCACAGAACTATAAAGAAACTTCTCATAGGGTAGTGGGCACTCTCAGTCCAAAGTCCAAAGGGCAGAAAAGGGTAAGTCAGATCCTGGGTCCGAAGGACGCACTCTACTTCTGACTCTCCCGTTCAGCTCAGGCGTAACACAGCTAAGCACCACTTATCACCTTCATGTGTTGATTCCTGGTGAGAACATTTGCAAATCACAGTGGCACTTTCTGAACCCCTTCTGCAGCCTGCTTCTCAGAAGGCTTATTTTATATGCAGCAGTATGGCATTGCAGGGACTACTGTTCACAATTACCCACAGGAATATTCTGTTGGTATCTTCCCTACCTTCTTACCAAGGAAGGGTCATTTGGTGGGAGTTTGTGGGGAACAGAAGGATTTCTCTTAAGTTGTATCCCCAAAATATATACCAGACTTAGCTTGAGAATAATTGTTCACTAGGCAGCGAAAATAGGTCAGAGGTTATTCTCCTTAACATCAGCCATCTAGAGCAGCCAGACTGCATAGTCTGACTCACCCCAAATAGTGCCCATTCCTTTCTGTTATTGTTCCCTCGAAGCAGTGCCCATAGGCAAGCCTGGGACCACTGTAAGATGAATAAGCTTAGGCTACTATCTTACCACACATGCCCCCCTATTCCCTCCTCTTACTATTGCACATTCACCCCTAGGTCATCCCCCTCCTATTGCTTGTATTGCCTATGTTACAACCCCTCTCTATGACGTAGGTTGTTATCTGCTATCAGGGGGCTTGCATGTCTCCCAGGATAGTAATTGCCTGCTTTGTTGTATGAGACACCAGAATGATCAAACTTGTTCTAGAATGAATTGTATTGCCCCTTTCTGTGATGTATGATGCTGTAATCAGATCCCCCTAAAGTGATATGATGCGTGGTTAGCAATAAATAAGGAGGCTCCCTGGTTCTCGGGAGGGTGGCTGGAGAAGGTGACTAAGGAGGATGAAGCAGCGGCTTCTTCTCTAACGGCTAAGCCCCCTCCACGAGGACCACCAAGCTGGGCTGAGGTGAGCAATGTTGCTATGTATCATGCCTGAGTGTATTATTGTATTATCTCTCATGCTCTCGATGACTTTAATATAATACTTATATATCTCAACCGTACAATTGTGCATTACTGAACCCAGAAGTAGTATTAATGAATCCGAGTAGTAGCAATAGGAGTATTAGCAGTGGGGGCTGGTCCCCCACCCTCCCTCGGCGTCATTATTTTTAATTTAATACTACAGGAGTTACATTGGGTATCAATAGTGCAATCAAATTAATCCTTCACTTTTTAAATGATATAGGAACAAAATAATCTTTTATCTATTCCCCACCTGTGGGCTGTATGTTATTTATGCACATATGACCTGGGGCCTCTGGCAGGATGTTTCCAGGAGGCATTGGCCTCCTGCTAATCTTAATCCACCAGGTTTTTCCCCAGTCCATTCCAGAAGCAAGTTTTCTTCTCCCAGCTGTAGCATATCATTCCTTACATCCCTTACAAATAGCAGAAACTAAGATAACTGTTAAACAAAGAGTGTGGCATGATTCACACCCTCTACTAAATCTCATCCTATTCATTAGCAGGTAAAACTGGTGATAAAATCAGTCCCCTGTCTGCCACAAATCAGGTCTTTTTTGTCACACACTGGTACACAATCTTTTCAGAACCTCTAAATAGAAAGTTAAATAGAACCTCTAAATAATGCTTTCCCAAATGGGAATATAACTGCAGACATATGTAGTCCAGAATTATAATACAAAAGGGTACCCCCATATCCCCCCCAAAACACAGAATTTTTTCAAAGCTATGGGGTTTTTTTTGTTTCTTTTTTTAAGCCATTGTAGTACTCTCCATTACACATAATACATTTGTCAAATCTGTGATTCCATTCTTGGAAAAATTTTTCAAACACATCTGTTTGGATGGCTGACAACATCTCCCTCATTTTTCTCTTCACCTCTTCTAAGTAGTCAAATCACTTTCCTTTCATGTCCCTCTTCATTCACGGAAACAAAAAGAAGTAGCAAGAGCAAGATCAGGTGAGTAAGGCGCATGGGGCAAGAGAGGCATGCTGTTTTTGGCCCCAAACTGGCACACTGAGATGGCTACATGAGCAGGTACATGTTGTGGTGGTAAAACCAGTCCCTGTCTGTCACAAACAAGGTCTTTTTTTTTTTTGGTCACACACTGTTATGCAATCTTTTCAGAACCTCTAAATAGGAAGCTTGATTAACAGTCTGACCTGGTGGAATGAAATCCAAATGCACTACGAATTGACATTTTCATCCATTCAGGAAGTGGACAGACATCCAGAAAGGTTTGTCATCAATCAACATTTCACCTCAATTGAAACGAGACAACCACTAGTACACTTGAGTTTTCCCCATAGTTCTGTCTCTGTAAGCTGTGTTCAACATCACAACAGTTTTTGTAGCATTTTTCGTGAACAGGAAACAAAATTTCACAGCTGCACATAGTTCTCTTAAATCAGCCACCACAAAAAACTGAGGTCCAAGCGGAACTGCTTTTATGAAAACATCCACTCAGACCAGAGACAACCTTCCCAAGTAATGACACTGGGTGCACTAACTCAGAGGGCATGTGTACTAGGAAAGCTCCACTTAGCCCAACACAATTTCCATTTTTGGGGGTAGCCCCTGGTATATCACATAAGCGATTTTGGCTAGAAGGGCCATGTTAATTGACTATAACTCAGGACAACCCTTGCTACCCTTAAAGAATGAGCAGGTGCACTGTTGTAAAGGGAAAAATTGTTTAGTGTGTCTTTCCCAACTTTTTTTCTTACCTGTATGGTTTTCAGAGAAGCCTTGGTGGCATAGTGGTTACACACTGGGCTGTGATCTGGAAGGTTTGCAGGTCGAAACCAGCTGCTCTGAGGGAGAAAGAGCTTTCTACTCCCATAAATAGAGCCTTGGAAACTCACAGGGGAAGTTCTACCCTCTTCTATACAGTCACTGTGAGTCAACGTTGACTCTATGGTTGTGAGTTTGGTTTTTTAAATATGGTTTTCAGTTTTCTTATAACTTTTCCCTAATAGATCCCCATGATGATTCTGTGTTCTTCAAGAAACATGTCAAGATCATCCTTTTTGAACCCCCTAAAATAGTTGCAATACCTTTCTGAGCTGACTTCTCTATCTTGAATTGCACTGACCAACAGATCCCTCCATGAGCCATTGTTTTGATTGGACCTTGTTCTGGATGGACGGAGCTTCATAAATCCAGACTTGTCCTTAGTTACAAGTTGTTCCATAAAATTGTCTTCATTAGCTTCAATTTTGTTTAAAATATTGATGGAAATGCTGTTAGCATCCACTAAGCTGAAAGCTTTCTGAGACCAAGATGTTTGCTTAAACTGAAAAACAGCAAACCATGTGAGCTTCCAACTTTAGTAATGATAACATTATTGGTAATGGGATGTTCTTCTTCCACTAGTTTCTGGACTTCAGCTACTTTTTCTTGTCATGAAGTTTACTGTCTTTGGTTTCCTGACTCATCTCTGAAGCCTTCCCAACTTTGCTTAAAACTCTTGATTCACCTTAAAACTGCTATTTTAGGTGGGAAGCAGTACTCTAAAATATTGCAAACCTTTAATGATTTGGGGAGATGTTCACTTGTGTTTCACTAAAAATTTGATACTAGCCCTGACCTCAAAATGACTCCCCATCACATGGCACAGAAATTATCCTTTGAATGCAATTTAATGCATTTAATGCAATTGAATGTGTTTGATGCAATTTAATGAGGCTAGACAAGTATATGAACTTGTTTGCAGCTACTCACTGATCTCACGGATAGGTTTAAATATGTTTTGCTTGGAATAAAGCCATGCAGGTATGAATTGGAACTGTGATAGAAATACTTTTTGATGTACCCTCATATACTCATATATACACACAAGTATATGTATATAATATAATTTTGATATCTTACCTATACAGACAGGATCATATTTGTTATTCTGAAACCTGCTGTTTATACTAAATAATATTTCTTAGGTATCTAATATGTAGATAACTTTATTATTTATTGCTATATAAGATTCTATAGAAAAGGTCCACAAGAAAGCTTCCAAAAGTGCATTAAAAAGAAATGAGGAGCTGACACCAAAGGGTCAAGTAGAAAGCAGGTGTTGTGAAAATGATGATGTCAACATATGTACTAATGTGCTGGACACAAATGATGTATGTACGGATTGTGAAGAGTCGTATGAGCCCCTAATAAAATGATTATTAAAAAAAACCCAAGAACATAGAATTAAAAGATAATAGAATAAGAAAAAAGGTAATAGAACTTTTCCTTGAACTTTTGAAGTCCCCTCATACTATAATTTATTTACATAAAAATTATTTACTATAATTTATTTCTTTTATAGAAAGTTGAATTCAATGTCTTCAACTGTGGCTCAGTGAATTATTTAAGATGGCCTTTCTAGCCATAGTCCTCCATTTTATGTTAAGCTGTATAAATCTTAATTTCTATGCCATTTTAGAGTGAGTTATCTATTATGTTGATAAAGCAGGGTTAGTGTGGGATGCATTTTGATGAAGTGATTTACAAGAGAATATCTCTTACCATCCTATATACTCTGCCTTGCTCAAGTAAGGAGAATTCCTTTGAGGGTATGATCTGCATTCAATATATGTATAAGAGTGCTCTGGCAAAATTCTCTCTCTTGCTCTGGATCCTACATATGGCTTGTCAGGATTTGTGTCGGTAAAGTTGTTTGCTCCTTTGGCAAATGGGACAGGACCGCCTCCTACCATGGTTCATGGCCCGTGGGAGAATGCTGTTGGCTCAGCCATGGGAGCTGATTAAGCAAGGGCTGGCCTGTCTCTCCACCTGAGATAAACAGACATTTTCCTTCTGTTCCCTGAAAAAAGCTGCAGAAGGCAGCAGTCTGCAAACTTCTCAATTGCTTCATGTTCCCAACCTTATCCTCCCCTCCCATCTGGGAATAACTTGGCTGATGTGTTACTGCTTCCCTGTAAACCTTCAAAGAATAGTGAACTGTCCTTTTGTATAAAGCTGTCACAAGTTGCAGGCCGCATGCACGGGACGTATTTAAGCCTGCCTCTGATGATGTTCAAGGCCCTGGAGTCTCTAGTCCTTCAGGGACCCCCATGTCTCAACTGCATCTATTCTTTCTCTTCTCTATAAGTTTTCTCATTGAGATTGTGCCCCTTCACAAACTGGTTAGAAATGTAAGGTTAGAGCCACTCTCTACATTATCGTGCAATGATTGAACCTATGATTCTTTTTGTTTTTGAACCTATGATTCTTAGAACTAGAGCCAATATTCTATCATATGACCTGATTCACCAGCATGTGTATCCGTTTGTAAGCCAGTGGTCTATTGTTTGACCAGTTGATTTGGGTTTGACAGCTTCTGAAGTCAGGTGAGTCAGAACCCTCCAGACTCATGTGTGACCGGTAGATTTGCAACTTGACAACCTCTGCCGCCACAATGGCTATTTATTCATGGAACCCAAATATAGGAGGGAGATAATTGAGCGGAGTAGTAGTAGTTGATATTAGAAATGATGGAACGGTTTAGCAGTTTGGAAAAGACATCTGAGACATCTTTAACCTCTGCTACACAGACCAGTGAATGCTTCCAGTGCTTCTTCAGCTTTCTGAAACATTTAAATGGGTATTCTGTCAATCCTGAAACATTGTCTTTGGCTAAGGCATTCAGTACAGTTTGAACTTCTTCCTTCAACACCATTGGTTCTTGCTTTGATGCTACCTCCTGAAATGGTGGATTGGCAACGAATTATTTTTGTGTCAATGACTGTTTTCTTTCCACCTTCTCTTGATGTTTCCTGCATCATTCAATATTTTGCCTATAGAATCTGTCAAAATTGCAATTCAAGGCTTGATTTTTTCTTGAGTTCTTTCATTTCAGATACGCTGAGCTGAGCATGTTCTTCCTTTTTTTGTGTGCTTTTCTACTTCTACCTTCTTGTATATTTCACTATAATATTTTGCTTTATTTTCTTGAGCTGTCCTTTGAAAATTTTTATGCGCTCCCTGCATTCATCTTTTCTTCTATTTGCTTTAGATACTCGATGATTAAGAGCAAGTTTTGGGGTCTCTTCTGACACACACTTTGATCTTTTCTTTCTTTCTAGTCTTTCCAATGACCTTTTGCTTTCTTCATGAATGATTGTCTTGATGTCTTCCCAAAGCTCATCAGGTCTTCTGTCATTAGTGTTCAAGGTGTCAAATCTGATCTTGAGATGTTCTTGACATTCAGGTGGGATACACTCAAGGTAGTATTTTGACTTTTGTGTATTTGTTTCAATGTTCTTCAGCTTTAGCCTGAACTTACATATGAACAATTGGTGGTCTGTTCTTCAGGTGGTCTCTGGTCTGATTTGAGCTGCTGATATTGTAATTCTCTGTTGTGTCTTCTCACAGATGTAGTCAATTTGTTTTCTGTGTATTCCATCTGGGGAAG
This sequence comes from Echinops telfairi, assembly GCF_000313985.2. Classification (NCBI taxonomy): domain Eukaryota; kingdom Metazoa; phylum Chordata; class Mammalia; order Afrosoricida; family Tenrecidae; genus Echinops; species Echinops telfairi. The sequence continues at coordinate 62,345,620 of NW_022103898.1, forward strand.
TCCATGTGTATACGTAGTTGCCTTTTGTGTTGTTGAAGAAAGGTATTTGCTATGAACAAGTCATTGGTTTTGCAAAATTCTATCAAGCCATCTCAGCTTTGTTTCTATCACCAAGTCCATGTTTTCCAACTACTGTTTCTTGATCTTTGTTTCAAAATTTTTCATTCCAAACCCCAATAACTATCAAAGCATCTTGATTACATGTTTGGTCAATTTCTGACTGAAGTCATTTCTAGAATTCTTGAATTTCTGCACCCGATCTGGCCCCACCACACTGAGGCAAAACAGTAAGGGTATGCAACAGAACAGCAAGGGGGAACAGAGCAACGAAGTCCCCAGGGAATACCAAAAATAGACTGTGGGGTCAGGGTGTGGCACCCCATCAGACTCAGCCGGAAAACACTCCTAAAGGTCAACAAACAGACCTTGAACTATTTAGAGGTTTTTCTTTTTTGTTGTTGTTGTTGCTTTGTTT
>NW_022103898.1:62347550-62349161 GCF_000313985.2 Echinops telfairi
CAATATACTATTTTTCCATCCTCAGAAATTTTCAAGATAGCCCCAAAATGAGGCTATCTTCACTGTGACATCCATTGTGCCGTCCTACCAGCTTCCTTTCCCCTGTTCTCTCCATGCAGCTTCTGCTCTGGCCTTAGGGTTTTCTTGCCATTCCCTGCAGATAGCACAGGTTTCTGCCTCAGGGCTTTCTGCATTTGAACTTCCTTCCTGAGAGCAAATTTCTATTCAGCTTTCCTCATATTATCATTATTTTTGTTTATATGAGGGTAAGTTAAAAAATATCTTAATTAAAAGATGTACAAGTTCCACAAAAGCAAAATGAAGTGTTTTGGAATTCCCGTTCTTCTCAGTGTTACCCAAAAGTTTTTTTGTGATCCACATAGACCAATGCCTTTGCATAGTCAATAAAACACAAGTCAACACATTTCAGCCAAGAACCATATGACCTCAGCAACAATATCCCTTGTTCCATGTCTTATTCTAAATCTGGCTTGAGTTTCTGACAACTCCTTGTCAAACATATCTGACTTCAGGTTCCAGGACATATGGTAATGTTTTTGTGTGAAACAGTGAATATCTCTGGTTCGGGTTTTTAATCTGTGAAAAGGAAGTGGTTGGACTGCATTGTTTCTCCTCTAATTCTAATAGATAAGTATCTAAGATTAACATTCCTCGACATTCCTAATAATTCTGAACGTATGCCCATTACTATAGGAAGAGGTTGGAGTTAATGAACTCTCCCACGATCTCTGACTTCTACTTTGGTCGCTTAGTGTGCCTTCGCTATCTAGGCCCTGGGGTCCGCTGAAGTTCATTTAAGCAGAAACTACATATGTGGTACCTGACTTATTTGCTGAAGCAGCTGTACTCCTTGGATATTTGCCAGCCATATGTTAGACCAGGGTCTATTAGAATGGCCTCGTGTTGAAAGACCATTTAAATGGCAAGAGTAATTAGACCTGAGAAAAAGGGAAATATAGGTCAAACTTCCAAGGAATTGGCACAGTTGGTGATCATTAGTACAGTCAACCTTTATCCAGGATACAGGAGGATAAACAGCAATAGGAAGTGAGATGGGTCTGCGTGTGTGTGTGAATATTTATGTGTAAGTTTGTTTGTATTTATGTGTGTGTCTGTGAGAAAGTAAATGCTCAAAAAAATTTCAGTCTTATTGTCTTTGTTTATCCCTTCCTTCCAGAAGTTGGTCTTTCTACTACGTCTCAGTGGGAGTGTGGGTGTGTTTGATGTATTGAAATTATCTTAGAATTTCAGTCTTTCAGGCAGCAATTTTGATGCTGCAAACTCAGAGGAGGGCTAAATAATTACATTATTATCAGAATTTTTAAAAAGCATAAATCCGAAACAGCTGCTAGAGACTCTAAGAAGCTTGAAAGCAGATACATGAAAGATATGCATCCTTTTTCTCTGGTTAAAACATGTGTATTTATAATGATTATTTTTTATTATAAGGTAATTAGAAAAGAAAAAGTCAAAAATTATATAAAGGACATTCAAGTTTATATGAGTAAATAAAAATCCCCCATAGCCTTACTATGAGAGATACAACTATTAACTTTGTAGTATGCTTTCTTTCATCTGGAAAAGATGGTT
>NW_022103898.1:62349877-62351845 GCF_000313985.2 Echinops telfairi
ATGAAATGGATCCTATTAATATGCTTATGGTACTGATGAAGAAATTAAATCGCAGAGAGTTTAAATGACTGGCTCAAGATTGTCCTAATTTCGTTACTGGCAAAGCTGCCACTTGCTACGATCGCATAGAAAGGAATGCCATGGCCAGACCTGGGAAAAATTAAAGCTGACAAAAGTCTGCATTTAGTGCTCTCAGCCAGTGGGAGCTCATTTGGAAAGAAGTTTTTGATGATGCCATTCATGGCTTTCTGTATTTAGGTGTGTGGGATACACTGATCATTATGACCCTTGCTGGGACTATTCCATGGACTCCCAAGACAGTAGAGTTGGTCGGAGTCTTTGTAGAATCTAATTTAATCCAGTCAATTTACAATTTAAAAACTTAAGGCCTGGAGAGCTGAGGTGGCAATTTCTTGGCAATTACAGAGCCTGGCCTATAATCTGGGCTTTTGATTTCTGCAATCTAGAGTTTTCTGATTGCAAGGGCTCTTTGTTTCATGAGGTAGAGGAAGCTGATGAAACCAATGCTTTTGAGTGGAAATGTGAGGATATATATTTTGTTCAGTCGGCTACATGATTTTCTCAAGTTTTAACTCTTTTATGCCAAGGCTGCATCACAACGAATGCTTTTATTTCAAAACTGTGCATGGATCTGATAGTCTATTAGCAGAATTGTGGAAAAATCTACCAGTTTAATATGCTTAAATCTTACAATGCTCATGAAAGGCTCCTATGAACCATCTGTCCTTTGTCTTGCAATTTATATGGAGCCACTTAGGGCAGACATTATGTCTAAAATGATCTCATGTTGCAATGCCTGCTGTTTTTCTCTATCGGCTCTTGGTTTTAATTTTTAAAATGGAAAAAATATGTCGGACTCAAAAGAGTAACCACATGAAATAATAGTATAAAACACTTCATGTCATTTAATAGAATAAGTGGCTTAGAATACAAAACGATAAACTGATGCAAATAAATTGATATCTGCTTGAGTCCTCATGATTTGCTCTCAAATATACCTTAGAACTTCAGTCTGAATTGTCACCATGAATTCAGTGCTTCTCCTCAATCCAGAATTCAAGGTCATGCATTTCTGCTACTTTACCTTCAGGTTCTACTTATCTTTCCCTTTGGTTTTGACCTTAAGGTTGACATTGAGCCTCTTTGTTTGGTTATTTAAAATAATTTGGTTGTAGAAGTGACAAGAGCACTTATCATTAGGACAGTAATGATGAGAACAGTAGGTCCATTTGGTTTTCTTCTAATCAAGTGAGCTGGAATTCCCAGAAGACTGAATCAGAAGAGACAGTGAGGGCAGATGCTTATCAGACTTGTAGATTTATGAAGTCATTCAGTGGCTGTCAGTTGACTAAGCACATGTTTTGCAAAAGTAAACTATCAGCACTACGCCCAGGATACTTACTATAGTGCACATTTCAAACAAACGCTGTGGGCTTTCCGTCTGGATGCCTATTCTCAGACTTTGCTGTCATCTGGGGCTGTGTTCAATGAAATCTAGAGAAAGATAACTGTAAGTGCAGAGTGGCAAATGAGGGCGATGAGCTTCTATAACTTATATATCTAGCAATCTAATCTAGCATGACTTGGGGAAGAAAAACAGTATATAATTAAGGAATGATCACCTTTATAAATATATTTAAGAATACCCACAAGTTATACAAATTCCCCTTCATTTATATTTATGTAATTATGCAAAGTGAACATTTGTACTTCTTGATATGGATCAATTACATGATATTCAGACATGTCCTGTGTGCTTGTAAAACAGCTTTGGCATAAGACTCAAAGAAAGTTAACACATGAATCCAGAGATTCTCTTCTTAATTCCTTGACAATGGCAAAGGCTGAGGAAAATAATGAGAGGCTCTATTCTACAATGGAGGCTGGTGCAACCAGATGTGGGGTTTAAATTCAATATTAAATATTTCCTAAATATCTACTAGTGTG
>NW_022103898.1:62355519-62357202 GCF_000313985.2 Echinops telfairi
AGTGCCCATAGAAGAAGCACACTAGCCCATGTGATCCAAGGATTTTGAATGGCCAAAACCAAGATCAGCGGAGAGAATGGTATTAGAACTTAAATTATGAACATTGATTTGCAGAAAGCAAAGGATGACAGTGAAAGCCTGAACTTCATTGTGGAGTCCCCACGTGGATTAAACCTCTACTGAATTCCTTCATGCCATTAAACATGGATGTGAACAGTCTTGTTCACTGACAGGGTGAATTGGAGAGTGGATTACTGCAGATGCAGTTTGATTTAAGTTTGACACCTTACCATTTGTTTTCCCTTTTGACCCACTTTTAACTTGGCCTAGTTTTTATTATTTCTTTCTACTTCCTTTTGGAATTAGATTTTTTGGTCTTATCTTATTGTTATTGCTTGTTTGTTTGTTTGTTTTTCTTGCTATTATGTGAACTCCTGGATAGGTAAACCTGTAGAGACAGCAAGTAGATTAATGTTTTGTTGGAGGGGAGGTTGGGGGGATTGGAGATGCTAATAACAATGGATGTAAGAATGAAGAAAATGTTCTAAAATTGATTGTGAGATGGATTGCACAATTCCTTTTGATGTACGTGAACCACTGATTTATAGGATATGTGAATTATATGTCACTAAAATGGTTAAAATATGGGCATAATGTAAGTTGTCAATATTAATGGGAAAACAACAACCACCACAACAGCACTAAACAGGGAGTAAAGAAAACCAGACATAAGTCTCTTGCCAATGACAAGGGGTATGATTAGTCACATAGTCTTTCTGAGGCCCGCTTTCCCCTAATCTGATATTATGTTTTTGTTTTGATTGTGAAATTATGACTCTTATGTTTCTGTGAAATTATGACTTTTATGTTTCCTATATGGTGTTATTTCTGATTTCTATTTTAGCCATGCCTCCCAACGATGGATTGAGCTAAGTATTTCCTTTTCATACATTTTTTTAGGTCTTCTCAAATTTATCTGGAAGAGCATTTTAAACAGTTCTTTATTTTGTGCCTACTAATCACTGTATTTTATGTTCGTCAAAACGTTTATCTCGGCTTCTATGATGTGATATTTGAAGGCATGCTTCCAAAAGAAATGAAAGAAGACTGATAATTAAATTTGTCAGGCTACAATTCAGAGACCAAAGTAGGTAGGTTCTTTTAACAGCAAAAATTATTTGCTCAGCACATTCCAAATTAATAATAAGTCAAATGATTGTACTTTAAGATTATGTGTATCTACATTACAGAGTGGGGCTTCTGATTTAATTAAATTAGATTAAATAAAACGGCAATTCTTCAATAGCACATCATAACCCAAGTGTAAAAAACATTTTGAAGGCAAGAGAAAGCAATGTTCTAAACATGTTTTCATAGAGAGAAAACCCTTTTTAGGAGAACCCTACAAGAACGTTACATCCTGGTATTAATACTGCTGAGGTTAGTGAACTGTCTTCTCCCGAAGAATGTGCTTTCCCTGGAGAATATTTCAGAATCAACACTAAGTAACCAGGCCAACCAGGTCTCTTTATGATGCCGCTATTTATTCTTGTACCTGTCAAACTTCTTGGCTGCTGTTGGGTGGTGGCATCAAGTCGGTTCTGATGGAGCTGCTTGGTCTTGTCCTGCCCTCACATTGTTACTATGATGCAGCCGTGAGAGGAAGTCTCCCCCTGCTCCCAT
>NW_022103898.1:62357922-62359817 GCF_000313985.2 Echinops telfairi
TGAGCCCTTGGTATCAGCTCCTCATTTCCCCTCCCTCCCCTCCCCTCCCCCAGGAACCCTTGATAATTTATAAATCATTATTATTTTGTCATGTCTTACACGGTCCAACGTCACAAGAGGTTTTCTTGAGAGAGATCATACAGGATGAGAGCTGAGCACGGGGTCTCTGAAGCTGGCCACTCTTTGCAGCTCTGCAATTATCTACTATTCTGGGACATCATGTTAGGGGCACACATTGGATCGAGATCCCTTGGGTGGAAAGTAAAGCTGTAATAACTGTCTCTACTTAGCATTTGTGTAGTAAGGATTATCTTTTGGTGCAGGCAGGTGAAAGATGTATCTCTGCAAAAGCACACCGGTGTCTCGCCATTTAAGTCGGTTGCGCCAATTTAAGTGGACTTCCTACTCAAAAACAAGAACAACAAAAAATAAAGACAAAAATACCAAACCTGTTGTCGTTGACTTATTCTGATTCACGGCAGCCCTGTATGTGCCAGAGCAGAACTGCTCATAAGGTTTCCAATGGCTGACATGTTATAGAAGGGGCCTTGGCATCACAGTGATTTAAGCATTGGACTACTAAATTCAAGGTTCAAATCTACTACTTGTTCCTTGGGAGAAAGATGAGACTGTCTATTCCCACATGACTTATAGTCTCCCAAACCCGATGGAGCATTTCTACTCTGTCCTACAGGATTTCTATGAGTTGGAATCACCTCACTGGGAGTGGGTGAATCTTATGGCAATAGATAGTCAGGTCTTTTACTAGGCCTTTCTTCTGTAATTAGTATTAGAAACACCAAGAAGTAATTAAATCCACTTTCTAATTCAGCTACTCTTTTTCAGGCCAAGGAAATAGACTTCACAGTACCTTTAAGTGATTCAAATTAAAAACAAACAAACAAAAAAAGACTAAAACTAAACAAACAAACAGACTCGCTGCTAGAGAGTCGATGCCCACTCATAGCGACCCTATAGGACAGGGTAGACCTGCCCCGGCGGGTTACTGAGACTGTCACTCTTTATGGGAGTAGAAAGCCTTCTCTTCCACCTGTGGAACACCTGGTGATTTTGAACTCCTGACCTTGAGGTTAGCAGTCCAGTGCATAATTGCTATGATACTCTTGTTATAATTTAGTTATGATGTGCTGACAAGTAAAAGAATCTTTACAAGCAGTAGCTTAAACTATATGGTCCAGAAATAAACCATATTTGTTTATAGATCCAAAAGTATGGTTTGTATTTGCAACTCTAGTGTTGCTTCAGAAATAACATGATGTCAAAAGAAAGGAAGAATGAACATGATGTCAAAATGCTGACCAATCTCTTCACATCACAAGATGGCCTGCTCTCAACATTACAAAATGGCTGCCTGGGTTTGAAGACCAAGGTCCCTATGCTGTGAATCCTGTGAGAGCCAGAACGTGGTGGAACAGCCTTGTTTTACTAGATCTTAGATCAGTGTTTCCCAAACTAGATCATTAGAATCATCCAGTGGGGGGTGGGAGGTGGGGGGAGGGCTATATTATTTTTAAAAAAACATATATTTATATTGAAACACTGCAAAAATGTTTTTAGATAGTCATTTTGGTATCACCCCCTCTGACAGTTTCACACAGCCTACAACCCTCTAGCGATGCCATTGACCCACTCTCCTATAACACAGCATCTTTCTATGCCGTAGCATCTTCCCCATAGACTCCCCCTCTATCACTTACCCAAACAATTATCTCCCCCCAACACTGGAGACACAGTGCGGGAACTGTGCCCAATCTGACCCCACCATACAGGGCAAAACACGAAGGATGTGAAACAGAGCAGCAAGGGGAGCAAATTCCCAAAAATCGACTTTGGGGGACGGGACATGGCACCTCATCAGATTTAATCGGAAAACA
>NW_022103898.1:62361007-62362088 GCF_000313985.2 Echinops telfairi
AAATGGAGAAAGAGTGAGGTTGTCAAGGATGTTGTCTTGCTTTGATCTACAATCAGTGCTCATGGAAGCAACAGTTAATAGATCAGAAGATGTATTGTACTAATTAAATCTGCTGCACAAGACCTCGTTAGAATATTAAAGAGCAAGAATGTTACTTTGAAGATTAAGGTGTGCCTGATCGCAGTCATGGCATTCTCCATTGCATCATATGCATGTGAAAGTTGAACATTGAATAAGGAAGACCATAGAAGAATGATGCATTGACTTGTGGTGCTGGAGAAGAATATCGAAAGTACTGAAGACTGCTAAACGGAGAATCCAATCTGTGGAGGAAGTAAGAAGTGCTCTTTAGAGGCAAGGGTGGAAAGACTGCATATCTCACATACTTCAGACATGTGGTCAGGAGAGACCAGTCTCTGGAGAAGGACATCATGTTTGGGAAAGTGGAAGGACAGCCTCCAAGAGGAAGGCCCTCAATGAGTGGATTGACACAATAGTTGCATCAATGGGCTCAGGCATAGGAAGGATTGTGGGGATGATGCAGGACCAGGCCGCTTCCTTCTGTTGTGCACATTATGAGTTGGAGCTGCCCTGATGCAACCTAATAACAACAATCGCTTACCAGTATCACATGACCAGCGCTGCGATGGTTGCTTTTATGTGTAAATGTGGCTAGGATCTGGTGCCCCTTTGGTCAAATGATAAACGACAGGTTGTTATAGAGGAATTCTCATCTGAGCAGAGGCAATTTTATTGTTTTGTTTTAAGCAAGTATACCAAGTGGACAGTAAATTAAAGTACCTTCCATACTGCATGTGTGGCTGTTTGGTGGTGGTGAGGGAGATGCGGAGGGGGAGGGGCATTCATCTATTTAGTTGATGCCTTTAAAGCCAGAAACTGAGGCTTGCTGAGGAAGGAAAGGTTTGCTTTGAGACTATTAATAGAAATCCTGCCAGAATCCCTCCTCTATTACTTGGCCTATAACTACTGCCAGAATTGTGGGTCTGTTAACGGACCTGTGGATTGTGGACTCACCAACACCTACACCTGCATGAATCATTTCCTTTAATTCAATCTCTCG
>NW_022103898.1:62362605-62372452 GCF_000313985.2 Echinops telfairi
TTTTTTATATTTAGGGCTCCTTTTAAGATAAAGAAATCTTAATAAAAACTGAAAATCAATGACAGCAATGATAACCCCCAAAGCAAATAACAACAAACTTACATCAGTTTAGCATTACAGAATTACTATCATGGTATCTTAGAACTATGAACTACAGTTAGCTTGTAGATTACTATTTCAGTTTGTTGATTAAACAAACAAACAAATGATATGCAAAAATAAAGACAATTTGGGATGAGCTTCACCAGCACATTTTCTCTCTTGGGCAGATGTTTTTTTAACCACCTTCCTTTCCCTTATACACAAGATTAGCCCAAACTCACTATTCCACCAGTTAAACTTGCTCATTGAAGCTTGTCTTGAAGATTCAAGGCTAGGAAGGCTATTCTCCAGTGTGTGGGAGGACATTACAAAGTGTTGTTACAAAATCATAGAAATCCCTATTAAATAAAAATATTAAAACGTGAGGTGACTATTTCTCAACATATCATCCATCTAGGCGTAGCCACTCCTGCAAAGGCAGTGGTTTCATCCCGTTAACCCTTCCCTGAAGAATGCTACGCTCTAATTTGTACTCCATCCAAATGGCGGTTGGCATTCTTGAGGACCTTAAATGGTGGTCCTTTGAAATGGTATTTGAGTTTCAGAAGTCTGAAGTCTGAAGGGGCAAGATAAAGGCTGGGGGATGGATGGGGGAAGGTTTCTCATAGGATTTATTCTCAGAGGCTAGCTCTTGCTACCTTAAATAACGAGCAAGTACATTGTTGTTGTAATGGAAAAAATTCTGGGCACAATTTTCCAGGTCTTTTTCTTCCCAATGCAGTTTTCACGTTCTTAAAACCCTTTCATAATAAGCCCTTGTTTTCATCTTATGTCCTTTAAAAAACTCTATCAAGATTATCCCTTAGGAATAAAAGCCAAATACCAACAAACAAGTCATCACAACCTCTTAGGCTGACTTCTCTACTGAGTGTAACTGGCCTAGCAGGTCCCCTTGGAAGCACTGGTCTGGTCAGACCTTGCTCTGGAACCTATTGGTAAGGCCAAGACTCTTTTCTGGTTACAATTTATTCTATAAAATTGTCATCCATAGATTCAATCTGCCTTCAAAGACTGATGCTCTTAGAGCTAGCTAGTTGATCTTCACACAACACTTTTGGCACCCGATAAGCTGAAAGTTTGCTGAGGCCAAGATGTTTTCTTTCAGTTAGCAGCCCAACATGTAACCCACTATGCCACCAGGGCTCCACAAGATGTTTTCTTAATATTGAAAATACTGAACCATGGGAGGTCTCAGGTTTTGTAACGATTGCATCAGTGGTGATTCTGTGGTCCTTTTTCCACCCGTTTCTGGACTTTGGCCACTTTCTCATCGATGGACGTTGATGGTCTTCTTTCTATTAGCTCATCGCTGAGGTCTTTTTTATCTTCCTGAAAGCATTTGATCCATCCTCAACCTGTGCGTGTAGGGTTGTTGTTGTTGTTTTGTGAGACAGCATTCCTGTCTCACAAAAAGCTGTAATGATTTGGAATGATGCCCACTTGGGTTTTGTTAAAACTTTGATGTTAGTTTTGAACTTAAAATTGTTTCTCCTTATGGCACTGAATGTGTCCTGTTTTAGCAGTCACGCAACTAAGAGGCGGATGTGTGCAGGACTGAAAGAACCCATCTGCAGCTATCCACTGATTGCAGAGACGACATATTCTACATTTGTGTCGAATGAAGCCGTAAATATACATGAACTGGAACCCTCATAATAATTCTGTTTTGATTTATCCTTGGATTTGACATGTTGGCTTAGTTAAGCAGTACACTTAGCAAGAATCAATTGCATTTCCCCAATGTGTTTGGAATAGTTGTATTTGTTAATATAATAATATAATTAGAATATTATATGAAACCAAAGAAGTATTAGTACAAAAATTAGAGTGCTGAAATAAGTTTTATGAAACATAAAATAAGTTTTTTGAAGACTAAATTGACAAAAATTAACTCAAAATGGATCATAGATCTAAATGCCAAAGCTAAAAGAATAAGACATCGAGAAGACAATAGACAATCACCGAGACTTGGAGTTAAAATAAAATCTCTTTGGTGGGATAAAAAGCAATCATATATCAAAGAAGCTAACACATTAGATTTCATCAAAATTAATCGCTTTTGACCTTTGAAAGCAAATGAAAGGCAAATCATGAACTGAGAGATAAAAATGTTAAAAAATATACACACCTGAGAAAAGCCTTACACCTACAATAAAAAACTCTATGGCTCAATAATATTAATTTGAGGGACATTGCACAACATACTACTACTGCTCAACATTTTCAACATTATAAAAATCAAGGAAAGACTGAGAAACTGTCAGAAACCACAGAAGACTAAGAAAACATGGCCACTAAAGGTAAAGTGGTATCCTCTTGGGATTCTAGAACAGAAAAAATACTTTAATGGTAAAACTGCTGAAATCCAGTAATGACGGGAGCATTGTGAATAGTCATGTACTAATGTTGTTTCCTCACCTCTGATAAATGCACAATAATAATGTAAGATGATGACGTTAGGAGAATCTGAGCCTGGGCGAAATGTCTAAAATAATTCTCTGTACTATCTCCATAATGCTTTTTTTTTCAAATCTAAATTTACCCAAAGAAGTATTTTATTTTTAAAGAGAGAAACCAAAACCAGAATTACAACTGTTTCTAAGCTGAACCGTGTCAGACACTAAACCAAGAAGCAAAACCCCAAACCAACTAAGAACCACTCAACAGGTGCTAATAACCAGGAGGACAAGGACGAAGAAAACATTCCAAACTCGATTGTGTTGTGGGAATGATTGTATGACTCTTCCTGGTATGATTGAACTGTTGAGTTGTATGATACTTGGATTATGTCCCAATAAAACTGCCCATAAGAAATTAAATTAAAAATAAATAAATAACTTTATAGGAAGAAAGACTGAAGAAGCTAGAAGAACACAGCTGTAAGGACAAGCCTTACATCCAAGAGGGTCCTAGTGATTGTGCAGTTGAAAGGGAAAATAAAGAGACAACAGACAAAGCATGTAAGGGCTCACCTCTTCCATAGAGTCAGGAACAAGAGAGAGAGAGAATGTATTCTTTACAGGCTTAAATAGTCTTGGGCTAGCAAGCCCCAGTAAGCACATAGGTAACAAGGTGTGCAGATACCGGAGGCACATTTGTAACAGGATGGGCAGGTACTAGAGGCACATATATAATAGGATGGGCAGGTACTAGAGTTAAGATGGCAGCTCTTAACTAGAGTTAAGATGTCCCTGGCCTTTCTCCAGGGAATCAATCTATGATCAGTATCAGAAGGGAATCGGCTGTGCTTTGGGAAGGGTGGACAATAGGACCTGATTCTTTTTAACTGAAGATAGCTTCCAGGCATATCGTAAACAGCCATGTACTTGTAAGAATCATTTTAACGTAGCACTATTATGGGGGGAGTTTGTGGGGATGATTTTTAGTCAGGAGAATGTGAGTAGGATTCACCTCCAACCCACAAATGAAAGGCCTTCCTCCACTAGAGCTTTGGCCTTCCAGACTCTTTATCCTGAGCGTAGAGAATTCGTCTGTCTACACTCTTGTCCCAGTCTTTAGTTTCCCACATACAGCCTTTATTCAAAGGAAGTCAGCCTTTGGAAGCCCAAGTTAAAACAAGCCACTCGGCCTCCATTTCCTCTCTAACTCTCCTCCACAGGGAGATCGACCATCCACAGCTGACAGTGGTTGCAAAACCAGTAAGAAACTACAGGAACGATTCCTGAAAATATAAGCTTGACCTTGACCTCACAGCATCTGTTTAAAATTGGTGAATTTTACTGTATCTAAAACATGTCTTAAAAAATTCAAGTAAAAAAAAAATTCAAGTAACTGAAAAGACTCAGTGAATCATAAAAAATTGCAAGAAAAATAGATGATGAGACTATCAAAAAAAGTTGGAAAATGTCATAAAATACCGGGGAAATTTTGCATTAATGATACTTTGTAAGAATCTTTAAACCGTCAATTAAGGAGAACTGGATATATCAGGTGACATATTAAGAGTGTGGCTTATGGAAGAAAGATGATTCTGAACTACTAATCTACTAATGGGGGGAAATGGTGGTAGCCCTATATTTGAAAAAATAAAATCAGTGAGCAATATACATTTGAATGATTTCAATTACTAAAATATTTAATATATTTTGTTTGTTTCATCTACTTCATCCCACCTTTCAATTACATGGCAAGCTCCTAGTCTACATTACAACAGCGCAGAGACTCCGGACTGTACCATTCCATGGTCAGCTTGCAGCCCTCTTCTCCCCTGATCTGGGTCACTGAACTGCTCAGATCTGGGCTTTCAGATTTATTAGTGCTTCTACCTAGGTAGAAAAGAGCAAGAAACTGTAAACCAATCATTTTTGATACCATGCAGTTGGCTTATGTCCCTCTGGCTTTATTGAGAGGCAGGGCAGTGTTGGGGGGGGAAAAAGCCAATGTCCTAATCAGTTGATTAGATGAGAAGGTACAGGGTATTGCCAGACCTACAGCTATATAGCTGCCTTCAGGAGACTTCGAAAATGGTCCTTATGGGCAAACCTCTTGAGGACTCACCAGGCTGCTGCGCTCTCTCTTTCCGTCCCCTCCTCCCCTCCTCACTCCCTCTCCTTCCCAATCCTCCCCTCTCTTCCTCTCCTTCCCTCCAGTCGTGGTGTCTTGACAATCTCACCTAATTCCGCTACCTTCTCCAATCTTTCTTACCCGTTAGCTTTCACTGCCTATGCATTTGCATGGACATGGTCAGAAAGGACCACCAGCTGCAGTCCCCGTTCACTTAGAACTCACTATCTAATTGACTTTGTCTCATTGTCTTTTAGTTCCAATTCTCGAGAAAGGATCTAATAGATCATAGGCCAGTTCTTTTCCGGAGAGCAGGATTTATGAGTGTAAAATGGCTGCTAGTCGGGCCAGCTCCAGGGTCTGAAAACCTATGCGGTCTACAAAGGGCCCCTTGCTCAGAAGGCCCCTCCACTTGATTTGAATGTTCTACTGTCACCATCACAAAATTCTTCCGATTTTTGAACAAATCTTTTTTTTTTTTAAACATTTTATTGGGGGCTCATACAACTGAACAAATCTTAACAAGGAAAATTGTCTTTACATTTTGTAGAGAACGCCAAAAACTATGTGCTGGTCTTGCTACTAGCTGGGTCTTGATGTGGGGCAAGGTTTACTAATATGGGAGAACTCTGAGGAAATATTGGAATGCGGGAGATATTTGGTGTATTTATCATCTTTTTTCTCAGAATTAGGTTTCTTCCTGGGTTTCCCTTCTCTCATATGCCTGTCTAGTTCCCTCATTCCTCCAGCCATCAAATGGGCTAAGTTCTGTACCACAAACAGATAGATGTAGTGCCTTGTCATGGAACTTAAAGTCAAGCCAGACTTAACTCAGTTCTAGAATTAAAGAATCCATTAAGGAGTTCCCATCCTTTTGCTCTGAAGCAAGTGGCTGCTCTTGCGATCACTCAGGCAAGGCCAACAGAACAGCAAGCGGAGGCCTTCACGGCAAATCAGAGCAGGATCAATAAGCCAGTACGGTTCAGACCAAAATTTCCTTTCTTGCCTCACACCAAGCACACAGAGTCCCAACAGATGGATAACAATGTAACACAGCAAGTCCAAAGGCCCAAATAAGCTTGCTTCTAGCTGGCATTAACAACCAAAGACATTTTACCTGCTATGAAGTGGCGTACACAGCACCAGGAAGTGGTAAGACTCAGGTGGTTCCACATCCTTGATTTAATTTTTGTTTTTGTTTTTTAAAGAAAGACTCCTCACAAACAGCTGGGACTGAGCATAAGGAGGCAAACCCTGGCTTTCTCGGGGATGTGTGAGAAGGACCGAGGGAGGTGACCGTGACACTAGTGCAGTACCAAGGGGATCAGGAGGGAACAAAGGTCTAGCACAGAGGCAGATGCAGAATACATCAGGGAGTCCTTCAGAGACGCCAAAGGCCCCTGACTCCTCTCCAGGCATGGTTCATATCAAAGGTGAAGGTCAGATTCAGTGGCAGATGCTTCCTTGAATCACTCAGGGATGACAAAGCAACCAGGAGTAGCTGAGTCTAGTGGTTGAAGATATCAAGGTCCAGGACTGACCGGCATTTTTCTAAATGCATAGATTTATGACTATTAACTTTGGAATTATTCATTGCTGAGATTAATAACCACCTTTCAAGATGCTCATCTGCTTTGTGGTAAAACGTCCTTATGTTGACATTATTAGAGTATCTGGTATGATCTATTTGCTGCAATAAGGCTAGTTAACTCTGACAGAGACTGCTAGCCTCTCTCCTTGTAGTAAGAAAACACCTGAGTCTTGACTGGTGGCATGACTGCCCAGTTACTGTTTTATTTATCACCCCTGGCAGTGATATCTATGTGGTGTGTAGAAGAGTACAAGTTTTCCAATACAATGTTATTGGAAATGATGCGTGCAACTTTAGCATCCTATTAAAGATAAACCACGTACTTGGGACACCTTATTTCCCTCTCTGCTCGGGCTAGAAAAGGCTACAACAGCAGCAGCAGCCTTGACCCAGAGAATGGCAGAGACAACAATGTGTTTTCAACAAGCTAAGCCCATCATCAATTCAGGACTGTGAAGTGGGAGGAAAAAATAAGTATGCTTCAACCCATTGTGTTTAGGGGTCTCTTTGTTATAGCCAGGTAGCCTATACCGAACTACCCTGCTTAGGGAGGGCCTAGTCTGTGCCAGGCACTGGGCTGGAGGTCCCTCACACACATCATCACACTCAGTTCTCTCAGCCATGCTGTGAGTAGAGCACTAAGATCCCTATTTCGCCCATTGGGGAATTGAGGTTCAGAGAGGTTAAGATCCTTCTTTAAGACTTCAGAGCTATAATTAGCATAAAATTCCAAATTGGGGCTGTTTGACTATACATTTCTTGCTGTCTCTTCCGCCTTCCGCTACTGAGCCTTTCAAGAATTTCACTTTTCCAGCTGGTCGAGTCTGTAGAAATGTCTGTTGCACATCGCAGAATATTCCCCTGGCCAAACCCCACTTTCCCCACCACCCAGTGGACAGCTCTACAGGCATTCATATTAAAGGTAATAAAAAATAGTGGGATGAGCTCTTTCCAGCTATGTTGCCTACTCCTTTAATTTTGTCTGTAACATTTCTTTAAATCATTTTATTAGGGGCTCAGATAACTTTTATCACAATCCATACATACATCAATCGTGTAAAGCACAATTGTACATTCATTGCCCTCATCATTCTCAAAACATTTGCTCTCCACTTAAGCCCCTGGCGTCAGAGCTCTTCATTTTTCCCCTCCCTCCCTGATACCCCCTCCCTCATGAACCCTTGATAATTTATAAAATATTATTTTGATATTTATAAATTATTATGAACCCTTGATAATTTATAAAATATTATTTTGATATTTATAAATTATTATAAATTATTTAGAAATAACAATAGATAAATTATTATTATATCTTACACTGTCCAATATCTCCCTTCACCCAGTTTTCTGTGGTCCATCCCCCAGGGAGGAGGTTATATGTAGATCCTTGTAATTGGTTCCCTCTCTCCACCCCACCCTCCCTCCACCCTCCTCTTGTAAGATTCTTAATGAGGTTTTTTTTCTGTGCACCAAGAAGACATTTTCCTTCATATCTTCCCTGTTCTGACAAATAACTGAAGGGAAACTACAAGGCTGTTAGAAGACTTAGCCTTTCAATTATATGATTCCTATTGCATTTATATCTTTTTAATTATAGAAGAATTTCATCAGAATATATAATATTCTTTACTTACATACACAGCATAATGGTGACTATACTGATTTTTTTAATTTGAGGAATTCTTAATAGCAGGAAGGTAATGAGTTAGATAGACCTGAACTCTAGCAATTCCTTGCCTTATTTTATGATTTAGAATCAGGAAGTGATGAGATTAAAAACATACCCATAACTTGAGAATACCATCGTGACATGTGGTATCTGGAGAGTATAAGTCACATAAGTAACAAATATTTGCTCAGTTTACTAAATGTCAGGTGACCCACCAATTGTCTGCAGTTTTTCATACTGTGGTGGCTTACAAGGGGCTATAATGCTGGAAGTTATGCCACCTGTATCTGAAATATCATCAGGGTAATCTACGGGGAACAGGTTTCAGAACTTCCAGACCAAAACAGACTAGGAAGAAGGAAGAGGAGGGCCACTTCTAAAAAATGAGCTATTAACAACCTTGTGAATCACAGCAGAAGAAATTCAGCTCTACTGCCAGGAGATGATGTCCTCAGGATGGAAGGCACTCAGAGTGAGACAGTGGGGGGGGGCAGGGGGCAGCATCCTCAAAGTAGAGTCGACTCAGTGGTGTGGATGGTGGAACGCTTGCAGGACCTACATTTGCTACTGGGGCGTGGCTCAACGTGAGAAGAAACAGCGGCAAACATCCAACAGGAACATGGAATGTATGAACTATAACTCCAGGAAAAGTGGAAATAGTAAAAAAATAAAACATGAGTATCCTAGGCATCAGAGAACTGAAATGTACCAGTATTTGGCCATTTGAATTGGACAGTCATATGTCTTACTATGCCAACAATTGCTCACATATAGTTTCATGTTGAAGCTGAAGACAGTGAAAACAAGTCCATGGAAGTAACGCTACCACCTTGAGTATGTCTACCTGAAGTTAGAGAGCATCTCAGAAGCGGATCTGAGTCATTGAACATTAATGACAAGAAGACCTGATGAGTCGTGGTGTGACATCAAGAACATCATATATGAAGAAAGAAAAATGTTATTAAAAAGACAGAATCACAAAGAAAAAATCACAATGGATGTCTGAAGTGACCTTGAAACTTGCTAATGATCATAGAGTAGCTAAAGCAAGTGGAAGAAATGATGAAGTAAAAGAGCTGAATGGCATCTAGAGAAGGCAAATTATTATAATGAAATGTGTAAAGGCCTGGAGTTAGAAAGACAAAGGGGAAGAACACACTCAGCACATCTCAAGCTGAAAGACTCAAAGAAAAACTCAAGCCTTGAATTGTCATATTGAAGAAGTCTAAGGGAAAAATATTGAAAGGATGCAGGAAGCATTCAAAGAAGATGGAATGGGGCCAGCCCCAAGCCCAACTACGTGGACACCCCGCCCCCTCCCCACAGAAGAATTCACTTCAGCTACAGCTCAGGGAGAGGGACATGTCTGATCACAGCACACAGGAGCAAATGAAGGGGAAAGAAGAGAGAGTGGAGCACATCCTGGCCCACCAAGCCCTGAGGATGATATTCCTGCTCAGAGCAGCCTATGCACAGAGGACCATAGGGCCGCCCACACGACGAAACATGATGTCCTTCACTGACTCATAGCACTATGAGGGACAACACTAGAGGCACAGTGTGGGAATTGTGCCCAATCTGACCCCACCACACCAGGGTGAAATGCTAAGGGCGTGTAACAGAGCAGTAAGGGGAGCAAAGCAATGAAGTCCCCGGGGATTGCCAAAAATAGACTTTGGGGCCAGGGCTTGATACCCCATCAGACTGGACTGGAAAACACTCCTAAAGGTCAACAAATGACTTAGAACTAGTTGTAGGCTTTTCTTTTTATGGACATTGGGCCTCTACTCAAGTATACCCTCAATGCAAGAACACTTTGCTCTAATAACCAGGCATTTGGTGATGCTCAACTTCCTGACACGATTGCTGAGGACAAAATGGGTGCATAAGCAAATGTGGTGGAGAAAGCTGATGGTGCCTGGCTATCAAAAGATATAGCATCTGGGGTCTTAAAGGCT
>NW_022103898.1:62374455-62375253 GCF_000313985.2 Echinops telfairi
TTTTGGGAATGATGAGGGCAACAAATGTATAGATGTGCTGTACACAATTGATCTATGTATTGTGATGAATTGTATGAGCCCCAATAAATTGATTTCAAAAAATAAATAAATAAATAAAAAACAAACAAACAAACAAACAAAAAATAAGCGATGGATAATGTTGCAAAGTTTGGGAATTTAGGAACACTTAATTGTGCTACTGTGGAACCTGTAAACAGATCAAGAGACAGTTATTTAAAACAGAGTCAGGGAATACTGCATGGTTTAACATCAAGAAAAGTGTGTATCAGGGTTGTATGTTAAGCAAATAATCTGAGAACTGGACTATATGAAGAACAACACAATATAAGTATTGGAAGAGGGCTTATTAGCAACCTGTGATATGCAGATGAAACAACTTTGCTTGCCAAAAGCGAAGAGGATTGGAAGCTCTTTCTGATTAAGAGCAAAGACTACCAGCTGTGTTACGAATTGAAATTCAGTGCAAAGGAATCCAAAATCCCCACAACTGGACCAATAGACAGCATCATGATAAATGGAGAAAAGATTAAAGTTGTCAAGGATTCCATTTTATTTGGAGCCACAGTCAACACACACCGAAGCAGAAGTCAAGAAACCAAATGGCATACTGCATTGGGAAAACATGCTGCAAAATAGCTCTTTCAAGTAGTAAGGAAAGACAGTGTCACTTTCAGGATTAAGGTGAGCTGACCATAATATTTTCAATCACCTCATTTTACACATGTGAAAGATGGACGTTGCATACGGAAGCCCTCAGAAGAAATGATACAACTGAAT
>NW_022103898.1:62376201-62378244 GCF_000313985.2 Echinops telfairi
AACAAAGGAAATTGTTGGCCTGAACGAACTTGAGAAGATATTTATTGACTCACCCTCTAGCCACCTCCAGGCTACTCCATGCAGGACCTTCACCCATACACAGGGTGGGAAGCATGGGGTTTGGCTTTGGAAATGCCCAGCTCAGATTATTATTCACCCATCTCCCATTGCTATTACTGTGTAACTTCCTACATCCACCCAGAATCAGAGGCTTCCACGAGTTGTTGGAGCTAGCAAATAAGAACAACTGTTTCAAAATCCAATTTATCACATGACTTGTCCCATGCAAGCCAAGGAAATTATTTCATATCTCTCAGGCTCAGTTTTATGATCTCTCACACAAGGTTTATGATACCCATTATCCTTATACACAGTAGGATTTCTTTATGAGGGTCTGTTATTTGCATTCTGATGCCATTTTGTTCTATTAATTGTCCATCTTCCATTAAGTAGGAATGTCTATTACATGATTCTACCTCTCCCTCCTTGGTAATGGACATGAGATTCAAGCTGACCAGAATGCTGCATTTCCATGCTCAACATGATTGACTTAGAATCGGCACATGATACAAGCTGGGGCAATCAGAGTTCCGCTGGGAAATTTCTGTTATTGAGAACATTCTTTTCTCTGCTATCAAGGATTATATGGATGACACAATCCTTGAACTATGTGGACTATCTTTGTTTCCATCTGGAAGTAATCTGCTTGGAAATAAAGCCACCAGAAAGAAAATTAGAGCCAATAGAGAAAGAGGGTGAAAGTTTGAAAGACTAAATCCTGGTATTTCTGAAATGAGAGCTGTCTAGGGCTTTGAAGCAGTCCAATTGGGTTCAATCGTAGTCAGGGCAATGAAACTGGAATGGATGAGAATTTGAAAAACGTGGGTGCCTGGAATGATAGCTGGGAAGGGAAAAAGTACAGGTCCAAGCCCTGGAATGGGAAATTTGGAAACTTCAAGACACAATGGGTCCTTTCAGGACCTTGATTAGCATACTGGATTATCGCTAGGATGGTAGAGATTGAGGGAGGGGGATCCCTAGTGGTGCAGTAAGTAAGCACTTAGTTACTCACAGAACACAGTAGCCCCTCTAGGAAAAAAGATGTAGCAGCCTGCTGCCAGGAAGATTTACAGCCTTGGAAACCCTAAAGGGAAGTTCTACCCTGGTCATTAGTGTCACTGAATCAGAATCAACTTGACAGCAATGAATTTGGGTTTAGCAGTAGAGCACGAGCAGCACACATCCCAAGAAGAGAGCTTAGCTGCCATCTTTCAGCTGAGCATCAGTGTTTCAGACTCTGCCAGGTCACATGTTGATTTCTATGTAACATGCACACTGCCCTTGTTTTCTAAGAGGCAGATTATTTATTTGCTGTTGTTTTTTAAAACCAGATTGTCAACTGCAATCTTCCCATTCCATTTATCATTCCAGGTGGCCATGTTTTGTACATTCTAATCTGTCCTGGTTTTGCTTTGTTGGCCATGATTGAATGGGAAGAATTAGTATGAAGCCCTGGATTTATCCCTTAACTTTTGGTTGCAAGCATCAATATAAATTGCAACCCCCCTCCACCCACTACCCACCCAAGATGCTAGTTTCTAACTACATTTGGCCTAACACACTATTTAAAAAATACATTATTTTCCATCTCCACTGACTTATGTATCTTCTAAATTACAGGTACTTATTTTTATTTCTAATTAGTATTAACTTTAAAGGATCCTGAGGAGCTCTGAAGGCATCGTGGGCTGTGAGTTGGGTTGCTGACCACAGAGTGAAGGTTCAACACTTTGTTCTATTAACCTGGCATTCCATGATGCTCGCCTTCCCGACATGATTGCTAAAGACAAAGTGGGTGCATAAGCAAATGTGGTGAAGAAAGCTGATGGTGCCCGGCTATCAAAAGACATAGTGTCTGGGATCTTGAAGATCAAGTCTTTAAGCGGCAATCTAGCTGAGAAGCAACAAAGCCCACATGGAAGAAGCACACCAGCCTGTGTGATCACGAGGTGTCAATAGGATCAGGTATCAGGCATCAAAGAA
>NW_022103898.1:62379898-62382378 GCF_000313985.2 Echinops telfairi
GGACCAGACCATTGTGATCCATATGGTTTGCATGAATTGATTTCCTTGGTAGATTACTAGGTTTCTCTTCCTCACTTGTCTTAGTCTGGAAGCTTCACTGAAATCATTCATCATCATAATAGCATGCAAGCCTCCTTTAATGCTTGCAATCCACTTGCACAGGTGAGGCACACTGGCTGGGATTTGAACCCGAGTCTTCCTCGAGGAAAGCAAGAATCCCACTTTGGAACTATCCTCTCAGGCAAAATGCTAGATGTGATCTCTGTTCACACTCAGATAAGCCCTGAGAGGTGGGTCCTATCAGTGGTTATCTCCATCTTTGTCTTTTTGTTTTTCTTTCTCGTTTTCTTTTTCTTTTGGTTTTGCATGAAGAATCAGACTCCAGGAAGCTAATCACCACAACTAAATCATATGACCCTAAACCCATTTTCTATCTTTGTGGGACTTAGTATTTCCTAAAATCTTTATGTAAAAACCATTTAAGAGTTAAATGAGCTATGCAGTTATTCCCCCCTGGTAAAGGGCAAGAATCTTATAAATAACTCTTCTCTGTGTGCAAATAAACTTTAAATAGTCACATATTGAACTTTGACGTTTTAGACATTATGCCATCAATAGATCTGATTTTACAGACAAGAAAGCCATGCCCTGCTGGTTAAAAAGCTTGTGCAGAGCTTGCCCGCAGGTACACTCTGAGGAGAATGCAGGTTTCCTTGGGTTAGGTTTGGTACTCTCCCTGCTACATCAAACTGCCACTCAAAACAGAGCACCCCTGACATTTATAAATTAAATAAGCCTAAAAGGCAGGATTGAAAGGACCCCAGAGGATTTCCCCATAAAGGTCATCGGATAATTGGGTAAAGCTGGGCTGTTTTCTCTTGGCTTGAATCTCAGCATAGTTTTGGACCAGAAGAGACAAGAAATCTGCCTACACATTTTTGAAAATTAATGGTCAATCTCCATTGAATTTTCTTAGATTAATTGCAAAGGAAAATTACATGGCACACATCACATAAAACTTGCTAAAAAATAAAATCCTCTTCAGTGCTCCTGTCGACAGGTGCTAAATTTAAGAAAATTGTGATTCATTGTATTACCATCTCTATTTCTGATGCCGTGAGAGAAGTTTCACAATATATATTTTTTAAATTCCCCCTGCTCATATATCTCTCTACAGCTTCATTTATGACCCCCATTAAAACAAACAAACCTCTCCCTTATTCTCCATTTCTCCTTCCAAAGGAGGAGTCTTGCCCCTCAGGTTTTCCCACATATCTTTCACCTCCTGTTCCTCATTTCTATCTTCTGGATGGATTGATTGCTCCTTTGATTATAATAGCTCCACAATCATATCCACATACATCAATTTAGCCTCTTTGAGGTTACTTCTTCTTTCCAATAATGATCCCAAAGCACAAGGCTCAGAAGTGAGCCGTACTTACTTATTATTGTTTATATATTAGTATTTTCCTTACATATCAATATTTAAGATGTTTCTGCTCACTGCAAAATTCAAGTGATAGGAAGTCAGATAGTCTGAATGTTTCCTGAACCAGAGATCTAAGGAGACTATCAAGCCAGTTCGTTTTCTGTAGACACAACTTTATTAAGTCTAAACCACCTCAAAGAAAATCAACAGTATTTATTAGGCACCATGCTCGTGCCTATGCCAACACAGGCAGAAACATCCTCCCTGTCTTCAGATAGCTTACAACGTGCTAGGCAAAGACACAATCACATCTAGGCTCTAACTGCAGCTCTGCCGTGAATGTTAGGAACTTGGATGAGTTATTTAATCTCCCTGGGCCAGAATAAAAGGTTGTCATGGGAATTGCGTAACCATGACTCTCTTAACAGAGGAAAAGAAACAAAATCAAACCCACTGCTGTGTAGTCAGTTCTGACTCATGACGACCCATGTGCTACTGCTCTTTAGGGCTATATTGGCCGCAACCTTTATGCCAGCAGATCACCAGGCCTTTCTTTCACAGCACCACTGAGTGGTGTGAATTGCCAACCTTTAGGTTAGCTGTCAGCTCTAGACTGTAAACTGTCTGTGCCAACCAGGGACCTGAAGGAAAATTAAGCCACCTGGATTCATTCAAGTTTAGATTCACGCCACACTCCATTAGTTTTTACTTACCCCACACTCACGTTACAGAGGAGAACTGACACATTTCACATAGCTTTAAGACTAAGACCAAATTCATCTGTTTTAACTGGTTAATCCTCTTTCATCTACATTATGATTTCTGAGGAACAAAGAGCCTCATTCTCAGTCGCTATATGAGAAGGCCTCAACCAGTTCACGGAAACTTCCCACTGTTTCCAGTCCCATTTTTTCCACAAACCTTGCTGAAAGTCAGTTTTATTGGTATAAAAATCACATATTATATAATTGAATAGTTCAGTTACATTAAGAAGAGGTGTATAATAATCACAACCACAATCAATTTTTAAAAATCATTTTATTGGGGGCTC
>NW_022103898.1:62383338-62387385 GCF_000313985.2 Echinops telfairi
ACATATGTACATGCCTTTATTTAGACCTCTATAAATGCCCTTTGCCTCCTAGTTCTTTCCTCTAGCTCCTTTTACTTTCCTCTCACAATCAATTTTAAAACATTTTCTTCTTGTGCTCCTTGTTGTTAGTTTCCCATTTCCCCCATCTTTTCCTGTTATACCCCCAAGACACTCGGCATCCATTTACAATAGACTGTCTCTATAGGCTCACCTATTTTGAATTTCATAAACAGAAAAGCATACAAAACAAATAAACAAAAACCCTAACAACAATAACAAAGTAAAACAGAAAAAACCTCAATGGAAAAGAAGGTAGAAAATATTAAAAATTAGAACAAAATTAAAATGGGCCTAAAGGGAGTTCAATGTTGCAGATACAGTTAGGTTAAAATTTAGCACTCTATCAATTGATCTCCCTTATTGTCAAGTAATTTTTTTTCTAGTTTTGACATTTTTTCTGCTTTCTTTTAAATTGAGGTTATCTGTTTTACTTTGTTATTGCTGTAAGCTGTTCTTTAAAATTAATGTTTTTCTGTATATGAAATTCAGGATAGGTAAATCTAGAGACAGTAACTGGATTAATGGTTCCTTGGAGGGTATTTGCAAGGACGGTTGGGAAGAAATAGGGAGCTAATCACAATGAGTATGAGGATGAAAAAATATTCTTCACTGGTTGTAACCCTGGTTGTAATGATTATTATATCGCTTCTTGATGTGATTGAACTATTGAATAGTATATGAATTATATTCCAATAAAACTTGGGGCGGGCGGGGCAGGGGAGAAAGGGAGCTCAAACGATAAGGTGTTAAATTACAAGCTAATTGTATCTGTAATAGTCCACTTTCCAATGCACTCTGCATGATTGTTGTTGTTGTTATGTCCCCTTGAGCCTGTTCCAACCCACCGTGACCTTATGCACAACAGCCCGGTCCTGCACCATCCTCACAATTGTTCCTGTGCCTGAGCCCATTGTTGTAGCCACTGTGTCCACCCATCTTGAGGGCCTTCTGCTCCTACTTTACCTGACTCTCTACTAAACATGCTGTCCTTCTCTGGGTCGGGTCAATTCTGACAACATGTCCAAAGTATGTACAGGGGCGTCTCACACCCTTGCTTCTAAGGAGCATTCCAGCAGTGCTTCTAAGAGCAAGTCTATTCACACACCCCTGACCGCTGGTCAGAGGGAATTCACCAGAGACTTACTCCACTTATATTTCCCCTTCACTTTTTAAACGGAAACAAATTTAAAATGGGTCAAAAGGGAAAGCAAATGATAAGCAATTGTATTTTAACCTGACTACATCTGCCATAATCAACTTTAAATGCTGTCTATCTAGTAAGAATTATGGTCAGAAGGTTTCACTGGAAGCTTAATCCGTGTGCGCACCTTGCAAATGGATTGTGGGCTTCCACTATCATCCATAGCCTTCTGTAAAGCAGGTGTTTACAATTTATGTTCTGAAACTATTCCCTCCTTCATATGTGGGTTTTATTATTTATAATCTTTGATCACAGTCTGGTGTGCTTCTTTCATGTGAACTTTCTATACAGTTTTTGAAGCCCCCTTGAATAATTATCATCTGATGCTCTCATTGGACTTACTTTGGATTTAGAGCTCAAGATTAGGCTCTAAAGGTCTTTAACTGAAGTTGAAAAACAAGTAGATTTTAGGTGACCAGGTTTTATTCTGAATTCAAGGGAGAGGGCTCCTATCTATGGTGCTTCATTTGATTGTGAACCATTTTACCCTCTGATAGCCATTTTGAAACTATTTTCCATAGTCTATTATCATTATGCAAAATATTGGAAATGGTTTGGCTAATGTTATTAACAAGTGACCTTGGGGGGTGGGGGCTGTCAGTAGCCATTCTCAGTCTCCCTCTCCCAAATTCGAGGATGTTCTTCTCTGATGATATGTTTGACTTCAGATAATTATTACAATGTTCAAAGTACTCTCAAGGCACTGAGCCACAAGAAGTATTTCTCTGCGATATTATAATTCATAGGTAATGTTTACACTGCCATGGCCTCTACAATACTCAGGAAGACAATCAACCTGGCTTGTTCTGGGACACATTTCATTCTGTTCTGAGAAGACAACTTTGGGATCTGAGAGGCAACGAATGCTGCATCTTCAGTTTTGACACACAACCTTTACCTGATTCGTTGTCATTCTTCCGGTAACACTTACCCATTTTCCAATCAGTGGGGCTCCCATGCCTACATTTGGGTGAGCTGGCTTTGGATTGGGCCTTTGGTCCTCCTGTTACTATATTTCGCTGGAACTGCATGACCAGGCATAGTGGAGTGGGTGGGAGGGCCCATGGGGCAGACGTAGGAAATCTAAACTCAGAGCTGATGTTTGCAACCGATACATGCAGGGGGTGAGGGTGGGGTATACCTAATTATTAACAACTTAGAAGGGAAGTGTTTATTCCAGAGCTAACCCTCCAAAGTTGTTGTTGTTAGTTGTCATCACATCAAGGAGCTAGTTTGGTGACAGGGATGTGGGAAGCATCGTCTTGAAGAGCTGCGCCTTGCTCAAGTCTATACGGAACACGGTGGTGGGTTGTGTGCGCCCTCAGGGGAGGCAAGAGGGGCCCACAGAACAAAGAAAGCAACGAGGCAGGAGGTACTGAATTTAGATCCGTTTGTCTCCACGTTTTGTCAGCCCGCGGCTCTGTTTGAGAACTGAGCCATCAAAAGCGAATGAGAGCAAAACCCTTCCTGTTCTGACTGTGTGTTCCGTGTGGTCACGTTTGAACTGGACTGACTCCCATAGGGACAGACACCGTTTCAGACGGAGAGTTTGTATAGAGTACATTGTAGGTGAAAACATTTATACTCTCCAATAAAGTATCCCAGACCCCTGAGGGTACAGTGATGAAGCCTGGGCTGTAACCAAAAGCTTGGCGAATTTGAACCCACCAGCTGCCCTGTGGGAGGAAGTCTGCTTCAGTGAGGCATACAGTCCTGAAAACCCGGGGGGCTGGCGATGCTCTGTCCTGTCGGGTTGCTGTGAGTTGGATTTGACTTGGTGTCAATGAGTTAATGAAGACACTCAATAATTTTCTCATTATTAAATGGAGCCTACATCCACAAGACATTTCAAGAAACAGTTCTCCTTGTAGCTACAGATAAGGATTTCTCTGACCGCCAGCTCTTTACCAGACCTCTGTTCACAAGGCAGAAAGTAATTATACTTGTATGATAGGCTGGTGATATTTGTGAAAAGTAATTGGCCAAAAGAGGAGAATATGCAGATAGACTTAATAATTTGTCTATCAATTTTGTTCTCTGCTTGGGAGTTATTAACATATAAATTAACTCGCAAAACATTCTGAACAGTGCATGAACTCTAAAAACCATTTGAAAACATAAAACCAGGCTCTTACGGTTTCTCTTCACATATGAGACATTCTCATATGGAGAAAGAACTCAAGACTCCAAAAAACATGGGGGACCGCCTCTCTGTGCCACCGTATTCTAAGTCACTTCCAAAAAAATGCCTCCTTTAAATGTTGGGCACAGATCTCTTGCCAAACATGCCGGCAGAAGGCAGAAAATGGAAGCTTCAGAAAGTCTGCCATCATGTCCAGGCGTGCCAAGCACTGCTCACCTGTTTGACACGCCTGCTTCGCGTGTTGTTCCAAAGACAAGGTGTGACGCTGTGAAGAGCCCACATGGGAATATACGGCTCAAATGTCTACTGCAAAGCCCAGGAGCTGCTGTCACTGTTTACCATCTGGCCTCAAACGTTTCTGAAACCCAGGAAGTGGATCATGCCCAAGAGGTCTAGCATAGGCAATTTAAGAATAACTGCTAAAAATATTTATAAATGCCCATGAGCACTAGATGACTCAGTAATCAGTAGAAATATATTTAAAAATATATTCACAGAGACAAACCCAGAGCCACTGTCATTAAGTTGATTGTGACTCATAGCAACCTAGATGAGGTTTCTGAGGCTGTAAATCTTTTTTTTGTTTTTTAAAAATCATTTTATTGGGGGCTCGTACAGCTCTTATCACAATCCATCCATCCAT
>NW_022103898.1:62388426-62393625 GCF_000313985.2 Echinops telfairi
TCATTATATAAAAATGTATATACATATGTACATGGCTGTCTTTAGACCTCTATAAATGCCCATTGCCTCCTAGTTCTTTTCTTGAGGCTATAAATCTTTACCAGAGCAGACAACCTCATCTTTCTCCCCTGGAGTGGCTGGTGGATTTGAGCCATTGACCTTGTAGTTAGCAGCCCAAAGCCTAACCCACAACGACAGCAGGTCAGAAATCAAATGGCATAATGCACTGGGAAAATCTCTTGCAAAATATCTCTTTAACTGTTAAAAAGCAAAGATGTCACTTTGAGGACTAAGCTATGACAGACCATGGTATAGCTGAACAGTGAATATGGAAAACTGAAGAAATGCTGGTGCCTTTGAATTAATAGTGTTAGCAAAGAATATTCAATATACCATGAACTGCCAGAAGAATTAATAAATCTGTTTTGAAAGAAGTACAGCTAGAATACTCCTTAAAAGTAAAGATGAATCGACTTCATCCCATTGACCTTGGATATGTTATCAGGAGGGTCTGACCAACTCCTGGAAAAGGATGTCATGCTTGATCAAGTAGAGGGTAGTTATAGAACAGGAAGACCCCCCAATGAGATGGATTGATACAGTGGCTACACATGTAGAACACAGACTGGCCACCGGATCTGTGCAACCAAACACTGCCTTAGAAAGGTGGAAATTGACAAAAAGAAAGGTGGAAATCTAGGAGGAGGAAGGAGAAGTAGACTCCTTAAGTGAGAATGTAGGCAATCCACCCCTCTAAATCTCATAAATACTGAACTTATTTGTGGGTTTGGGTGGAAAACTTTTCTTTTGGTCAAACTTTATCTTCCTAGGGATAGTGATAATCGATGATGAATGATGCTACTCTAGCTACAATCCCTGACAATTAGCACCATTGAAAAGCTCTGAGATTGGCTAGGTTAAAGGTTTCTCCTTGAACATCTAGTACGTGGATTTCCAAATGTATTTGGCCTACCATGACTTTTCAACAATTAAAAAAAAGTTGTACTATAATCCAAGATAAAGTATAGGTATCTGCTTTTGTACCTTTCCTGGATCTTTCCAGCATCCCCAGCGGGTGGTATCTCTCACTTTGGGAAATGTTGGTTTAGTACTTTATTTATTTTTAATCATTTTATTGGGGTCTCATACAATTCTTATCACAATCCATACATCCATCCATTGTGTCAAGCACATATGTACATTTGTTGCTATCATCATTCTCAAAACATTTGCCTTCTACTTGAGCCCTTAATATCGGCTGCTCATTTCCCCCCTCCCTACCTCCCTTGTGAACCCTTCATAATTCATAAATTATTATTTTGTCATATGTTACACTGTTTGACATCTCCCCTCGCCCTCTTCTCTGCTGTCCATACCCCTGGGAGGAGGCTATATGTAGATTCTTGTAATCAGTTCCCCCTTTCTACCCAACATTCCCTCCACTCTCCAGGCATCGCCATTCTCACCACTGGTCCTGAAGGGGTCATCTGTCCTGGATTCCCTGTGTTTCCAGTTGCTATCTGTACCAATGTACATCCTCTGGTCTAGCCAGATTTGTAAGGTAGAATTGGGATCATGATAGTGGGTGGGGGGGAAGCATTTAAGAACTAGAGGAAAGTAATTATGTTTCATCGTTGCTACCCTGCACCCTGACTGGCTCATCTCCTCCCCACAACCCTTCAGTAAGGAGGTGTCCAGTTGCCTACTGCTGGGCTTTGAGTCTCCACTCTGCACTCACCTACATTTACAATGATACGATTTTTTGTTCCTTGATGCTTGATACCTGATCCCTTTGACAGCTAGTGGGCTCACAGGCTGGTGTGTTTCTTCCATGTGAGCTTTGTTGCTTCTCAGCTAGATGGCCACTTGTTTATCTTCAAGCCTTTAAGACCCCAGACACTATATCTTTTGATAGCGGCCACCATTAGCTTTCTTCACCTCATTTGCTTATGCACCCATTTGTCTTCAGTGATCATATCGGGAAGGTGGGCACTCACTGATCTGATTTTTAGTTCTTTGATGTCTGATAACTGGTCCCTTCTGCACCTCGTGGTCACACAGGCTGGTGTGCTTCTTCCATGTGGGTTTTGATGCTTCTCAGCTAGATGGCCGCTTGTTTACCTTCAAGGCTTTAAGACCCCCGGCTGGTCTAGTGCTTTACACTACTTGCAAGGATCACAGAGATGGCATAATATTTTGGTGATAGCTATCATGAATTTAGCAGAACAATGTAATGCAGTGTTGTCAGACTGCCTGATTTTGAATCCAGGCTCCAACACACAGGTCATGTGACCTTGGACAAGGCACTCAAACTCTCTTCCACTAATTTTTTGTCTATAAAATGGGACTGATTATGAGCCACACACGAGATAAACCATATATTAGTACAATGTCTGGCACTTATTGAACATTCAATAGCTGTTATTCATGATTATAATTAGGATGATTATTTGCTAAGTGATCACTTATTTTCTCTACTCTCCCAACCCTCATGAGGGTAGTAGTTTTACTTGGGAATAGCGGAGCCAAGTGTGAATCTATGACTCTGAAGCCCAGGCTCTGAATCATAATCCTCCTGTGATTGGAGGTTTAACAGAAGGTGGATCCATGGAAATAGTTCAAGATATCTGACCCCACTCCTCTGTATCAGTTATTGAAGGACAAGAAACAAGAGAAATTAGAATGACTTAGGCATTTTTCATGCTTTCAGCAAAGTTGTTGAAATTAGACAGCTCAATTCAAAATGTAGTCTACATCCTATAACCTTTCCTGAAAATGCTTTCTTATGCCTTTTTTCCTTTCCACAAAAGGCAAACATTACTGAAATGTTTCAGTTTTTGTATGGAATAGGACATTTTTTTGGTGTTAAAATTGCAAGCATGAGGATAATTTTCTGGAACATCAAACAATTATTTATGTCTAACGATACTGGTATTGCTTAAGTGAAGTGGGCATAAGACAATTAAATTGTCAAATCCAGCCAAGAATCATGAGATTTATTAAATTATGAGGCCATCAGTAGCAAAGGAAAAGCCTTTGTCAGTTGGTATTTAGCCCGACCATTAATCTCGTAAGAACAAAACAAACAGGTTGGGGGACAGGGAAAGAGGAAAGGAGAGTCCGGTGGCTGCATGTTTTCAACACGTGCACTAGAGAAAGTTACCCCACCCCCAGCAAATTAGAGGCAACATGAGTTAGAATTATAAACTGGTTTTGGTCAAGATTTTGTCCTCAAAGATAGCGTTCTGAGCAATTGCAGTAATATATATAATGGTATGTAAGTCCTGTTTCTAGTAGGCAGAGGGGAACTCTAAGCCAAAAAAGAATAAGACAAAGAAGCTCTACCAGGGTGAGCACAGACATTTCTCCATTGATTCTCTCAGATTGGGGGACCACTTTTATCTCTAAAAATGTTTATCCCTAAAAATGAACGATCGTACCAAATACTGGAAGCATTCCACTTATCACTTGTGGTCTGTTGTCCTATGGTTGCTTAGATTGGTAGTAGATTAAGAATATGCTCATACAGTGTTACATTTCTTCTCTTTAACACACAGTCCTGAGAACAAGGTGTCCATCAACGACTGTTAGTGAAGCTAGGGGATCCGGCTAACAAGTGCCGAGTAGGTTGGCTCTTGGTGCAGCTTTTCTCAAACTGTGTGTGGAGAGAGACAGATTTTAGTGCCTTAAGATAGCCGTGGTATGGAATGAATTATCTCCTTTCCTTTGCTTCTAGAAATGAGAAGATCGCTGTTCAAGCAATTCTTTGTGGAGTTGAACGTGCTCATGGTTCTCGCATTGAGAACAGCTGCTACCGACATGGATTCACAGCAGCCCTGTCCTTTCCGGTGGGGTCATAGGTCTCACTGACATACTGAGATGGGCTAAGCTATTGGTTTGTGGCCGGATCATCGCCAGATGGCGTCAGAATCGCTTTCAAGGCCGGACTTGGGAGTCCAACTGGCTTGGGTTCAAATTCTGGCTCTGCTACCTTCAAGCTGTCCGCCACAAGGAATGCTGCATCTCTCCGTGTGTGACTTGTGAAGAATAATAACGCCGACTTCACAGAGCTGCCGGAATGATGTCATGCGGCAATGCATGGGAAACAGACTTCAGCATACAGCAAACACTCAATAAATGTAACATTCACCACTGGGAGTGACCATCTTGCGTGGCCCCCTGCAAAGCTTTCCTTTGGGGGATGTAAGAACATCACAGACCAATTAGGTTTGTCTCCTACTGAGCCATCTGCCATTGATTTTTTCAGCGGCACATCCTGGGGACTCATGCTGGTCATAAAGGAAAGGAAGCAATAAGTCTCTGACCACTGAACTGCTAAAATGAAGGGACTTGCCATTTTACACCCTCTAGGAAAGCACAGAGCAAGTGTTGCAATAGGGTCTCCTATTGTTGGTTTAAAGACTGCTGGCTGAGGGGGAAGGGACATCTGGTATGCCAGAGGGCTTTACACGACCCATTAGCAGTGTGGTCTTTGTGAGTACTTGGCCTCACTGCAGTGGGGTTTTATGAAAGAATTAACCCTCGGTAGCTTTGGCAGCAATAAAATACATGCTGTTGAAGCCTTGCTTGTTTTCTGCCTGGATATCCCTACTATGTAAGAAAGATAGGGGGGAGGGAAACTCCCCCCAGAAAGTCAGGAAGAGATGGGCAAAGAGATGTAGACAGAGAAGAGAGAGAATAAATGTATGGTAATTTTATTTTTAACTTAATTTAATATGTATTTTCTAAGTCTATTTATCCGACTATAAAAGGAATCAAAGCCAGCATTAATCCTTTTTTATTTTCATGAAAAATGTATATTGTTCCTTTTGGTTACAATGTACTACATATTCACTGTAGAAAATATGAAAGGCCTACTGAAGAAAAAAATTCAATCCCCTAAAGTATTACTATCAGGAGCCCTGGTGTGTTGGGCTATTAACTGCAAGGTCAGGAGTTCGAAACCACAAGCCCTCTATGGAAGAAAGACAGGGCTTTCTACTGCAGTACAGTTACAGTCTCAGAAACTCACAGGGGCAGTTCAACCCTGTCCTACAGGGTCACTGTGAGTTAGCCTCAACTAGATGGCAGAGAGTTTGTATTTCTTTTTCTTTTATGGTTACAACAGTCTTAGGGAGAAAGCCTTGTGAGGCTTTCTACTCCCATAAAGAGTGAGTCTCAGAAATCCACCAGGGCAGC
>NW_022103898.1:62394928-62411068 GCF_000313985.2 Echinops telfairi
GGAACAGAAAGCCTCATCTTTCTCCTGCAGAGCATCTGGTGGTTTCGAACTGCTGACCTTGCAATTAACAGCCCAACCTGTAACCATTACACTACCAAGCTTCCTCCAATTCTAAGGTAGCCTCTAAAATTCTCACCTCCTAGTTTTAAAACCCTGTATAATCTTCCTCTTTTTTAATATGTAAGGGACCTTTGGATATTATGCTGTATGAGCAAGGTGATGAAATAATTACTCCCATTATGTTATATTATATAAGATCCATCATAGCACAATAGGGAAATTCTTCTGCGGGCCTTGAAAGAGCAACTGCCATGTTATAGAGAGGGCCACGTGGCAAGGGGCAGTGGGTGGCTTCTAGGGGAGGTGAAGACAACCCCCATTTGACAGCCTGCAAGAAATCAAGAACCTCAGTCTTATAGTTCCTAGGGCTTCTTAATCCTGGCAACAACCAGTATGAGTTTGGGAGAGTATCATGAGAATCTTTGATTTCACCCTGATTTTTTATTTCACATTGAAGATTTTATTTAACTTTAATTTCAACCGTATAAGTTCTTGAACAGAGAAAGCAGACACTCCATACCTGGATTTCTCACCTAGGAAACTGGACCATAACAAATGGATGTTTTTTTAAAGCCACTGTAGTTGCTATACTTAGTGTCTTTATCACAAAACTGCTCATCTAGAACTCTACCTAGTAGGTACATTTTTCTTAGTCTTATGAATCTATCAATTCTGAAACTATTTTGTGTATACAATCCAAACCAAAGCAAGCTCATTGTCATTGATCTATTCTAACTCGTAAGGCTGGTGGTACAGTGGACTACAGTTGTAACCAACCAGGAGTCTGTAGGAGAAAGAGAAGGCGTTTTTCCTCCCATAAAGATGTACAGCTTCAGAAAACCAAAGGGGCAATTGTACTCTGCCCTGTAGGGTTGCAATGAGAATGTGTGTCCTATATGCTTGCTTGAACAAAAGAGTAAATATATCTGTTGTGGTGTACAGTATGTAGAATTTCTCACCATGGAAGAGAGAGCAATGAACACTGAATAGGGGAAGACAAGGAAGAACGCTGTAGGGTTAAATTTGGATCAGATATTTTACATGAAATTCATAATTTCTAGAATGCATAGATAATACAGGATATATTTTAAATGTACACAAAATATAACTCACGCAAAAACAAACTCACTGCTATCCAGTAATTGCAACTCCGAGTGACGCTCTAGGACAAAGGAGAACTTCCCCTGTGGGCTTCGGAGATGCTAACTCTTTATGAGAGAGGAACGACTGACATACGTGGCTTATCTGTTGGCATGATCGCTGACAATATTCTCATCGGATTTTCATTGACTGATATTCATGAACAGATCACCAGGCCTTTCTAGCTAGGGAAGTGGTTCTCAACAGAACCACTGACCAAGCGTGACTTTGTTTGGGAGATCCACTGGAAACCTGTCCACTATGTGTTACCTTGCTAGTATTCAAATTACTGGTGGGATAGCTTCCTTACCATAGGATTTATAGCCCACCACTCACTGTACGACAAACTGAGATGGGTGGCAGCAAGCAACCGGAGGCTACTCACTATGGCATCCAGTTCCATTAGCCTGCGATTTGTCTTTAGACTAGTTTTGGGGAAGAAGTTGAATGTAAGTCTTTGATTTTAGATTATTAGGATTTTCACATTTTAGGGTCTTATTTCTGTTACCCTTATTCCCATGGGTGATTGGAAAAAGTTATCATCATAAGCCACTAAAAATGTTAGCTATTCATTTTTTCACCAGCAGCATTCTATAAAATCCCATGAGGGCTTTATCATGTATAAGGTTCATCTTTAGTAACTTCTTCTCTGGGTAAACTGTTAACCTCTTCTGATGTTGATTGAAGAATTTAATTAAAAAAAACACATTTTATTGGGGGCTCATACGACTCTCCTCACAGTCCACACATCCATCCATTGTGTCAAACACATTGTACATGTTACCATCATCATTTTCAAAATATTTTCTATCTACTTGAACACTTGGGGAGAATTTAATTTTTTAAATGAGTAAAAGTTTAATAAACATTTAGAATCTCCAAGTATTTCAGAGAAGACCCTAGTCTTCATTTAATTATAAATTATGTAAAGCTACAAGAATAAAAATGCCTGCACTTTGCCTCCTCACACAACTTTCTGATGCAAAGGCTGTTGGAAAGGAAAAATAGGAGAAAGGTACAAGAAAGAATTAACTTTTACTGAATATGGTTATGTGTCAATTAGTAGGTAAACATTTGAAGCATATTACATCATTTAATCTATTATCAGTCACATGAGGGGTTAGGCACAAATGACAAAACCTGGGACTCAAGATGATTTACTTTCCAAGGATTTATAAGAAATTGGATTCAAACTTCAGTGTATCTGATAGCAAAGCCCAGGGACTCTTCGTTCTCCCTTCATGCCTCTTTATAGAGTCAACTTTCCGTTTATGAAGGCCAATATCAACAATAACGATGACTACCTGGATAAAAAGAATGAGGTGGGAAGGGAAATAACCCTCATCAGCATCAACTGCCCGAGGCCAATTCCTGTGAGGCTGAGAGTCAGATACGCCCCACGCTTCAGCCTTCCTACTAATTCTGACGCCAATTTTCCCTCACGTAGCACGCTTTACTGTTCAGTGGGGTTTTGATAGCCACACAGAACTGACAGACAATGCTCACGATAATGGGTTTTATGAAGGAAGTTAGTAGTTTACAAATGCTCATGATACAATTATCCAGACAGGACAGCCTCTTCTCATCCATGACCACAGACAGGCCTCTCCTCTGTCTTCTCAGCCACACTGCCCATTACATTGGCTCCTGGCTGGCTCATACAATGCTACAAAACTCTTTTAGGGCTTTGAATAAATGCATGGGCCTACTACTCTGCCATAAGTATCAGCTTAAAGCCACTCAACTCTCGCTTCCTGGGTCAGCAAACCTAGCTTACCCAATCCGTACCTGAAGGCACCCTATTCCACAAGCCAGCCTCCTGCCCAAAGTCACTCCGCCGTACTGGCTCTGTCACTCCGTTGACATCCCAGCTGTCTTCTCGTTCCCAGGCCCAAAGAACGTGACTCCACTCTTTTCTCTCTTGCTAGTAGTAATATTCCCCACTTCCTGAGATGGCTCTTTATACCAAGCAGGATGCCAATCACAATGATTCCTGTTCACAATCCCCTCATTGCTGAATCATATAATCCTAGCAGCATCTCCCCCACATTCTTATCCAGATCCATCAGAAAACGCCAGTTGGTGGGAGTAACAGACTATGGCTAGAAGAGTTACGTTAAATAATTCACGGCACCACACCACCACTATTACTGTCACTCGTGGAAATGCTTCATTAAAGCACTGGCTTCTAACTTAAAGCAAAAGCAAGCCAAAACACTCAGAGATATTTCTGACAGGGTGAGACACTCAACACTGCAATTCACTCTAAACATTCCTATAGTTGAATAGGTACACATTTTTAGATGACAAGGAGGGAAAAGAAACAACAGAATACAAAATATTTCCAAATCTCAAAAACTTGAAATCCCCTCCAGCTTTTTTTACACTTGATTTTGAAATCTCAAGTCTAATAATGAGGAAAATATTGTCCTGGGACTTCCACCACAATAACAGGTAGTTGTTATACATTCTTGTGTGCAGCATTTTGGTTGTGCATTAATTCATTTAAAGCAGAATTACACAGCCCAGCTTTAAAACCTGCTTCTGAAGTACTAGGTACAGCGGTTTATCATTGAATGAAAAAAACAAAACAAAACTTCTTGGTTGTGGTAGTTACATAATCTGGTACCAATTTGAGACTATTAAGAGTAATGGGGTGGAGTTTAGGCTGTCAATCAGGTTGCTGCTTGATGACCTCATTTGGAGGCACAACAGAGATAAATAGCTTGCTAGAGGTGGTACACACAGAGTCTGCTTGGTATTCCTGATGACAAGACACATGGAGCTATGCTAGAGCCCTGGAGCTGGAGGAGCCACATGGAGACCCACGCCAGCAGTGAGATGCTTATACCACGCTGAGATGCTTATGCTTATAGTGGATCCTTAAGACTTTCCACCCACTGGCCTGTGATCTTCCTGAATTCGGTGTCATTGCATGTGTTGCGTGAGTCTGAAGAGGACTTTATAGATTGGTATTGAACATATGAGGCTAATATCGGACTTAGAACTTGATCTGGACTGGGCTAGGATATTTTCTCAATATACAATTGCTCTTGTATACAATTGATCACTATACAAAAGCTCTTTCTTATACACATATGAGCGTCTATGAATTTGTTTCTCTAGTCAACCCAGACTAACACATAATTGCGCTACCCACTATAATTCTTCTTTAAGGAAAAAAAAACAAACAACCAAAGACAAAACCAAACTCACTATAACTGAGTTGATGCTCATTCATAGCGACTCTGTAGGACAGGGTAGAACTGCCCCCTGTGAGTTTCCAAGATTGTAACTATTTACTGGAGTAAAAACCCGTCTTTTTCCCTTGGAGTGGCTGTGGTTTCAAACTGCTGACCTTGCAGTTAGAAGCCAAACTTGTAGCTACTAAACCACCAGGGCTTCCTTGTCATGGAATAGACAAGTTAATTTATAATCTATCAAAATTATGTTTTATACTCAACTTTTCCCTAAGGAAATAGGAGAAAGACTGGGTGTTCGCCTGTAAACAGTTAGTGTCGGAAACTCATAGGGAACTACTGTGAGTCAACATGGACTCTACGTTAGTGAGTGTGGGTTTGTTGTTGTTTTTTTTCCCTAAAGGAAGAATGACAGTGGTTACAGCAAGAAGTTTGGAGTCAGTAAACCTAAATTAGAACCTGGTCCCTAACCTTTACTATCTAAGTGAGTCAAGGCACGTTGCTTAGCTGTCTTGGGCCTCACTCCTCACTTGTAAAGCAGAGACAATCATACTTAACATGTGGTTATTATGAGAACTAAATGAGATCATATACGCAAAGCAGTCCGTAGAGCATGAGAGAGCAGAGTCCTTAGAGATTTTAAATGTACTATTATTATACCTCAAATAGAATATTTTTGAACTTTGTTCAGATCCATTTCTCCATTTACGAATCTTGTTAACTGACACGATAACAAGAGGGAAGTTCACGAACTTGAGAAGAAGTGAGCTGTCTGGTTGCACAAGGACGTTATTGTTTAGCTTTTTGTGTGAGAATTTTTGCAGACAAATAGGACCTGCTGGATGCCTCTTGAAGGAGTACTCCCCTCTAGCTGCTGTATACTGGAGATCCAGAGGATTCAGAGACCTGCACGGGTCTAAGAACCCTTATCCTAGCACCTGAGCCACAGCTTGCCAGCCCCATACCCAGCCTCCACCTTGAGGAAGCGCAGAATGAGGGGGGAGACTGCTGATGCAGTCACTGCAGCCAACCGGCCAGAGATTCAATTGCCCACCTAACATTCCATTCTTGGACTGACTGTAATTTTATGACTGTAATTTTATGATTATTATATTTTATTATAGTAAAAAATAGACGACACAACCTTTGTCAATTGGAAAATTTTCCACATGTACAATTCAAAAAACTCAATTACATCAATCATGTTGTGTAAACATCGCCAATACCCATTGCCATATTTCCTCTTTATAACCAAAAACTCAATGCTACTTGAACAATGATTTCTTCATTTTTCTGCCCCTTCTACTTCAGGGGGAAAGATGTGGCTTGCTACCTCCGTACAAAGTTACAGTCTCAGAAACCCACAGGAACAGTTCTTCCCTGCCCTACAGGGTCACCATGAGCCTAAATCGGCTCGATGGCCATGCGTTTGGTTTGGGGAACCTCGGGTAACCACTATGAAACTCAAATTTTTGTACATTTCCTTATTTTAGTTACCCGGTTTCCTTATTGTAGTTACTCAGTTTCCCCGAAAATAAGACAGTGTCTTATATTCATTTTTACTCCCAAAGATGCGCTAGGTCTTATTTTCAGGGGGTGTCTTATTTTTCCATGAAGAAGAATGCGATACACATTTATTGTTGAACAACAAAAAAGAAAATGTATTACCTATATACAATATGGTAGTAGTTGTCATCACAAACCAGCATAACCAGACAAACTGTGAATCCTACAGTACCAAGAATTTCTTACTACTACCATTATCTCCATGTTCAACAATCTATGGTACATTAACTCATTTATTCAATGACAGTCATGTCATCATCTTTGGATAACAATCCAAACCCTTATTTCGGGGAGGTCTTATTTTTGGGGGGGATGCCTTATATTTCAGCGAGAGGCAAAACTGTAAGTAGGTCTTACTTTCAGGGGATGTCTTACTTTGGGGGAAACAGGGTAGTTAGTTTCAATATTCTGTGCTCTAGAAGTGGCAGAGTGGGTGAAGCAATGGTTGTCCATTAGAACCCTTCTGTCATGGCACCGAAGCATGATGAGGTAGTCTGCTTCAACAAGATTTACCTCCTCAAAACCCTATTCTACCCTGTCCTATAGCACGCCTATGAATCAACATAGACTTGACAGGAGAGGAGCAGGCTACAGGAGGGCTGAGTTAGAATGTCAGTTGAGTTACTCAAAGAAAGGACATCTGCTTCGCACATTTGTGTGAGGGACATTTGACACTTGCTGCATTGCCAAAGAAAAACAAGCGCCCAAAGCAATCAAATGGGAATTCCAGACTTGAAAGACAAAAATGAAACTGACATAGGGGTCAGGATTGTTTTCTGAGAAGATCCATTATGTAATTGCTAAGCTTGGTTAGTAGCCAGGGTAATTTTCATTCTGTCTTATTCCCTATATGGAGTTCTGAAATATTAAGGCCTGACTCACTCTCATTGGCCATACAAATGATCATGTTAAAGCCCAAGATTTAGTAACCTACAAATCACCCCAGACTGCCAGCTACTGTGAAAATCTATGCCCAGCGAAAACGTTGTAGTTGATCTAGTTCCTGATGACTATTATAAACAACAAAACCTTCGGCAGCCAGAGAAAGCAGAATATTAAATCCATATAAACCTCCTCATCAGCAAGTAAAAGCCAAAAATAATAAAACTGAAACTCTGAGATCAAAGGGTGTCAAGATGGGGAAGGCAGCCTCTCTCCTGTCAGGCGTCCGAGCACCCGTCCTAGCTGCGAATCGATGGACAGTGTCAGATGAGAGAAACCCGGACTGTTGGCTGTGTCTCATCTTTAAAAGGCAAGACGCCGATGAAAACTCAAAGCTGACCCGGGACCACTCTGGCACCTTTTCAGGTTAAGCTTTCTCAAGCCCTTCCCTCTGCCCAGAATGATCCTTTTCGCCACGGCTAACGGAGACCAAAAAGATGATCAGATATTCCTTTCAGCTCCTTTCCTGTGGATTGATTCTTTGCCTGGTACCCGTGTTCCCTTTGTTGGTAGGTCCATGATAGTTACTGATAGATGTTCTTGCTAGATAGTTGTTGATCATTCAATAGAACAAAATCATGCCAAATATAACCGTGGAAGTCTACCCAACACCTCCTGTTTGGCCTTCTTTGCTTTGGGTTGTCTAAGAAAGGCCTACCCCTAGAATATGATGTTCTGTGTGGCAAACTTAAAAATACACCTCTCCCAAGGAGTCTGAGCAGTGTAACTCAACTCCCCAGCAGGCATAGTGTTGGTTTTCTTGTAAGACAGAAGACCCGGGTAGAACCTTTGCTCTCACACTGACTAGCTGTGTCGCTTTGAGAACGTGTTTGAATCACCTGTATTGAGTTTCCTAATTTAAAAAAATTTGTACTTTAAGTGCAAAAAAGTGTTGTCCTTCCAGTCTTTATAACAAATCTGCCAGACAGGTGGTGGTATCGGGTCAAGGCTTCCCCAAAATCACAGAGTTAACTGTTTGCTGAGCCAGAATTCGAGTCAGTTTTACCCAACCTTAAAGCCTTTATTCTTTCTTTTTTTGAAAACAAATTTTGATTAGACGAACAATAACTATCTCCTTGTAAAAAAATAAAATGCTTTTGAGAAGGCAAATGTCTCCCTAAACTACTGACTGTCCCCACAAACATCATCTCACCATATACATAATCACACAATTTTAGTGTGTATCCTTTCAGACCTTTTCTACGCATTTCTGCACATACATTTAGCCATTGCGAGCATAGCCTATTGCTCTCATAGACTATCTATGTGTGGGGGGAGGGTATTCTTTTCTATAAAGAATTATGATTCCATTCTGCAAATATCTTTAGGCAGCTCCCTTGTCATTTAACAGTATGCCTTGGGATCTAGCATGCTCCTACACAGAGAGCAATCGCTTCCCTTTCAGCTCTGAATATACTTCCAAGAGTAGACACACTTTATTGAGTCATTCCACTACTTCCTTCGTTTCTCAGAATATACAAATGGTAGGCCTTTGTTACTTTCCTGCTTACCTGTACTACACAGTGAGCATCCTAAGAACAGGAACCACACCTTGCCTCTAATTGCATCCCAGCTCTAGCCAAGGGTGTAGCACACAGTATGTATTTAATAAGTGATGCATCAATAAATATTAGCATGATGACAAAAGTGAATGTGGGATTTAGGTACATACCTGCTGATGATCCCAAGATGTCCATTGCCAGCCTTGTTGGCCCTCCTAATTCCTCACCCCGTTAGCTTGGAGAAATTTTCCTCTGCAGGACGGCACAGGGAGACGTGGCTGCTAAGGTCTGGAAATCTGAGGCTAAGAAAGCCTGGGGGCTTTAGAAAGAGGCTCTGTTTGGAAACTGTCCTCTGTGTGGAGCCCAGATTAATTTTGTTGTATATGTGAAAGATGGGGCATTCCTTTATTTTACATGAGGCAGAAACATAAATGCCAAGAATGAAGCAACTGAGTTTTGTTGAGAAAAAACAAATTGATTGTAGGAGAAGAATAATGAAGATCTCCCGGGAAGTGTCAAGGGAAATGTATCACTCAACAGTTTTAAGAACAGAACTCAGAAGCTCCACACCAGAATGTGGGAAGCATAAACAGATTCTGCAGATGATAAATTGCTCTCTTCTCCGCACTTTCAGTTTCAGATCATTTGATGAAAATAATTTGTTTACTCTCAGTTTACCAACACAGTTTCTATTTTGACAGTCCAAGGAGTACATCATCTTTCCCCTAATGGCCTCTGATTTGACACCTCAAGATGAAGCAATTTGGTATGCCAAAAATGTAAACATTATTCAAGGAACTGCAATGTACAACTTATCATGAATGACTATTAGAAAGGTGGGGAGGGGGCACTAGAGAATGCCATCAGGAAGAAATTAGCATACACTTCAGAAAGGGTTGCCATCCTCATCTGACTATTTAATTACTACTGATCTAAACAGAAGCTCCCTGTCACTGATTCCTTGAGTCAATTCTGACTCATTCTGATTTCATGTGGTACCGGGCAGAACTGCTCCGTGGGTTTTTCTGGGAGGTAATCTTTATGACAGGAGCCCAATGGCACAAATGGTTCAAAGAACTTGGTTGCTAATCAAAAGGTTGGCTGAACCCATCCAGAGGGCTCTGTGAGAAAAAAAAAAGTGCTGTCTTCTTCCAGAAACATTACAGCCCAATAAAACCTTTTACGGCAGCTCCGCTCTGTCATGTGGGGTTCCTGTGAGTCAGAGGTGGCTCTCTGGCACATAACTACCTTAATGGAAGCAGATCCCTATCCCTCCTTCCCATGATGCAGCTGGGTGGATGCTCACCAATAACTTTTAGGTTAGTGGTGGTTCCCAAATCCTTTGCAGCACCCAAGGGCCTGCTTCAAAACAGCAGGTAGCAATCATTGTAATGACTACTTCATGAGCACCCACGCCTTCCTAAGCACTGTGTTCAGTTCTAACAGTGCAATAGAGGCAGAAGAGATCCATTTGGTCCCTGAATAGGTAGGCATTAAACAGATAATTATAGAGATATGTATATAATGATAAAGTTTAGTCAGAAGAATTGTTAAGAAATAACAATGAGGGTGGGGTGGGGGCAGTTAGGGAGGGTGAGGGGATTTGTGGAGTAAGCAAGAATCCAGGAGAAGGGAGCGAGCACTGGAACTGATTGTGAGTATGTATCTACAACTCATTTTAAAAGAGACTTAACCATGGAGGTGTATGGTTTGTGAATCCTATATCAAGAAACCACTAAAAAAGAAAAGAAGAAAAAAAAGAACGTTGATATAATATGAAAAATATAATCAATGTCATTGAACAATATGTATAGAAATTACTTAATGGGCTCCTAATTTGCTATGTAAACACTCACTGAAACACAATACAAAACATTTTTTAAAAAGAAGAAAGAATGATGTCGGAGGCCTTCTCCAGCTAGGGAGCCTGTTTTAAGCAGGGGCTTCTGCAGAGAAAGAGGCAGCCAGGTGAACAGTGGCGGGGAAAATTGCCCGCAGAGGATGCAGAGTATGTAGCTAACGTGAAGTTGCCAAGAGTGCGTCCTTTTCAAGGAACTGCAAGAAGGCTTGTATATCAAGGGTTTTCCTATTGGGCGTTAGATCCATCACTCCCCGCCTCTGCCCTTGTCCCATCTGCTGTGAAAGGCTGTATAGTCTACGGCTGGGTATTGATCCTACAGGTTGTTTCCAGGTTGCCTTATAGGTACTTCTAGCAGAGAGTCTAGAGTTCTACAAGTTGGCATCACCTGGATGGCACTGAGCTTGGGAGTGAGGAGGAATTGGTGGTTCTAGGGGGCAAAAGAGACAGCTATTTCTACCCCTTTTCTTTCTAA
This sequence comes from Echinops telfairi, assembly GCF_000313985.2. Taxonomy (NCBI): domain Eukaryota; kingdom Metazoa; phylum Chordata; class Mammalia; order Afrosoricida; family Tenrecidae; genus Echinops; species Echinops telfairi. The sequence goes on from NW_022103898.1 coordinate 62,405,672, forward strand.
CCCAGCATTATTAACATTTTGCGGCTTGGTGAAAACCTCCCTCTTTTATTTGGGGTCTCCAATCATTGGCTGCAGATACAATTCTTTCCATGCAAGCCTCCTCCGCCTTGTATCACAGGATGTAGTTGTAGCTACAAGTGACCTAGTTTCTTCCCACCAGGAGGCTCTACAGTTAATAGAAACAGAGAGGCTAACACACTGTAACATTCACACGTAAAAGGGCTCATCCTTCTGTTTTCCCACTAACAGAGAAAAAGAAAACAACGAAACCCAAACAAAACAATGGCCCATTTCTGGGAGAGCTTGCGAAGCTAACAAAGTTGTGGTGGGGGCAGCCAAGGTTTTTAACAGTGACTCACATCATCAGAAATCCACATGAAAGCCGCTGCCCAATTTTTCATTTTGTTTTCAATAGCTGAAAACCTGAAAAGAAGTGAGTGTCAGCAGCTAAGTGAAAGGTTGTCAGTCTGAACCACCCAGGAGCTCCACTGGACAGAGACCCGGTGATCAGCTTCATAAAGATTGCAGCCAGGAGAACCATAGGCTGCAGCTCTGCTCAGTCATATGGGGTCAGGACGAGTTGAAATCAACTGGACAGCACCTAACCACAAGAAGAAATCTCCCCTTGACAAAAGACAATTGCACATGACCTCCAGGGAGTGGCGGGAGTCGTGGTGGTGCAGTGCTTACTAGTGGGGCCATGATCTATAAGGTCAGCAGTTCCAGGCCACCAGCAGCTCCAGGACTTTCTACTCCTGTAAACAGTTACGATCCCAGAAATTCACAGATGCACTAATTTCTACCCTGTCCTATAGGGTCGTTATGAGTTAGTATTGACTTCAATGGCAATAAGGTATCAATAAGGTGTGTGTGTGTGTGTGTGTGTGTGTGTCCCCAGTGAGTGGAGTGTATTTGAAAGTTGTATTATTTATATATTTATTTACTTTAACAGTTATCATTCATTGAATGTTAATTCTGTTCCAGTTTTCATAGTAGCTGCTCTACATATATTATCACTGAATTTTCATGGTAGATCAAAGTTACCCCCAAGGTTGTTTGTATTAAATCTAAATTTCTTAAGGAGAAACTGCGATTCCTGGACATTGTAATACTTACATAAGAACCAAGAGCTTCCAAGTTGACACAAATTCACAGCTGTCTGACTTTTAAACTCATAGTATTTTAATAAAGTTATGGCAATAGTCTCGTAATAGCTCAGTTTCAAGCACTGCAAGACTGTGGTTTACTACCATCGATAACGGAATCAAGCTCACTAATGTTACTGGTGCTAATGAGGTAGAAACAAGAAGGCTGTTAGCCTCTATGCATTTACTGGGAAAGCTACACATCTTCAAAAAGGATTGCTATTATTGTTGTGGTTTAAATAAAAAATTGGGATCTGTCGCACTGGCTGCCATACAATGTTGGATACCCAGGACACATCTTCTTTGAGCTGCAGGCTGATCCCGGAAAGTATATATGATCCGTGCTCGGTGCCACTCCAAATCACTGGACGAGGCCCTACGGACGGCTGTGCAAAACCAGCTTCTGGGGAAGAACCAGCAGAATGGCCTTGGGACGGGAGGACCTCTGCACTGAGTTTGGCAGTATGGAAGGGTACCCAGAGCCTCAGACTTGCTATCTGTGCCTTAGTTAGTGCTGTGAATGTCCAATAACGTCCAGCTTTCTTCTTCTAACGGACTTCCCAGGCCAGTTCGTCTACTTTCCTACCATGCTGAAGGAACAGAAAAATCTAAATTTGGTCTTCGTTTTGCAGACTGTCACTTCAAACTCTCATCAGACTCCATTACAGTGGATGGATCATTAGGAAAGTGACTGTGTTCTCTTCACTATTATTATTTGTGTAAAGCTAGGGAGAAGAAAGGGGAGAAGTTCAATTATACTTGTTCATTTTGCTTTCAGAGTGATTGTTCTGTCAGGTACTAGAATTAGATAGCATGTATTTAGGGAAATTTACAGAGGTGAGCATAGAATAGACGTGGGGCTTCACCTTTCCCTCTGACTCTCTAGGACAGTGCAAACAGGCCTCGCAGGACGAACATGGGGCCTGCTGAGGAGAAGAACCAGCATTTCTTCTCATGGGCGAAGGCCCGAGGTCCATGAACTGTTGAACTTCCTTTGTTCTGCCGTCTCTGCAGGTGTGACAGGGTGATAGCATATTGTCCTGCATGATCCGGAGCTCGGTCCAAGTCTTGAAGCTTTGGGTATACAATGTGTGAACTCCTGGCCTCCTCGGTACTGTCTTGGTATGTTTGTCAGATGGCCATGCCCTCGAGGAAGCCAATTTCTGCTCTGGGAGGCATGCAAGGGAGTGTAGTTATGGTTAGTTGCTGATGAGTCTACTCCACTTCATGAAAACATTATGAATTATAGAATAAAACATTACCCTGCTCTGTGCCATCTTCAAGGTCATCGGCATGTTTGAGCCCATTGTTGCAACTTTATATCAATTCCTCTCATGGTGAGTTTGCCTTGTATTCCCTGACCCTCTACTTTATCGAACATGCATCCCTTTCTTGCAGATTGGTCTTTTACTATTATTATTTTTTTATTAAATACTTTTATTGGGGGCTCTTACAGCTCTTATCACAATCCATACATTCATCCATTGTGTCAAGCACATATGTTGCCATCATCATTTTCAAAGCATTCTCTGTCTACTTGAGCCTTTGATGTAAGCTCCTCATTTTTTCCCTCTCTCCCTCACCCTCCCTCCCTCATGAACCCCCAATAAATGATAAATTACTATTTTCATATCTTACATTGTCCGCTGTCTCCCCTCACCCACTTTTCTGTTGTTTGTCACCCTGGGAGGGGGTTATATATTGATCCTTGTGATTGATTCCTCCTTTATCCCCCCCACCTTACCCTTATCCTCCTGGTATCTCTATGCTCATTATTGGTCCTGAGGGGTTTATCTGTCCTGGATTCCCTGTGTTGCAGACTCTTCTCTGTAGCAGTGTACATGTTCTGGTCTAGTTAGATTTGTAAGGTAGAATTGGGGTTATGATAGTGGGGTGGGGGTTGGGAGTTGGGGAAGGGGAGACATTAAAGAGCCAGAGGAAAGTTGTGTATTTCATCAGTGCTATACTACACCCTGACTGGCTCTTCTCTTCCTTGTGACCCTTCTCTAAGGTGAATTTCCAATTGTCTACAGATGGGCTTTGGGTCTCCACTCTGCACCTGCCACCCCCATTCACATTGGTATGATTTTGTTCTGAGTCTTAGATACCTGGTACCTGATCCCATTGACACCTCATGATCACACAGGCTGGTGTGCTTCTTCCATGTGGGCTTTGTTGCTTCTCAGCTGGATAACCACTTGTTTATCTTCAAGCCTTTATGGCCTTTCTTTTTTAAGCAGTTTAGTCAGCATAAAATTCTCTGTCTAAAAACCAAGCTATTCACAACCCTTGACTGTGGTTAAAAGGAATTCACAGACTTACTCCTTGTGTGGACTCTGTAAATGGATTTTTGGGCTTCCACTGTTGTCCATAGCCTTCTGAAAACCAGGTGTTCACAATTTAAGCTCTAATACCATTCCCTCCTTTGGATGTGGGTTTTAATATTTATAATTCTTGAATCATACAGGTTGGTGTGCTTCATGTGGACTCAGTTGAAGCCTCACTTAGATGACGCTTGTTAGAAGACAAACCTTGAAGACCCCAGATGCTATTTTTTCTGATAGCCAGGTGGGATGGATTTTTCTTGGTGACGTGTCCAAAGCAAGCAAGATGAAGTCTCACCACAATCCCTTCTAAGAATCATTTGTATTATATTTGTTTATTTTCAAGTCCATGATATAGTTGCTGTTCATTGCCAGCAACACATCCCAAAGAATCAATCTTCTGCGGGTTTTTTTCATTGTGCAGTTTTTAAATGCATATGAAGTGACTAAAATGACCCTGGCTTGGGTCAGGTCCACTTTAATCACTATAGTGGCATCTTTGCAAGGTGTTAGTCACTAATAGATTCAAGAAATGGAATGCCTTTAGATCAAGATCCTTTGCATTAGCAAGTTGGACCATTTCAGCTGGACAATTATTATTGTCCATTTTGAAAGAGACAATCATATGGTCTATTTTGGGGAAATGACAGATTGAAGGGAAATGATATCATTAATTGTCAAAAACAACATTTAAATACAATGCTGTCAGCAATAAGATAGTAGCCATATACCTAAAAGGGAAACCAGTGAATATGACTATTATTCAAATTTATACAGCAACCACTAGTACCAAAATGAAAAAAGTGAAAAAATTTTACCAAATTTTGCAGTATGAAACTGATCAAACATGTAATCAAGATGCATTAATAATTACTAGTGATTCAAATGTGGAAGTTGATAACACAGAAGGATCAACAGCTGGAAAATAAGGTCTTGGCGATAGAAATGATGCCAGAAATTGATAAAATGATAGAATTTTTAAAGAATGATGACTTCTTCATTTCAAATACCTTGTATTAACAATGTAACATAACATAACAATGTAACAATGCACATTGAAAATACTTTCATCAACAACACGCATGACAACTATACACATGGACCTCATTAAATGGAATACACATTAATTAAATCAATGACATGTATTGAAAGAGATGATGGAGAAGCTCATTATCATCAGCTGGATCAAGGTTAGGGACTAACTGTAATACAGATATCTCTTGGGTACAAGTTTAAGTTTAGACTGAAGAAAATGAAAAAGAACCCACAGAACAAAAGCATAGCCTTGACTATATCGCACCTCAATTTGGAGACAATCTCAGGCAGATTTGACTCATTGCACACTAAGGACTGAAGACAAATTGTGAGATAACATCAAGTTCATCATGCATAAAGAAAAGGGTCATTTAAAAGAAGAAATTTATAAACGTGCTCTTGAACATAGAGAAGATAAAGCAAATAGAAGAATGAAGAAGTAAACAAACTGTAAAGATTTCTAAGGGAGGTTCAAGAAGTAAATTCTTGTAATAAACCATGCAAATTCTTAGAGCTATTTCAGAAGACCATGTATGACATTAACTGAAGGGGGAAAAATCAATATTGAAGCTGCAATATTGAGTTTTGATATTGAAGGGTTCTAGGGTCAAAATCATGCTCAGTAAACTATAGAGTCAATGAAAAAGAGGACAAAGACTTGTTGCTACAGTAGCTCCAACAATGGGCTCAAACACAGCAACAATTGTGAGGCCCAGGCAGTGTTTCCTTCTGTTGTACAGGGGGTCATTTGGATCAGAAAAAACTCAATGGCACTTAACAAGTCTTAAACTTCTTCTTCTTTTTTTTTAAAAAATCATCTTATTGGGGGCTCGTACAACCCTTATCACAATCCATCCATCCATCCATCCATCCATCCATCCATCCATCCATCC
>NW_022103898.1:62411711-62422085 GCF_000313985.2 Echinops telfairi
GCCTGATACCTCATCCCTTTGACACCTCGTGATCACACAGGCTGGTGTGCTTCTTCCATGTGGGCTTTGTTGCTTCTGAACTAGATGGCCAAAGCTTTCTAATTATCTTGTTTACTTTGAATTCTTTTCTTGATCTCTGCTTTGTCTTAGCCACTCACTCTGACAGTGGTATTGCATTTTTTGCTATTTACTACCAATAGCCACTCCTTTATCATCTTTATCATATTAATGTCACTAGCCATTCAATTGTCTTCTCCATTTACTCCCTTTGTTGTTCAACTCCAACAATCTTCTGGCCTTATCAGAATTCCCAGTCCATTGAACCCAGTCCCCTTTCTTCCTCACCCTACTCTTCCCTGAATTAAAATCTGTCACCACCACTATCATCATTGCTATATGTATTCTCAATTACTTTGCCTGTTTATTTAGTCATATTAACTGGTCAAAACACAACCCCAGTTAAATCTAACTTTCCACCTACTCTGCATGACATCTGGCTGAAGAAAAACACACCTCGATTGCTGAATCAACCTTGACTCATGGTGAGTCCATTCACCATGAACCAAATGCTGTCCAGGTCTGTGCCAGCCCCAGGATGGGTAGAAGTTTAGACCATTAGGGTTTTATTTGGCCAGTTTTCCGAAGTACATCCCCAAGCCTTTCTTCCTAGCCCATCTTAGTCTGGACGATCCACTGACAACTGTTCAGCATCATAGCAACAAACCTCTACTGACAGACAGGTGTTGGGTGTGCTCAAAGAGCACTGGCCAATAATCAAACCTGGGACTTTACCCTCCTGAATGGAAAGAGAAAATTCTCCCTCTGAAGCACTAGTGCCTCCCCCTGATTAGTCTCACTTTAAATTAATGACTATCTCTCACTATATTTCCTCGGTACATTCACACTCCACTTTTCCAAACAAGGTTTCCCACTTTCTCTTCTCAAATCCTCAACACACCTCCTTTCTTATCCACATCTTCAGATGATCTTCTGTCCTGCTTCCTTGAGAAAAATTAAAGTACTTTTAAGAGCACTTTCTTTTTAGGGCAGCTAAATTGTTTTTAACTAAAAGATCATTTTATTGGGGCTCTTACAGCTCTTACAACAACCCATATATCAATTATTTCAAGCATATTTGTACATATGTTGCCATTGTTATTTTCTAGACATTTACTTTCTATTGAGCCCTTGGTATCAGTACTTCTCTTTTCCTTTCCTTGCCCCCACTCTTGTGACCCCTTGATAAATTATAAATTATTTCCTATCTTACACTGACTGCTGTCGCCCTTCCCTCGTGGTTTCTATTGTTCGTCCCCCAAAGAGCACTTTCTTAGACTCCAGCTGCACATTTAACCACTAGTAGCATCTATAGCCATATGCACTGCCTTCCTACCGCTTACTGGACATGAACTACCCATGCTCTTATTTAAAATGAATAACTGCATATGTGGGCTGACCTCAGCCCCTCTCAGGGACATCACTTCCATGTATTTTCCGTCCTGCACCAAACGTTTTTCTTTACTGGATGATTGCCACCAGCTGCTAAATATTGTTATTTTTCCCATTTAAAATTATCAAGGGTTCATGAGGGAGGGAAGGTGAAGGAGGGAGGGGGAAAATGAGGAGCTAATACCAAGGGCTCAAGTAGAAAGAAAATGTTTTGAAACTGATGATGACAACAAATGTACAAATGTGCTTCACACAATGGATGGATGTATAGGTTGTAAAAAAGAGTAGTACGAGCCCCCAATAAAATGATTTAAAAAAAAAGATTGTTAGGCCCCACAGAGATGATTGATAAGACTCTACCATAAATTAGCAAGGAGGTTTTGAAAGGGAGCCACTGGCAGATTAAAAAACAAAAACACAAAAATGGGGCTTTCACTAAATCCTAGCTCCAACTTAAGAACAATTCATTCTGATATCGTGGCCCTGCTTGATACTCGCTCTTAGGAAAGGAACACAGATGATACGGGTGCTATAGAAAAGTGTGGTGAAGAAATTAGATGGTTCCAGGCTGTCAGATAAAACAGTGTCTGGGGTTTTAAAGGCTTGTCTCCAAACAAGCCGCCATCTAAGTGAGATGCCAACTAAGCCTACATGGAAGAAGCACATCATTCTTAGTCAACGAAGGAGTGTGATGGATACAGCCTGAAGTCCAAGGAGGGAATAGTATCAGAGCCTAAACGGTGACAACCTGGTGTGCAGAAGGCTGTGGATGACAGTAGGAACCCAAGATACGTTCGTGGGATCCACATAAGGAATAAGCCTCCTGTGATTTCCCTCAATCCATATAGAGGGAAGGGAGGGAAGTGGTTATGAAATAGAGGGCATTGGAGAGATGATTATAGGAGATCAGAATGATAAACCTGACTTGACTAGTTGAAACCTTGTCAGTGGATCCCTGCTCTGATGCACATTAGGCCTGATCTGGTTTTCAACATTTTCAGTATTGTTTTTTTGCTTGTTGTTTGTTCATATGAGGGTTTATCTCAGATGTATTCTGTTATTGGGGCTGTGTTAGTGTGGGATGACTCGAGAAACAAATCCAGGGAGACTCATGTGTATAAGAAAAGAGTTTTATATAAAGAGTAATTGTAGTAATGATGAAATATGCAATTTTCCTCTGATTCTTAAATGCTTCCTCCACCCCACTACCATGATCCCAAATTCTACCTTACATATCCAGCTGGACCAGAGGAGGTGCACTGGCACAGATAGGAACTGGAAATACAATGAACCCAGGACAGATGAACCCCCCAGGACCAGTGGAGAGAGTGGTGATGGCGGGAGGGTGGAGGGAAGGAGAGGGAGAAAGGGGGAACAGAGGACAAGGTCTACATGTGGCCTCCTCCCTGGGGGATGGACAGCGGAGAAGTGGGTGAGGGAGATGTGGGATGGGGTAAGATATGATAAAATAATTATAAATTATAGGGGGAAGGGGGAGGGGGGGAGGAGGGGGAAAATGAGGTGACACCAGGGGCTCAAGTGGAAAGTGGGTGTCGTAAGAACGATGAAGTCAACATATGTACTAAAGTGCTGGACACAGATGACATATGTACAGATTGTGATGAGTTATATGAGTCCCTAATAAAATGATTATTTAAAAAAAGAGTAATTGTATATTAAGAAAACATCCTAGCCCAGTCTAGATCAAGTCCGTAAGTCCGATATTAGCCCATTTGTCCGATACCAGTCTATAAATTTCTCTTCAGACTCACGCAACACATGCAATGACACCAAATGCAGGAAGATCACAGGCCAGTGGGTGGAAAGTCTTATGGATCCAGTGTTGGTGGAAGCATCTCAGTGCTGGCGTGGGTCTCCACGTGGCTCCTCCAGCTCCAGGGCTCTGGGTACCATGAGTGTGGCTCCATGTGGCTTCTCCACAGAAAGACAACACAGAGAGTGTGTCTGGCCTTCAATGAGCTATTTATCTCCTTAGCACCTCCAAATGAAGTCATCAAGCTGTAATCTGATTGACAGGCTAGATTCCACCCCTTTCTCAAGTTGACAGTAGATTATGTAACTGCCACAGGGGGTCATCCACTTGAATTTCTGTTACATGTTTTTCTGTTTTTTAGTATATGAAACCCAGAATTCATGAACCTACAGGGACAGCAAGTAAAATAAAGGTTTCTGGGGGATACATTAGTGGTGGGAGGGGGAGTTAAAGGGAATTAATGTCAAGGAGATGGGGGAGTAAAAGGGAATGGATGTAAGGAAAAGAATGTTTGGAAACTGTGGTAGCAACTACACAATACTGCTTGATGTGATTGAACTATGGAATGATATATCTATATTAACTCCCAATAAAATGGTTTTGAAAAAAAAAAAGCCTGAGGTACATGGATGAATAGCTTTTCTCTCATTTGAATTTAAATCTTTACAACAGTTTGAATGCTCTTCTCTGAATGCATCAGTTCCAAGACATCACTAATTTGGTTCAAAGATAGCCTTTGAGTTACAAATTCATCGTGTTGTATGTTTTTAGACACAGATTCAGGATCCAGTGCCTTTCCATGTGTGACCTGTGACCAAATGGCAGGGCCAAGTAGAGATCTCTTTACCTAAAGCAGCTACTCCAACCACCACGCTGTGGACCCCAGCCTTTGGGGCAGGCTCCCAGCGCTGCTCTCAGGATCTTCACAATACCAATGCACTCAAAGGGGTAGACCTCCTGAATGGGCTTACCGACGTGCTGCGGGTTCATACATTCAGAGGCCCCAACCTCCTTGTCCTTTGCAAATTTATCTTTGTTGATGTCAATACCTATGAACTAGGATGCACCAGCTACCTTACAGCCCATGATAGCTGCCCATCCAACTCCTCCAAGGCCAAAGCTAGGATAAGTAGAGTCAGGTTCCACCTTTGCAGTGTTCGTGGCAGCACCATTACCAGTTGAGTTGTCACAGCCTAGCAGGTAGACTTTATCCAGGGGTGCTAAAGGATCTATTCAAGCAACAGAGATATCGGCTACAACTATGTATTCAGAAACAGTGCTGGTTCCCCTGTAATGGAAAACGGTCTTTCCTTTGCAAGTCAACCTGCTAGGACCATCTGGCATCAATCCTTTCCCCTGGGTGACTCATCTTTTGGCAAAGGTCTGTTTTCAGATTTAGACAAAACTCGCATTCTCCACATGTGGGATGTACAGTGGAATGACAGCGTCACCAGCTTTCCGTTTAGTAACTCCCTCGCCAACACTCTCCACAATTCCTGCTCCTTCTGTCCCGAGAAAACCCCCTCAGGGTCAGCTCTGCTCAGAGTAGGCATCAGTGTGGCCGACGGCAGTGGCAATGATCTTCATTCAGACTTCATGAGCCTGGGGGGTGCCACCTCTACCTCCGCTACGGAGAGGGCTTTCCAGCTTCCCAGGATCCCTCACACTTGATGACCTAGTTTGCCAGGCCTGCCAGCTTGGGTCAGTAGGGGGCAAGCCTGTTACCAGCAAGCATGAGGGGTGGACGCCAAGCCTCTTATTTCTCTAGGACATAAATCAAGGAGGAGGACTGTCTAGTCATCTCGTCGTTGTTTTGATTTGCACCTCCTTATTGACCGATGATAGTACGTGGCTACCTGGATGACCTGATCACATTTTTCTTTCATTATGAGTCTTTTCAAAGTTCATTCTTCAGTCTGTGTTAGTTTAGGTAGTTAATATTTTTCTAGAAATTTGTCCATTTCATCTAGCTTTTCAAATTTATTTGAGTTCTTCCCGGTATCTGTACCCTTTTCAGTTCATCCGGTCTGTTGTGGCAATGTCGACTTCTTTTCGTAATCTGTTATTTGTAGTTTCTTTTACTTTTCCTTATTCAATTTGAGTGTGGCTTGCTGATTTTATTAATCCATCCACAGAACCCATTTTTAGTTTAAAGGATTCTTTCTCTTGTTTTTCTGTTCCATTTATTTCTGCTCAACTCATTATTGTGTTTTTTTCTTCTGGTAACTATCAACTTCTATTACTCGGTAATTTTAAAACAGAGTGTCATTTAATTTCCAAGTATTTTCCCCTGATTCTTCTATTTGTAGAATTCTAATTTTATAACATTGTGATCTGAGAAGATGTTTCATAATATCTCAGTGTTTTTAAATGTATTGAGGCTTACTTTATTTGCTCCTCATATTATTATGAGGTTGTTTATTTCTTTCTTCGATTCTGTTAGGTTTATGTATTTTTGAGGTTCTTTCATTGATACTAATTATTGTTATGTTCTCTTGTTCAACTTGTCTCTTATGCTGTTGCCTTCCAGTATAGGTTTTTTTTGTGGGGGGGGGGCGGTATCCAGCAACTGCCAATATGTGCATTTGATAGTCACATGCAAACAACTTAAAAACTTATAAATCTTGTGTCAACTCTGCATGATACCTTTAAGAAGAAAATGACATATCAAGTTCGCTAATCATGCAAAATAGTAAAGAACTAAAACATTTTATATAATGAAATAATACATACGAATGTAGAAGTTGACATTGGAAATTGACCTGGGTTCATAAGAATGTATCAAATTTCAGAAATTTTCTTTAGTAACAAGCTTTTGCTTTTAGATTTCCCAGTACACAGTAAAGTTTATCACAGAAGATAAAAAAATTTTTTTTTCAACAAATCCAACAGGGAATTCTTGAGACACCTTTTCATGTAAAACACACATGAATGCAGTTATCAATCCATCTGAGAAAGGTTTTCAATTGAAGTGAAAATAAATTTTTAAGTATATTTTATAGGATTATAATAAGGCAAAACTAACTTGTGGAAAACATAGATACAAAGATGATGTGAACTACTAATTTACATTTTAAAACCTCAAAGGGATTACAGTAGAGTTGGAGGAGCTCAGACAATGCCTGTAAAACAGAAAAACAGCCCCAAACAGAACCATGCCTAGGCTGACGATAATAAAGAAGTGAGACTGTTTGGATCTTTTTTTATATACATCTTTATCTTACATGCTTTAAATCATGCCAAGAATGCAAAGTAGAACTATACATTACTTCAGTGGAAAAAGTTCAACGTTGTGCAGTTTTCTGCCTCTTCATTTTAAGAAGTGGCAACAAGTCCTGTGTTTGTTTTTTTAAACAGAGATCTGAGAAACTTTATCAAAAAAGGTAGTGAAGGCAAAAATTGGCTGACATCCAACGGGTTTCTTTTTCACACAATGTGGATAAGTCATTTCATGATTAGAAAATGAATCCCTTAAGTAAATGCATTGTATGTGATATTTGATCTCACTGCAGTGACAAATCCGTAAGTAAGCAGGGCTTTCCTACACTCACTGTAGCCTCAAGCCACTGGCTTTAGATGGAGTCCTTTCTCATCGGGTTTCCTACCTGCCTCTCGATGTCACTCCGGCTGGTTAGGCAACAGGCTGCCATTCTGCCCGGAGCTGGCTGTACTCCATAAGTTGGACCCATCTATGGTGCAGAAGCCTGGGTTTCATTAAATCCTTGCTGGGTCCATACCTGGCCATACATTGTATATGCAGGTCCTTGCCAACCACAGGGCACATACCACTGGCCCCGCTGGTCGTAAGCTTGTAAGTAACCAATTGCATGTGCTGCACTTTCATGGGAATTGAACCAGACAATTAATCCCCTTATCTGGAAAGACTTGAATTTCCATTTTTTGGCCCAAAGCTGAAAAAGTCTGACATATTAGTTGTTCTGTTCACCCAGAACATTTCTCTGACTACACTGATTTACCACCTCACCATCCGACAGCTGTTTGGTTTTTGACTCATCTGTATGTTTTGACCTGGAGGCTGCCAAATTAGGTCTGCCTTGTCTTCCACCAAGCTGCTGGCTACTCATCTGTTGAACAGTACTTCCCCCATCCCGTTTCTTGAAAAAGGAGGCGAAACCATATCCCTTTGAATTTCCTGTCGCCGCGTCTTTAACCACTTAGGCATCTGACATTTTTCCAAATGATGTGAAAACATTTTTTATATCTTCTGTTGTAATTTCTGGACTGAGATCAGCAAACAAGACATGGGAATGGTGTTGTGAAGGCTGCAGGCTGACAACGGTACAATCACTTCTAGCTCTCTTTTAGGGCCAGAGAGTTGGTGCCCAAGTCCCTTTGCCTTCACCGGTTCTCTCATAGCAACGAGTGTTGCAGCTATATGATGATTCTCATCAAACTCGCCAATACAAGATGGGTCATTTCTAGCTATAGCCACTATCATTTTGCACTTTTTGCAAGGTCCATTGTGGCTAAAAAGCTGGAGAATTAAAACTTCTGTCACATCTGGAACAGTTACCAATGTAGTCTTGGGCAGCTCAGCCTCCTGACTGTCTCTGAACCTTAGGAGTGCCTCTGGCCAAGAACAGCAGACTCACTCCGCCTCCTTCTTTGGCTGGCAATTACACTTACCTCACAGTCTATTTTATCTGAAATGAATATCACCACTCTTGCTCTTTTGGGATTGTCACTAGCTTGAGATTTCCCCCCCTCAACCTTTGGTTTTTTGGGGTCTTGTTTTGTACATGTGTCTAAGATGTTCCTCATGTAGATGACATATTGATGTCATCTATTTTCACATCTATTCTGCTACTCTACATTTAATCTATCTGCATTCAGTGGAATTACTGAGAGGTGTGATTTTGCTGTGTGTGTGTGTGTGTGTGTGTGTGTGGTGCTGCGCATTCCTTTGTTCCACACACTTTTCTGTCCTGACTTCATAGTATTTGTGGTCATTTCTTCACTGCTGTTGTTTTAGTGTTTATTGAATCATTGTGACTTCCCTTTTTTTTTTACTTTGGTGAGATTATTCATTTTCTTTGAGGTTCTCGTTTATATTATCAATTTATTCCTAAGTTTAAAACAGTCTTGAAATCTACCTGCCTTCCTCTCCATCTGAAAGTTCTATAACTACACTCTCAAACAAACAAACAAACAAACAAACAAACAAACAAACAAACAAACTCACTGCCATCAAGTCAATTCGGACTCACCGTGACCCTATGGGACAGGGTAGAGCTTCTCCTGTGGGCTAGAATGCCTCATCTTTTTTCCCCCTGGGGAGCAGCTGGTAGTTTTGAACTGCTGACCTTGTGGTTACCAGCCCAATGCATAACCACTACACTACCAGGGCTGTAAGTAACTACACTAGTTCCCCTTTTAACTTTATCATTGTCTTTATTCACCATTTGATCTCTCTGGTTCCCTCTTTTCAGTCTTCTAGGGTTGTTTTAAAAGATCTAGTAGTATAGTGGGGTATCCATTGAGCAGCTAACCAAACGGTCAGCAGTTCGAGCCCACCAGCCACTTTGTTGGAGTAAGATGAGGCAGTCTAGTCCTATAGAGATTTAAGATGTGAGAAATCCAAAGTGGATAGTTCTACTCTGCCCAATATAGTTGTTATGATTCAGATGCAAGCCAATGGCAGGGAGTTTGGTGTTGAGTGAGCTTTGTTTTGCTCTGGTTACTTCTACACCTGGGTTGACTTCTGGGTGGTGTCATGTATGTGCATCTCAGGCTGTTGTCTGTCGTTGTGGGCTCTCTGTTCAATGAACTCCATTTAGTATTTTTTGTAAGATCAGTCTGGTTTTTACAAATACTTTTAATTTCTCTTTATCTAAACATCCCAATTTCACAGTTGCCATTGAGAGACAATTTTGCTGGGTGTAGGACTGTTGGTTGGTGCTTTCTTTTTTCTTTCAGAGTTTAATAGATATCACTCTGTTCCCTTCTGCCTGCATGGTTTCTGTGAAGAAATCGGGGCTTACTCTCATTGATTCTCCTTTGAAGATAATTTTTTGGGGTCTGTTTTTCTGGAGCTTCTTGCAGGTTTCTTTCCTGGGCTTTGCTTTTGGAAAGTTGATTGTTATTTAAGGAGTCCTGGTGTGTAGTAGGTTACACATTGGGCTTCAAACGGTTGATTTGAGAGATAAAAATGAAGTTATTTACTCCTGTAAAGGTTTAAAGTCTTGAAAATCCAAAGGGGCAATTCTACTTTGTCTGAGAGGGTCACTGTGAGTCAGAATCAACTCTAAAGCAGAGGGTATTATGATATGTCATGGTGAATTTATTTTGGATTCTATCCTGTTATGGATTCATTCCATCTCTTGAATGCATATCTTCTGGACTTTCATGGTGTTAGTAAAGTTTTCTTCCAAAAACTCTTTTGCAAAAATTAGTTTTATTGGTATATCATTCACATATCACATGAGGTAATCATTCAATCATAGTAAGAAATGTGCAATCATGACCACAATTGATTTCAGAATGTTTTTCTTGTGCTCATTATTCTGAGCTCCCTATGCACCCCCAATTTTCCATCAACTCTTAGAAATTGCTTTTTGTTGTCTCTTTCTGTTCTGGAAGTCCTATAGCCCATAAGTTAGGTCTCTTACTGGTGTCTCACATAATTCTTATGCTTTCTTTGGATTTTCATTTTTCCTTTGTTTTATCATTTTTCCTTTATTCTTAATGGTTAATCTGCAATATTTTTATATCATTTTATTAAGAGCTCATACAACTCTTATCACAATCCATACATCATCAATTATGTAAAGCACATTTGTACATTCATTGCCCTCATCATTCTCAAAACATTTGCTCTACACCTAAGCCCCTCCCATCAGCTCCTCATTTTTCCCCTCCCTCCCCGCTCTGCCCTCCCTCATGAACCTTTGATAATTTATAAATTATTATAATTCATAATTTGTCATATCTTGCTCTGTCTGATGTCTCCCTTCACCCACTTTTCTGTTGTCCGTCCCCCAGGGAGGAAGTTATATGTAGACCCTTGTAATCGGTTCCTCCTTTCGAACCCACCCTCCTTCTACCCTGCCAGTATCACCACTCACACCACTAGTCCTGAAATGATCATCTGCCCTGGATTCCCTGTGTTTCCAGTTCTTATCTGTACCAGT
>NW_022103898.1:62423644-62424538 GCF_000313985.2 Echinops telfairi
GGCCATGTGGTCCTCTCTGTGGACTGGCTCCTCTAATCTGGAACATTGTCCTCAAGGCATGGTGATCCAGGATGTGCTCCACTCTTTCCTCCTCCCCCTTCATTTGCTCCCGTGTGCTCTGATCAGATATGTCCCTCTCCCGGAGCTGCATATTCAGTGGCGACCTTTGAAATGAATTCTTCTGGAGGAGGGGCAGGTGTCCACGTAGTAGTTGGGATTGGGGCCAGCCCCTCTCCACTGGTTCCCTACTCCATGCCGGCATGTTGCATTCATATCTTGGAGCACTGGGTTGAAGTCTGGTCCCTCTTTCCCTATGGAGATATAAACAATACACTCCCCTTGGGTGGGTTAGTGCCCTGTGCCCCGCTACTGATGTTTTTATTATTATTTTCCTTTCTCCACCTCCTTTTTAGTTGGCTGCCATATGTGTCCCTGAATTTGGTCTGGTCCCTGCCATATTACCTGGTCCTCACTCACCCCAGGAATGTTTGTATACAGTAGCTTTTTCCCTATGCCCCTTTTGCATTTTTTCCCCCCAGCTTACCTCGGCAGACTCATGTTGTACTTGTCCTTTTGTGCTTGGTTTACTTCGCTTAGCATGATTTCCTCTGGTTCTTCCCATGCAGTGATGTGCTTCATACGTTCATCACTGCTTTTTAGCGATGTGTAGTACTCCATTGTATGTATATACCACAGTTGGTTTTTTTGTTTTTTTTAACTGTTCCTTATGCAGCTCCGACGCCAAAGAAACCGAATTCAAAGGCAGGACGTGGCTGCCAGGGTATTTCATTTGCGCCTTTTTTGACACCATGTTCACTAGTTTCCGAACGCGAACGGGCAACACAAAGGCCAGCAGGGAACCTGCCTCGGGGCAGGAGAACTTTGGGTGAAAGC
>NW_022103898.1:62435609-62436447 GCF_000313985.2 Echinops telfairi
AAGTCACTGGTGTGGTTCTCTGCTTCCTCCAGTCGATTCTCAAGGTCCGTGTGTCTGCTACTGGTTTTTGTTATCTCCTCCCTAAGCTTTTGTATTTACTTTTGGTGTTTGGACTTTATCTCCTGTATCATTTCATCCTTTTTCTGTATTGTTTCCTTCAAATCCTTTATGACTCCAAGCAGCATTCTGAAATTTTCTTTCTGTGGCAACTCAACGTCTGCTTCTTCTATGCATGTCATTATGTTCAGGATATCTTCTGCCATTGCCTTTTGTTTCTCCTGTTTCTTTGGGACTGATGGCTGTTTGCATTGCCTTGTTTTAGAGGAGCCAGGTGCCATTTTCCAGGGAGCCGAAGAGCACTGGCTTTCTATGGGAGACTTGTAGGAATGCTTCTTCAAACTGCCTACAGCTAATTTCACTATGGAATTTATCTACCACTTTATCCTCCTGTGGCTTCCTCTCTCAGTGGAGTACCCAGAAGACTGGTGGGTTGCCTGATTTGGTGTTGTGGAGGTTGGTCAGAGGTACCTGCAGCAGCTTGGAATGTTGATGAGTGTTGGCCAAGCTGCCTTAGGCCTTGTGAGGCACTAAGGTAGGCAGGAGGAAGTTCCCTCAATTACGTGTGACAACAGAGGAAAAATAAGAGCTCTCGCAGGCACACAGGCAGGAATTCCCCAGAAAGAAGTTGGGTGGAGTATCGTGATACATCTGGGAGATTTCAGACCTCTGCAGCTGGTTCACAGTTCATCCATGTGAGGAATATGGAGTTATCTTAAAATTTATCTGAAAGAGAACCTTTTTAGAAGCAAGCAGAACTTTTTGTCCTTCAATTACCACA
>NW_022103898.1:62437992-62446744 GCF_000313985.2 Echinops telfairi
ATATATAAAATGATAAGAGTTGTATGAGCCCCTAATAAAATGATTTAAAAAAAAAGAGTTTCCAAGCACTTATTTATTAAGGTAGGTAGTATAAGACATCTCTTTAAAATAATCTTATAGGGTAGCCCCAAAAGTAAACTACATCAGTGTTCGGGGTTGCTATAAGTTAGCATGTACTTGACAGCAACTACCCACAACACGAGCTGATTGATGAGGGGATGTCACTGTTTGCTCAGTGCTCCTCATGCTGCTTGGTGTCATCAGGATCAGCACCTAAAAGTCCTCATGGAGGCCCCACTGTGAAGGTCTCAAGAAGACAGAACATAGGTCCCCAAACCTATTTGGCCTAACACCTCCTTTTCAGAAAGAAAAAAGTTACTCAGTACCCCCATGGCAATGAAGAACCTTTGTTCTAACAACTGGGAAAGGAAATTCCACATGATCCAGCAATCCCTCTCCTGGGCGTATACCCTAAAGAAGTAAGAGTCATAGCATGAACTGACACTCCATGTTCAACACAGCATTGTTTACAATAGGAAGAAGATGGAAACAAGCTAAATGCCCATAAAAAGAATGGATAAAGAAACTTTGGTGTATACACACAATGGAAACCTAGGCTTCACTGAAAACAAAACAAAACAAAATGTTGAAACTAGGAAGCACCTCATGGCATGGAATGACCTGGAATGCATTATACTGAGAGGAATTGTTGTTAGGCGCTGGGCAGTCAGTTCTGACTCATAGCGACCCTATGTGTTACAGAATGAAATATCACCAAGTCCTGTTCTAGCCTCACAATTGGTCTTATGCTTGATACCACTGTTGCAGCCATTGGGCCAATACAGTGGCTCTTTTTAGCTGATGCCCTTCTCCATGATGTCCTTCTCCAGGGACTGGTCTCTCCTTCCAACTTGTCCAAAGTGCATGAGGCAAAGTCTCACCATTCTCGATTCTAAGGAGCTTTCTGGCTGTGCTCACTCCGAGACAGATGTACTTGTTCATTTGGCAGTCCATGGTACTTTCAATAGCCTTCACTAGTACCATAATTC
The DNA here is from genome assembly GCF_000313985.2 of Echinops telfairi. Classification (NCBI taxonomy): domain Eukaryota; kingdom Metazoa; phylum Chordata; class Mammalia; order Afrosoricida; family Tenrecidae; genus Echinops; species Echinops telfairi. The sequence continues at coordinate 62,439,042 of NW_022103898.1, forward strand.
AAATGTATCGTATTTGACTACTGTTATAAAGGAAAAATGCAGAACAAAGACTTTCATTCTACAGGGAACAGATTTTGGAAATTACCAAATGGGGATGGTAGAAGAAGCACCAGGTTAGAGATCTGCTTTTCTATATGAAATCTGGGATAGGTAAATCTATAAAGTCACTAAGTAGATTAATAGTTTCTGAGGGTTATTAGAGGAGCTTGGGGAGAAATCAAAAGCTAATAATAATGAATACAAAAAAGAAGAAAATATTCTAACTGTGATGGTGGTGATGATTGCTCAACCCTTTTAATATGTTTAAACCATTGAATTGTATGATATGTGACATATAATATATGGTATGTACATTGACATAATCCTATGTCAATAAAAGTGTTAAAATTAAAAAATAATTGTCAATCAGAAATATTAAGACATTTTGCTATCTTCTATGTTTAACTTTGCATAAAAATGTATTGCACTGAGCATTCAGTTGGCCCATTCATTCTGCAAACTTGAGTTCCTTCAACCTTGGCCAAATGTTTGTTTGTTGTGTGTTTGGATAGGGCATTTAATGATGATTACTTGAAAGCCATAGAGGAACCCTGGCTAACAAAAAGTTAGAGGACTGTTAAATGGTCTGTAGATGATACTTATGGTAAGTATGTATACATAGATCCACTAAATTAAAATATTTATAAATTTTGTGATTTATAAATTTTGGATTGTGTAAGAGTCATATGAACCCCTAATAAAATGAATAAAAATATTTATAAATTTCATGAAGTTATCCAAAAAGGAAATGTCTTAATTATTTCATTTTTAAATGGAATCCATTTATTGAATTCTATTATTAGTGTCTAGCCAATTCTCTCCTGATCTAGTTTCTCCCTATGGAAGACTTGAACTAGAGTATTCATCCTAACCTCTTGAGTCATTTATTATTATTCTTTCTCTTAGGAGCAGCATTGACTGTGTGAAATTTAGGAGGAAACTGAGCATGCTCAGCTCTACTGAGCACATTCTGACACCTCTCTCATCTGAATCCAGCCTGTCCACAAGGAGCATGCCTTTTAATCTTTTCTCTGCTGTGCATGTAGGAGACTGTTCTTGTGTGTGTTAAGAGGTGCTCTACAGCTGGCTTTCCTGCTTGTGACTAGGTGTTTGATTTGTGATTAGGTGTTTAATTAAGAAAAACCCCACTGAAAATGCATGCTCTGTTTTCCAATATGTGTTCATTAATAAAGGTGAGGTTTGAATTCCAACTAAGTGACATTTATGATGGCTTCCCAATTGACTTTGAAATCAGGAGAGTTTCCTAAAATCCACACACATACGTTTGCTATGAATTGAATTGTGTCCCCGCAACATGTATTCCAGTCCAGGTCCTTGTGCCTATAGGTGTGATCCTATAAACCATGCCTGACAAGGGTGGATCCTAAACAACAAGCATAACTGCCATCAAATCAGTTTGGGTTCAGAGTTACCCTGTGTAGAGTTTCCAAGAGTATATCTTTATGGGAGCTAACAGCTCCTCATCTTTCACCTATGCAGTGGCCTGTGGGCTTGAGCCATCCATGCGTGATTAGCAGCCTAACACATGACCCACAGGACCACCAGGGCTCCTTAAAATCGACACAGAACCCAATTAAAGGGAGAGATAGATAGATTACATGTGAATGTTGCCTACAAGCAAAGGACTGGCAGCACTCACCTGGAGAGAGTCCCCGAAAAAAACCCCAACAAGACCAAGATCCTGACTTAGGCTTTAGATTTTAGCCTCCAGAACTATGAGAAAATTGGGTTTTGTTCTTTCAACTCCTCCACTTGTGGCCTTTCTGTTATAACAGCAAGATAACTAAGACAATGTTCTTATGCACAGCACACACTTCTATGTCGAGTTTATGTTGCGATTGTGCTTGTTTGATGCCAGTGAATCTGTTCTGATTCATAGCCACGCCATGCACAGGAGCAGGAAATCCTGCCTGCACCAGCCTCTCCGTTGTTATACTTGAGCCCCCCGTTTCAGCCGCTGTGTTAGTCCATCTCGTTGATGGTCTTCCTCTTTTTTGCTGCCCTTCTCTACCAAGCAGGCCCCTTTCCAGGGACTGATCTCTCCTGATAACGTCCAAAACGTTTGAGACAAAGCCTAGCCACCCTTGCTTCTATGGAGCATTCTGGCTGTGCTTCCTCCAAGTAGGGTAGTATTTACACAAAAGTATGGGTAGTTTAAAGACTTTAAGAGCAAGTTTGATCTGTTTTGGTTTTCACTTTCTCACTAACAAACATAATACCTATATCATGTACACAACCACCATATATCAATATTGTTCACAGAAAAAAACGTAGAAGAGTGAACCTCATACTTGCAAGTGTGTTCTTGTAGCTGTGTTGAATGGGGAGTGACCTTTGCTCACAAATAACGTAGGGAACATCTGAAATCGTTCTCACTGTGAAAAACTCCCACAGGATTCAGTTTAATGAAGACATTCGCTTCAGTGTACTTGTGTGGCAGTAACATATTTCTAAAACAATAGCTCATTCTCTGCCACTAGACTATTAATATGAACAGGACTCAGGCCTCCTGACTATCTTATGTTTGTTAAGTGAGTTTATGACCCCATTACCTTCACAAGTTGACAAACTTCCCTCTGTAACAAATAGATGGATAGGCCCAGCTCTTGTGGATACATTACTGATCAAATCATAAAATGGAAAAACATCATCCTTTTTTCCCCTTGAACTTAGGAGTCATTCATGCATGTTATTAATCTATTCATTTATTCATTAGAGAGTGCATGGATATTTATTTTATGGCAAGCACTGTGTTACATACTAGGAAATTAAAAAAGACCATTTGGGGGAATATTGAAACTAATTGTAGTATTTAGTATAATATGAGCCATATAGCTTATTTTAGGCACTCAGAGAATGGGGCTATTATTATTATTATTTCCAACAGAGCTGAAACAGATTTTCTAAAGAAGGAAAACTGTTACAGCTTATTTTAGGCACTCAGAGAATGGGGCTATTATTATTATTATTTCCAACAGAGCTGAAACAGATTTTCTAAAGAAGGAAAACTGTTACATTTACTTGAGATTATCAATCTCACAATTAATTTTCAATGTTCTTTAAACTTCTTAATAAGCCTCTGTGAGAATCCTGGATCCTTAAAGAAAACCTGTCAAGGGAAGTCCCACACAATAGTTGCCATATTGCTCTGAGCTTATCTCTCTACCTTGAACATAATTGGGCTAGCTGAAGCCAGTTTTGACTGAACGTTTTTCTAAAGGCATTCTATTGAGACTAAGATAAGAGAGAATTTACCTGCAGATATCCAGTGTTCATTGAGCCATGTTTTGTTTAGAATAGATCCATGCATGTATGAACTGGAACTCTAGTGGTAACACTTTTTTAACTTACTTTTGTGTATCATATACTGTGCTAGAAATTTCTCAAAGCACTTAAGAAGCTCTGATTAATAAAAAGGAAGAAAATAGTTAATTGAAGTTCAATTGAAGTCATTTCAATTAAATTTATTATTTTTTAAGTAAAAAATAGTTTTAGATAAAATATGTCAAACAGCATTGTCAATAGAATGGAAAAGAGTAAGTTTTGCTTCTCTTTCACACAAGTCTTACTTGCAACCATTCTCAACAGTTTAATAGCATCTTGAAAAAAATCTAGGACCAATTGCAATGAAACAGCTAGATAAACCTTTTGCTTGCTTTTGTGCCATTGGACTATGCAGGTTAGGTGGTTTTTGTTAGGTGCTGTCAGGTTGGTTCTGACTCACAGAGACCCTGTGTGCAACAGAACAAAACACTGCCCACCACCTACTTTGGTGCCATCATCACATTTGTTACCTTGGAGCCTATTGTTGCAGCTACTGTGTCAACCTGTCTCTTCTAGGGTATTCCTCTTTCTCTCTGCCCTCCTATTTTACCAAGCGTTAGGTCCTTTCCCAGGACTAGTCTCTCCTGATAACATGTCCAAATGACAAATCCTCTAAGGAGCATCTGGCTGTACTTCCTTCAAGACAGATCTGTTTGTTCTTTGGGTAGTCCACGGGGCTTTCAATATTCTGCACCAGCACAGTAGTTCAAATACATCGATTCTTCTTCAGTCTTCTTTATTCAATGTACAATGTTCACAAGAAAAAGGGGAACAATGATTTAAGAAACAGAACATAAATGCCTGAAAGGCCACTCAAGAAGAGGAAAGGAAAATATTATGATGAAGTGTGTCCAAGTCTGGAATTGGAAAACCATAATGGAGGAACATATTCTGTGTATCTCTCGCTGAAAAAACTGAAGAAAAAGTTGACGCTTTGAGCTGTATTATTGAAGGACTCCATGGGCAAAAAATCTGAAATAATGCAGGAAGCAACACAAGATGCAAGGACTACACAATCATTGAACCAAAAGAACTGGTCAACAGTCAAACATTTCAAGAGATAGCATTCGCTCAAGAATTGATGGCACTACAAAACAATTAACTTAACTTTTTTAAAAGAAAGAAGAACTCATAGTTCTGAAGAAGTCCAAGCGGCACTAAAAGCATCACCAAAAACAAGGCTCCAGGATTGACAGAATACCTATTAAAATCTTTGCACACACCGACGCAGCACCAGAAGTATTCATTAGTCTATGCCAAGAAACTTGGAAGACAGCCACCCAGCCAGCCAACAGGAAAAGATCCATTATGGGTGGCCATCTCACAGAAAGGTGACCCACAAGATGCAGGAATTATTGAACAATATCATTAATATCACATGCAAGTACATTTTTGTTAAAGATAACTCAAAAATAGCTGCAGCAGCACATTGACAGGGAGCTGCTTGACATTCAAGTGAAATTAAGAGGACATGGATGATGGATCTTGACTGAACGCAGAGAATACTGTTGTTGTTAGGTGCTATCAACTCAGTTCCAACTCATAGCAACACTATGTACAACAAAATGGAATAGCACTCAGCCCTGCACCAGGCGCCCAATCATCCTTATGTTTGAGTTCATTGCTGTAGCCACTGTGGCAATCCATCTTGTCAAGGGCTTCCTTCGTTTTCATTGATGCTCTTCTTTAGGGACTGGTCTCTCCTGACTACCTGTCCAAATTACTTGAGATGAGGTCATACCATCTTTCTTTCTTTGTTATTGGGAGCTCTTACAGCTCTTATAACAATCCATACATCCATTGTATCAAGCATATTGTACATATGTTGGCACCTTCATTTTCTTTCTACTTGAGCCCTTGGTATCAGCTCCCCCCCCCCCGCCCCCCGCATCCTCTTGACCCTTGATAAATTTTAAATTATTTTTCTTTTCATATCTTATACCGTCTGATGTCTTCCTCCCCCTACATTTCTGTGGGGCTGTTCACAAGTTGATCATTGTGATCATTTCCCCCTTTCTCCCCACCTTACCCTTACCCTCATTGTATTGCTACATTAATTATTGTTCCTGAGGGGTTTATCTGTCCTGCATTCCGTGTGTTGAGAGTTCTTATCTGTACCAGTGTACATGTTCTGGTCTAGCTAGATTTGAAAGGTAGAACTGGGGTTATGATAGAAGGCAGGCATTAAAGAGGAATGTTGTGCTTATTTGGTGCTATAACTGCACCCTGGCTGGCTTATCTCTTACTTGTGACCTTTCTGTAAGGGGATGTCCAATTGTCTACAGATGGGCTTTGGGTCTCCACTCTGACCCCTCTCATTTGGATCAATCTGATTATTTGTTTTAGATCTTCTGATGCCTGATCCCTGGTCCTGTGGACACCTCACGATCACACAGCCTGCACCATCCTTATTTCTGAGGAGCATTCTGGCTGTATTTCTTCCAAGACAGACTCAGTTGTTCTTCTGGAAGTCCATTGTACTTTCAGTATTCTGTGCCAGTACCACAATTAAAATGCTTCAATTTCTCTTCAGTCCTTCTTTAGTACCCAACATTCACATGCATATGAATCAACTGAAAATTGCATGGCTTGCATCAGGCACACCTTAGTCCTCAAAGTGACATCCTTGCTTTTCAATACCTTAAAGGTATCTGTGTAGCAGATTTACCCAATATAATGCATTATTTTATTTTTTTTAACTACATAGGTCAATTTCTTGATTCTGGACCATGCCTATGCTCTTATAGGTTGATTTTTTTTCATTGAAATCTATAGTGTATCTTGGACATCTTATATATGAGCTCTTCTAAATAGCCTCATGAGCATACCAAAATTATTTGCTCAGTCTCTTATTGGCCAAGAATCGAAGAGATCAAATTACTTGTGGTCTATGACCATGGGCATATGACCTCAGCTAGTCAACTGGATATTTTAGCCCAGGCCTGGGTCTGCTTACTGTTATTAATGCTGTTCTTTTTTTCCATTGTTACATTAATTAAGTGATATATGTGTTGAGATGAACACAGCTTTCTTTTGTTACATTTCTGCCTGTATTCTCTAGGCCTGGCCTTATGGGACTGGTACCCTGAAGATATTTTACAGACTTTTCCTGATTAGTCTTCCATGTCTATTTTTTCAAGATGAACGTTAGAACTATTTGCATGTTTAAAAACAAAGTGTATACATGAAAGAAAAAAAAAGCTGCCAAATCTCTGAATGGGATATATTAAAAACGGACAGCTTTACACTAGTTTTGGCAGTGTCGGGCAAGCATTGGACTGCTAACTATAAGGCCAATGGTTCTAACCCACCAGCTGCTCCAGAAGAATGAGGCTATCTGTCCTCATAAGAATTTACAGTCTCAGAAATCTCACATAGGGTTACGTGAATTGGAGTGACCACTTGTCTATCATTTTGTTGTACTGTGGTGGCTGTGTGCTGCTGTGATGCTGAAAGCTGTCACTGGTATTTGAAACACCATCAGGGTCACCCAAAGTGCACAGGTTTCAGCAGAGCTTGCAGACCAAGAACAGACAATGAAGAAGGCCTCGGCTGTCCACTTCAGAGGAGCTGCTGAAAACATATATAGGATGGAAACCTAGTCAGAGAGAACACCGGAGGATGGGCCTCTCTCCGGTTGCAGTAGGCTTCAGCACCGCTACAATCGTGAGGATGGCACAGGACGGGGTTTCTCTGAGTCCGAACCAACTGGGTAGTACCTAACAGTAGCGGGCCTCGGCAGGATTCCATGGGAGTGAGGGGGCTATCCTTGAACCCCAGGAGCGCCGACAGCGCCGTGATTACATGCTTGACTGCTTTAAAGCATCAAAGATAGGCGAGTTTGAGCCCACTCACCCCTCTGCAAGAAAAAGTTGGCAATCGGCTTCTGGAAAAATTAGTCCTGGAAACCTTGTAGGAACAATTCTATCCTGCCCTCTGATCTGTGAGCCAGAATCACTGGTGGTGAGAGATTTTGGTTACCTGTGAATAAGCTGTAGCTTCCCAGGTACTCATGCTCCTTTCAGACCTTCTGCAGATTTTTAATAGTTTTTGCCCAGAAATCATTCCCCTTTAAGTGTATTACAAAGATTTTCCGTCCCCTTCTGCCAATATTTTCATTGCTATTAGTCATAACGTACTTTCTTTCATTATACATTCCATAATCATTTGTTATAGTGAGAAGCTACTGATGGTTTTTCTTTTTTTAATCGTTTTATTAGGGTCTCATACAACTCTTATCACATTCCATACACACATCAATTGGGTAAAGCGCATTTGTACATTCATTGCCCTCATCATTCTCAAAACATTTTCTCTCC
>NW_022103898.1:62447081-62455836 GCF_000313985.2 Echinops telfairi
CACACACACACACACACACACACACACACACACCTTGTCTTTTTTGGTCTAATTTCTGTGATTGGACTTCCAGCACAATAATTAATTATAGTTGTCATTATAGCTACACTTCTGAGCCTTAATAGGAGTTAATAGCTTTTTAAAGGTTGTAGACTTTAAAAAGCTATTTGTTACTGAGTTAGAAGCATCATGTAGCATTTCTTTTGTTCTGCAATAGTTAATATAAGAATTCTAGGGAGATCTTTTCCTTGAAGATTAAGAACCACTCATCTGGGAGATATTCTGGAGCTGATAGAGTTAGAGAAAAAAAATTGTGGCTGAAACAATTGTGATCCCCCACCCCACCCCGCTGAGGTTATGTGTGTGGAGTTGCTGATACTATTCTCTTATTATCCATTTATTGTCTTCAGGAGCAATAATGAAATTCTCAATATTTATGATTTATAGCTTCTATTTTCACCCTTGTCAATCTTGCCAGAGTTTTTTGAATTTTACTGATCTTCTCAAAGAAAAAGGTTTTTGTTTCATTTTATTTCTATATTGTTTTTCTGTTTTCAACTTTATCTTCGTTATTTCCTTCTTTGTACTTACTTTGAGTTAATTTACTCTTCTTTTCTATGTTTCATAAATTAAAATAGAAAGGTATTTACATAATACCTTTCTTCTTTTTCTAATGTATTCATCTGAAGTTATACATTTTCCTCTTACTATTGCTTTATCTGCAGCCCCCCAATTTTGGTATCTTGTATTCTTACTTTCCATTCAATTCTCTGTATTTTTAATTTTCCTAGAGACTTCCTCTTTGACCAATGGATTGTTTAGATCTTTATTGTTTAGTTTCCAAATATTTGGAGATTCTCTGGTTATGTTTTTATTATTGATTTCTACATGGATTCCATTTTGATAAGATAGCATAATCTGTATGGAACATGCTATTAACTTTGTTAAGGTGTGTTTTCTTGCCCAAGATAGTCTCTCTTGGTGAATGTTCCATGGGCACTTGATAGTCTCTCTTGGTGAATGTTCCATGGGCACTTGAAAACAATATGTATTCAGTGTGTTGTTGTTGGGTGGAGTTTTCTACAAATAGTTATGTTCTTCTACATCCTTGTTAAATTTCTGCCTAGTGGTTGTATCATTTGCTGGGAGAACAGTGTTTCCATCTCCATCTATAATTCTTGACTTGCCTCTTTTTTCTTTCAGATCTATTAGGCTTTATTTCATGTGTTTTAAAGCTTTTTTGGGGGGGGTATATAAGTGAGGATTGCCATATTTCTTAGGTGGACTGGCTATTTTGTTCTTTCTTTTTCATTTTCTAATGTTCCTCTTTGGCCCTGGCAATGTTCTTTTCTCTAAAGTCTGCTTTATTGGATACAAATATAGCTTTTATGCTTTGTTTTGATTAGTGTTTGATGGTATGTCTTTCTTCCATCTTTTAATTTCAACCTACCCATATCATTATATTTGAAGTATGTTTCTTACAGACAGCATATAAATGTCATCTTTTTTGGTCTTAATACATTTTGTAAAATTGTGTATTTTAATTGCAATATGTAGGCTATTTTACTTTTAATATGCTTATTGATATATTAAAACTTTTTTAAAAAACCAGTTTATTGGCATATCATTCAAGTACCATAAAAGTCAATGGTATTATGAAATCAACACCACAATTGCTTATAGAATGTTTTCTTCACCTTGTATCCATTATCATTAGCTTCTTGTTATACCCCAACTCCCCCTGCCATAACCCTATGAAGCTATTAATCTAATTACTATCTCTATAGATTTACCTATCCTGGATTTTATAAAAAGAAAGCAACAAAACCAATGACAACAACATAAAACACAGAAAAACCTCAACCCAAGTGAAGCCAGAAGATAATAGAAACTAGAACAAATTAAAAACAAGTCACCAACTATATTGATGTGAATGAGGGGGTTTGGAGTGGAGACCCAAAGTTCATCTGTAGACAATTGAATATCCCCCACAGAAGGGTTATAAGGAAGGGATAATTCAACCAAGGTGTAGTATAGCACCAAACAAACACACATCATTCCTCTAATTCCTGACTGCTTCCTCCTCCCCCCACTACCATGACAAAGTTCTACCTTATGGGGAAAAAAAAGCTCTTGACACATGGAATTCAGGACAGATAAACCTCTAAGGATCAGCCATGGGAGGAGCAATATCATGAGGGTAGAGGTGTGGTCACAGAGGGGGAAGGGGAAAAAAGGGAAACACATCATAAGGTTGGCTATATAGATAGCCCCCCCACACCCCAAAGGGGACGAATAACAGAAATGTGGGTGAAGGGAGACAACAGACAGTATAAGATAGAAAATAATAATCACAATATATAATTGATTAAGAATCCACGAAGGTGGGAGGGTGGGGGAGGGAGCGGGACAAAAGAGAAGCTTATACCAAAGGCTCAAGTAGAAAATGTTTTCAAAATGATGATGGCAACTTATGTACAAATGTGCTTGATATAATTGATGTATGGCATGCTATAAGAGCTGTAGGAGACAACAATAAAATGATTTTTTTTAATTAGTCAAAAGGAAAAGCATGTTAATATATTAAATTTTATCTAGCTATATATCTGCAGTAATCCACTTTCCAGTGCACTCAGTCTGAAGGCAAGACTGTTCACATCCCTTGCCAATGGTCTGAAGGAGTTCAATGGGGGCTTAATCCCCATAAGGGCTCTGCACATGGGAGCTTTCACTGTTATCCATAGTCTTCTGCAAACTGGGTGTTCAGAATTTAAGCCCCAGTACAGTTTCCTCCTCTGGTCTTGGATTTTATTATTTACGATCCTTGGATCACACCAGCTGGTGTGTTCCTTCCATATGGACTTAGCTGAGCCCTTACTTAGATGGCTGCTTGTTTTAAGATAAGCCTTTAAAGACTCCAGACACTAATCTTTCTGATAGCCAGGCACCATCTGACTTCTTCATCATGCTTTCCTATCTTCATGCTCACTTCATGAAGGTAAGTATTGAGCAGGTTCACATCATAAAAACGAATTGTTCATAGATTAGGGCCTACAGTTAAGTGTAATGGAGCTCAAAATCCATTTGTATATCTAAAGTTTGATGTATTAGGACTGAAGTACATAATTTTATTGTTTTGTTTGTTCTTTCTATTATTATTCATCTACTTTACTTTTCCTGTCTTCCTGTGGTTTGCATGAGTATTCTTTAGAGTTTTTATTTGATTTACCTATAGTGTTTTCTAGTACATCTTTTTGTATACATTTTTTAATAACTGCTGTCTTTTGATGTCAACCATTTTACCAGTTTGGGTAATGTATAGAAATCTAACCTCCATTTGGGTATCTTTACCTCTGTTCCTTTAAATATTTATCTTAAATATATGTATGTTGAGAAATATCACCCACTGTTATTGAGTTGATTGTGACTCATACAAACCTATTTGGGTCCTGAGATTATAAATCTTAATGGAACAAGATAGCTTCACATTTCTTACCAGAGTGACTAGTGGGTTTGAACTGCCAACCTTTTCCAATGCTTAGCTGACAGTGCCACTAGAGCTCCTTTGAAAGATCAGGAAATGCTAACATTTTACTTTAACACTCTAAAATAATTTAGAAACCTTAAGGAAAGAATCAAATAAAACCAAATCCACTCCCAACAAGTTCATTCCAACTCATGATGACCAGGATAGGCTATTATCTCCTACAGTAAAATAACTTCTTCATCATTTAAAAAGTGCTGCGTTCTTTCTCACGGATGAGAAATCTATTGTCATTCAAATTATTATTCCTTTACAAGTAATTCATCATTTCTCTTTAGATTATATATTTCCCTTATCTTTAGTAATCTGAAGGAGTTCCATGGTGCTGTGTGTTAAGTATTGGGCTGTTAACTCTAAGGTGAGTAGTTCAAACCTACCAACTGCTGTGCAGGATAAAGATGAGGCTGTCTACTCCCATAAGTATGTATAGTCTTGTAAACTCTAAGGAGCAGTTCTGCTCTCTCATGTATAAGATCACTATGACTCAGCATTGACTGGATAGCAGTGGGTGTAGCTGAGTCTTTAGCTGTCTGAGGTCTGATGATTATCTACTGGCATTGACTTCTTAGGGTGTATTCCTCTTTCAGTCCCTTCTTCCTCACATCCCTACTGCCCTTCTCCTGTAGAGCCCTGTGCTGCCTTACAAATGACCTATGTGTGTGCTACAATTCCTTTTGACAACCGCTCTCACCACTTAACTTACCAACACCACTTCTCCTAAAAAAGAAGCTTCTAAATTTTAGATAGAACTTCTGCTTTTGAGCACTGTAAAGTTATTCTACTAGGCAAGCAAGCTGTAAAATCAAAGTTCAACAACTTTCTCAACTATATGTTGGTTCTAGGATTCAGAAGACAAAGGCCAATAGGGCTGTTGTAGAGGGGTGAAAAAGAAAGGGAGTTAGAACTCCAGAGCATTGTGGAGTGAGGGCTTCCGATGAGAGCCCCAAAGACCCTCTGAAAGAGTTTACACGAGAGAGATTTAGGGACGTATTCAAACTTAGGTAAATATAGTTGTTCTAGATCAGGCGTCAGCAAACTTTTGAAACAGAAGAGCCAACCCTGTCCTTCACAACAATTTAAAAATTATTTGAGAACCATAAAAATATTCCTATTTTTTATGTGGAAAGTGGTGTGACTCAAAATATGTGGTGGGAATCTAAGAGTGATTTTATAAAAAGAAAAAGTGAAAGGGATTTAGAAATACGAAAAGAGGGTTTCAACGATTATTGGGTATTGGAATCATTTACATTTACCAGTTTTTGTGTCAAAAAATTGAAAAAGACAAGAAGCAGGAAGGTGATGCAACCATTCTCTTCATGAGAAAAGTTTAGATTTTATTGTTGGAGAAAAAGACAGTTTGTGATGGAGCCCTTTCACTTTGTGGTGAAAGCCTTTCACCTTCTCGCACCTTCTCCCAAACCCAACAGCACAGCCTTCAATCACTGTATTGCATTTGTAGAAAATGAAGACCTCATAGAGGGCTCCCTCCCACCCCATGGGCCTCATAGCTAATGTGTGGAGCACAGTGTTAAGCCTGTGGGAACTTGTTCTGAGCTTCCCTCGTTCGGTTAATTGCCTGTGGGTGTCCTAGTTGCAAGAGGAAATAAACTCCTCTATGGGGCTTGGTCTACCACCTCAAACCTGTTTTTAGGTTGGCTATTCGACAAATGATTGGAAGGTAGAAGGAATAGAAAAAATCAGAAATAGTTTTCTGCCATCAGGAAATGAAAGCCTAGGTATCCACCGAGATGAGAGAACAAGGTCCCTGATCCCCATCCTGCACAGCTGGTGGCTCAGAGGTGCACATGCCACTGTGTGTGCAGAGTGTGGCCATCAGCTACACTGTGTGCTCACTCCTGGTCTTTGCCTTCTGAGCTTTAGGCCCGTGGCATCTGTCCCGTCTGCCCGGCCCAGGCAGCTTTTCTGCCCCTCTTTCCACTCTCCCACCTTGTCTGTGCTACTGCTAGGGTTATTTGACCAAGGAACACTGAGAAAAATATCATTTCTTTATCCATCAACCTCGAAAGTTCTTCTGGAGAAAGCTCTCTTCCCAACCTTGAGGAATTTATTCGTTTCTTATTCCTTCTTTTGACACGTGGCTCCAGGAAGATCTGATAAGCCCATCAAGGAAGCATAATGTGCCATTATCCTCCCAAAGTGTTTTCAGTCCCCCGAAGCATCAAAGCTTCCTGTCAAATAAAGCAATCTCTAACTATGCAGTTTCAGGTATAGTAGAAAGAGAGGCTGCCTTTGGAGAAGTTTGTAGGGAGAAATTTGTATGTATTGGAAATTTTATTAATATATAGATCTTAATTTTCTCAATACCCAATATCACAATTATAAAACTATTACAGTACACATTTGCCCCACTATCTGAAAATAGCTGAAATGCCATAACTCAAAAAAGCAGTTATCATTAATTTGCATGCAGAAATTTGTGTGGGTGTGTGAGAGGGGTGGGGGAGAGGAAGGGTGTAAAGGCCTGTTCTTGACTTTTCAAAACAGTGGTCTCATACAGTATTTGTCCTTTTGTGATTGACTAATTCACTCAGTACAATGTCCTCCAGGCTCACAGATGGTTTCCTCATTAGTCTTGAGGATCCCTCTGTGTCTCTACTACTATTCATCCATCAGTGGATGGCATTTACGTATTTCCATCTTTTTGCTACTGCAAATAGGGTTGTGATGAGCATAGATGTGCATAGTTCTTATTTCTCTAGACTATACACCAAGTAGAGGGATTGTTTGATCATAAAGCATTTCTATTTCCAACTTTTTCAGGAGTGCCAAACCATTTTCTAAGAAAAAAGTTGAGCATTCCTTGATCCAAATATGTATACATACCAATCATAGCAAATAACACACAAACCCTAAAATAACCCCGACACAGAACATTCCCATCCACAGTTTGGAGTCAAGGCATCTTGATGTTGAGACTCTGAGTGCAGACCCTGGTGGTGCATCTCACTACTGGGGCGTGCGCTGCCTTATTACCCTTGCTCTAAAGCAAACACTGAATACTCATTTGCTTTTTTTGTAAAAGTGAAAATTTCCTTTAAACGTCTTTCAGTTAGCAGTAACAGGTACAAAGGTAAGTGTATTAGACAGGATTTTCTAGAGAAATAAAACCAGAATGCTAATAATTTTATATATATTTATACAGATAGACAGATGTATACCACAAGAAATAAACAGTTAATTAAATTACAAAGCAGTGCAAATGGTTCAGTGCAACTCACTCCCCTGAGACAGTTGTGAGACACTGGCAGGCCTTCAAGTCTTGAGGGCCACCGGGTAGTCCTCTGTAGAGCAATTCAGGCTATCCAGGCACAGGCAGCAAACAGCAAGGCAGGTCACCAACAGTCAGCCAGATGACAGGGTCTGACAGTCCCCAGCTCAAGAGATATATATTCCATTGGTGTGGCGAAGCAGGTCTTGAAGGAACCTCAAAATTACAGTGACACAGTCCATGGGTTAGGTGTCCCACAGGTAGTGCAGCTTGCAAATTGAGATAGAGAACAAAAAAAGGCAGCTGAACACTGGTTGGATGATCATAGAGCAAGAGACAAGAAAGGCAAGGCTCGCTGAGCCATTTATCTCTCCACCCTTCAATTAATCCCACATGTGTTTATATGCCAGGTTGGCACAATAAACTAACTACCTCAGTAAGTCTTTTGAAAAAGCAAAGTAGCATAAAACAAACTTTCACAAAGCAGGATACACCTGTCATGCCTACACACCAAAAAAAAAAAAAATAGGAACTTCAAATGGGGATAGCGCATAGATCTAGCCTGGTGCCACATAAAAAATAAATGTTGCTGTTGAGGCTACCATTACTGTCATTATTCAGCTTTGCCTATGCACCAGGCATTGGGTTAGGCCAATGGGAGGGACACTAGAAACAATGATAACAAACCAGCTTTCCAGACCTCAAGATCAGCTTAAAGATAAATCAATTGCATTTGGACAACATATTTCACTAGTAGTATTGCCTCACTCAACGGTATCATCTTTACCAGGTATGTGTAACACTTCTGGGCTCATGTCTTATTTTCTTCGTCTCCAAGACACTGAGGGATTCTGATTGACTTGCCTCATGTCCGCACCCAGCACAGAATGGAAGTTTTCTGTTTTCCCCGGTGAACATGGCTCAGAGCTATGTACATCGCAGCAAAATGTGAATCTTACAAAGTTTTAGCCGCTGTTGATTCTGCCACGATGACCCTCTGCGTATAAAGCAGAACCACTCCAAGGTGTTTGCAAAGAAATAATCTTTGCCGTGTGTCTGAGCTCCAGGCTGTGGTAAAGGAGCACCAGTGGAATCAAAGCCCTCCACTTTTGTGCTTTTCCTTCACAACATATGCATGCTGAGTTTAAGTTCAGAAAATGGAACCACCACACGTGATATGGTAACAGCAAGTCATACAAATTGCTTCTTAAACCTGGAGGCATTTTTTTCATGCTGGACTGATTGATCCTTAAGCCAATGTGTGTGTGTGTGTGTGTGTGTGTGTGTGTGTGTGTGTGTGTGTGAGAGAGAGAGAGAGAGAGAGAGAAAGAGAGAGAGAGAGAGAAGGGTGGAGGTTAGTGGAGGGGCAGAGCACATGTAGCTAGGCAATAAAATACGCTATATTTGTAATATAGCCTCCCAAACAGTCAGCACTTAATTGTTTCAAGAGTACGCCTGTCACTTTAATCATGATTCTGTCAATAAAAGTAGTGTCTGTGAGAGACACTGACGTGGATTCCTTTCAGCCTTCCCTGGCCCAATCATAAAGGAGGACAGGCTGTGACCACAGACTCTACCTCCTCTCTGCATCTATGTCAGGTCTGGCTAGCAGAAGCCAAGATTCTAATTAAGTTGGATGGTTTGTTGTTACATAGTTCACAGTTTTTGTCACTATTTTGTGTGGGATCTATCCTTCTATTATAATGTTTAACTTGTTATTGCTAATAAATAGCACGCATTTCTATGGTTCTAAAGATGAGTTAATTGCTTAGTTCCCTGTGGATGGAAGGGTGACCATGATGTTGACAATAAAGCCAGAGAAGTAGGTTGATGAGGGTAATTCCTTTTTCTATCAAATGTGAGCAGGACTCACCTGTTTCTTTCAGCATGACAGTGAAACAGCTCTTGGGTCGGGTGGGGGTGGTGTAGAGAGTTTAGTTCTGCACACCAGGACAGAACGTACCACCCCCACCCCCACCCCC
>NW_022103898.1:62455936-62466354 GCF_000313985.2 Echinops telfairi
ACACACACACACACACACACACACACACACACACACAATCACACACAGATCTTGGCCATTGTGTCTGACTTCATGGCTTCAGAGTCAAGTCCTCATAATTTTAAACACATTGTTATTTAAAGCAATCCTAGTTCCTTGCCTATCTCTATGGATTACCAAGCAGCAGTTAGAAAGGCGACGGAACGGGTTAGAAAGCTACAGATATGAAAAGTCCAAAACCTTGTTAGGCAATAAAAGACAAATACAGAACCCCACAAATTGAAATGGCATTATTTTCTCACGGACATATAAAAAGGGGTATCAGAAAAATCATGAGAAAGCTCCATTAGTTTTTAATTCCACTTTCCCATGAAACCCCTCATCTATTTGTGTACAGGGAACATCTGCGAGGTGAAGGTGGTGGGGCCGAGGCTGGGAGGGGGCAGACCCACGTGGACTTGGATCTTTTACTCTGTGTACTTTGGCTCAAATTTTCACAAGGAGAATGCTTTCAGTGTGGCTTATGTGTTCAACCCAGTAAGACAGACAGACAAAGGGAAATCAATCAGCTCAAGAAAAAAAATAGAGTACAGCCCCCGGTCCCTGACTAGAATGAGGCTGTTTGTGTCCAACACGGTGCTAGAGACTGTGTAGACAAAGATGAAAAATGGAAGGCACGCCCCTTCAAATCCTTGCTAGACAGGCAGATAGGCAAACAGTGAAATGTTCAACGAAAGAGGAGCAACGTTGAGAGGTATTATGGGGTGCTGAGGGATGGGACCTCTTAACCCACGCCAGGGAGTGTCAAGAGACACAGCAAAGGTGTCCCTGAAGCGACACAACTCTTCAAGTCTCCGAGACGGTAAAGGAAAGGCAAGACGTCGAGTCCAGGCGTATGTGGCGTGTCTGTGAAGTGTGGATGGGGTTCTAATTCCCCTCTGGTGGTTTTCACACACCACACGTTTGCCACCCTGATCTTAGAGTGTGGTCAGGTATGGACAAGGCCACATCAGAGGGAAATGCCAAACCTGGAGACACAACCAAAGCGTTCAATCTGAACCTAAAAACCCAAGGGGCAGCGCAGGCCCAGGGGCAGCAGCCTCCATCACTGGGCAAAATGCACAAACCAAGAGATTCGCTTGGGGCAACGCTGTGGTTTGCCATGAGCAGGAGCTTTTCCAGGCAGTGTGCGGTCATTCACTACGGGTTTACTTCATTATAAACCAACAAGGTCAAAAAGAACGTAGAATCCCATTGCTTCAGCTCTATTGACTAAACCGGCTATTGCTTATCTCGCAGTCCTGGGCCTTCCTTGTCTGTTACTGTTCATTGCCAATGAGCGGGTTCTGACTCACAGTGACCTGATGCACAAGAAAAGGAAATGTTGCCCAGTCCCGTGCCATGTTCACAATCACTGGTATGACCACTCTGTATTTTCAGTGCCTTCCGACCATGGTTTATTTTCCAGTTCGATGGTGTGGTAAGGTATGCAGTGGAGTCCAACTCACAGTGACCCTGCAAGATAGAGTGGAGTTGCTCCCAAGGGCTTCTTGGAGCGGATGGATGCCCAGGTCTTTCTACTGCGGAGCCTCTGACAGGTTCAGTCACCAAGCTTTGTAACTACTGTACCAAACGGGGTTCCATTCAGCACCATGTTGTGTTATAATCCAGAGGCTGACTGATTTCAACAGGGGCATTCTTCCTAGCCTCGCTCCGTCTAGAAACACCAAGACAACATGAGTGACCTGACTCATGTTTGAAATATCGATGGCACAGCTCCCACCATACAGATTTCACATGTGTGGCAAAAGGGTACAACCCTGACACACACCTTTTCTGCTTTTAAACCCTGCAGTATCCCCTTGCTCAATTAGGAAGACCACCTCTTGTTCTGTGTGCAAGTTCTGCATGAGCACAATGAAGTTTTCTGGGATTTCTGTTCTTCAACATGTTATCCATAGTTGTTATAATTCACGCCCTTGAATGCCTTTGCGTAATCAATAGGACTCAAGTAAACATCTTTCTGGCATTCTCTGCTTTCAGCTAGGACAGCAGTTCTCAACCTGTGGGTCGTGACCCCCTTGGGAGTCAAATGACCCTTTCACAGGGGTCACCTGATTCATAACAGTAGCAAAATGACAGTGATGAAGTAGCAATGAAAATAATTTTATGGTTGGGGGTCACCACAACATGAGGAACTGCATTAAAGGGTCACAGCATTAGGAAAGTTGAGAACCACTGAGCTAGGATCTATCTGATATCAACAATGATGTATAACCTGTGTTCCATGTTGTCTTCTTAATCTGGCTTGAATTTCTGGCAGCTGCTTGCCAAAGTACTGTGCAACTATTCTGAATTATCTTTAGCAAAAGTTTACTTGCATGTGATTTTACTGACATTATCCAGTAATTCCCATATGCTGTGTATCACCTTTCTTTGGAATGGGTGCAAATATGGGTCTCTTGCAGTTGGTTAGCCAGGGAGCTGTCTTCCAAATTTCTTGGTATAGAGAGCGTGTGCTTCCAGTGCTTCATCCGCTTGTTGAAACATTTCCATTGGTATTCCATAAGTCCTGCAGCCGTGTTTTTGGCAAATGTCCTCAGTGCAGCTTGGGCTTCTTCCTTCCATATTTAATCATATGTTAATTGATTCTTAATCATTCTTAATCATATGTTGCCTCTTGAAAAGTTTGAATGTTGACCAATGCTTTTTGGCACAGTGACCACGTATCTCTTCCATCTTTTGATGCTTCCTCCATCATTTCAGTATTTTACCCCTGAATTCTTCAGTATTACAACTCAGAGCTTCAATGTCTCTTCAGTACTTTTAGTTGGAGATACAGAGAATATGCTCTTCTATTTTGGCTTTCTCATTCAGCTGTTTTTTAAAAATAGTTTTCCGCCCATTTGCTTTAGCTACTCTATCTTCATGAGTAAATTTCAAAGTCTC
This sequence comes from Echinops telfairi, assembly GCF_000313985.2. Lineage (NCBI taxonomy): Eukaryota > Metazoa > Chordata > Mammalia > Afrosoricida > Tenrecidae > Echinops > Echinops telfairi. The sequence goes on from NW_022103898.1 coordinate 62,458,865, forward strand.
TTGGGACACTTTTGGTCCTTTCTTTCTTTCCTGTCTTTTGATGACCTTTTGCTTTCTTCATGTGTGATCTTCTAATTGTCATCACACAACTCATCTGGTCTTTGGTCACAAATGTGTCAAGTCTGTTATTGAGATGGTCTCTTAATTCAGGTTTGATACGCTCACTATTGTATTTTGATTCTCATAGACCTAAAAAAAATTTTTCCCCAGCTTTAAGCTGAATTCACATACAAGCAATTGAAGGCTGACTCCATAGTTGGCCGCTGGCCTTGTTTTGGCTGAAAATATGAATTTCTCCATCATCTCTTCCCACAGATGTAGTCAATTTGATTCCTGTGTATTCTACTTGGCGATGTCCACATGCTTAGTTACCATTTGTTATTGAAAAAATGTACTTGCAATGAAGAAGTCATTGATCTTGCAAAATTCTATCATGTAGCCTCTTAGGTATTTTCTAACTACTGATCCTTCCTCTTAGTTTTGAATTTCTGCATTCTAATCACTACTATTTATCAATGCATCTTGATTGCATGCTTGATCAATTTCAATTGAATAATTTGCTAGAATTCTTCAGTCTTCATCGCTGAATTTAGTAGTGGTGAATAACATACTTAAGTATCAATAATAGTTGTATTAACTGGTTGTGGTAGTTAGATAATTTTATGTCAACTAGACATTCCTGGCTAGAGGTCGGGTCAGCCCTGTCAATCAGGTTACAGCCTGGTGCTGTCTTCTTAAGGGCATGGCCTTCTAATGAGGAAGACCCTGGAGAACGCTCCCTCTCTGCCACTAACCATGACAGATTCAGGATCCCTGCCATATTTCCATCAACCATGGATTCACCTGACTCTGCAGCCACCGGCCTATGATCTTCCTGCATCCTGCATCATTGCATGTGGCTGCGTGAATCTGAAGAGGAATTTATGTACTAGCATTAGATTTATGGACATGAATTGGACTACGGTGGGATGATTTCTTGATATATAATTACTTCTTGATATAAATTTCTCTCTTATACATATAGGAGTGTCACTGGATTTGTTTCTCTAGTCAGCCTGGACTAACACACTGGTGTTATTTGTAGGTTTATAGATGTTATACTAGATCAAAAACAGTGCTATGTTTCAGAATAGATATTCATGTTTTATTTATAATTTTGTGATGTGACCTCTCTTCAATGTGTCATTCCCAGCCTAGGAAACCATATGGTTGTCCATTTCAGTCTATTAATGCCTAGAGTTTTTATCTTTATGCATTCCATTTCACTTCTGATGACTTTTAATTGTCCTAGATTCACACTTCCATTTCCAACTATTAATGAATATTACCAGCTGTTTCTTCTCATTTTGAATCATGCCACACTAGCAAATGGAGGTCCTGAAAGCTTTACTCTGTCGATGGCATTAACTTGGAGCCTTTTAAGGAGGCAGCTTCCCCAGTGAGATCTTTAGTGCCTTCCAGCTTGAAAGGCTCATCTTCTGGCACCGTAGCAGGCAATATTCTGCTGCTGCTCACAAGGTTTTCACAGACCAGGTTTTTCCAGCGTGACTTGCCAGGTCCGTCTTTCTATTCTGTTTTGTTTGGAAACGCCTCTGAAATCTGCCCACCAGGGCTTATTCGGCAGGTATTTGAAGTATCCGTGACATAGCTTCCAGCGTCCGTGGGAGCAGCCACATACCATCACAGCAGAGCAGACTGATGAATGGTGGTGTTCTGGTCAACCTTACTCCTTTTGCTCCTGGTGTCTTCTTTGTCACCACTTCCTTGTGGCAGGACCTCTCAAGTCCTTCCCCCAAATGGTACTTTCCAGCTTTTCTTATCTCAGAAGTCAATCTGAGATAAACTCCTCATTTTGTCTTCACTCAGCCTAGCGGTACCTTGGTGCAGTCTGATAAACTTATCCTACCGATGTGGTGATGAAGGATAATATTTAGATGAGTTGCTTCCTCCAGTAAACAGGCGCATGTTTTAATTGAGTCTCCTAGGCAAGCAATGTCTTATTTCAAAGAAAGTCACTAATATGAGGGAAATGTCATCACAGGCTGATCCTTGAGGACCTCCTCCTGTCCAGTCCAGTTAGGTGCTTGCAGCCTGTTGCTAGTTTGTGAGTGATGTGCGAGCAGCGATCAGCACCGAGACAGGAGCAGTGGAGCTCAGTGAAAGTCAGCTTGCACTCACTCATCCAACAAATCTTCACTGAACTCCACCTGTGAGCTCACCACAGTCTCTGCTCCCAAGGAACCAATCACTGTGCGCAAAACCCTTCAGCTTCCTGTTAGGGACAACTGATAGTCAGTGGAAGTGGAGAGACGGTGCAGGCATCAAGTTCTTGGAGTAGAATGATATTTTGCTCTAAGTTTCCTGTTTATTATGCAACATTTTGAATTGTATAGATAAAAATATAGCAAATATCTATAGTCACACAACAATATCAGTCATTACTAAAGATGTTGGCACATTTACCTCATTGCCTTTTTTTGTTATGAAATAAGAGACGACAGATGGAATTATAAGCCTTTTAGATCTCTTGTTTTTATAATTATTTATAAGCACAGGATTATTGCTCACAACTTTATTTTTGAGATATCCTACTAAGGCATCATTAATAAAAACTAAATTTGCATCACGTGTTCAAGTATTGCATCATAATCTTTTCCATCTGCTTTCACTTCTTTCACATGACAGCACCCCCCTATTTAGCCACTTTCTCTGCAGGTGTTCAACTCCAGCACCAAATTTTTAAAAAAATTAGTTCTTAATGCTCTTATCATTTTAAAAGCTAAATAAACTATGGTTTATAAAATGTAAAATAACATATGTAATTATTAACTCAAAAAAAAATAACCACACACACACAAACAGAAAAACAAAACACTCTCATAGAGTTGATTCTATAGGACAGGGTAGAACTATGAGTCTTTGAGATTTTTAACTCTACACAGGAGTAGACCACCTTGTCTTTCTACCATGGAACATCTAGTGTTTCTGATCTGCTCTTATGGCTAACAGCCCAATGCATAATCCAGAGGGTCTGTCAGCAGGAAGGTGAAAGCAGAGAGAGAGAGAGAGAGAGACAGAGAGAAGGGTAGGTTCCCAGAGCCCTCCTTATAAGAAGGCCATGCCCACAATGAGTCACCATCACCTGACTGACAGGCTAAACTTCACCCCTCCATGTTTATATATATCTTCAAGTTGGCATGAAATTATGTAACTGTTACATGGGTCCTACAAAAAGATTTGCCTGAGGCCCTGTATATCATATGGAGTAACTATAATCTCTGATATAAGACTACACTCTTGTTTATTTCCTTTAATCTTCATCCTCCATTCACCTTTCACCTTACCCCAAAGATATACATTCTTTCCTTTGTGTGTTTTTGTTGTTAGGTTCTACTAAATTGATTCTTGTCCCATGTCATATTAATCAAAAAGAACCTTTCAAGCTCTAGCCTGAAACACAACACTGTCATCATAGGGTAATATCTATACACCTACAAAGAAACCCATTAATGCCAAAGATGAGGACATTGAAGACTTTTACCAAAGTCTGTAATCTGAAATTGATCAAAAATGCGATCCAGATGCAGTGATGAGTACTTGTGAAAGTTGGAAACAGAGAAGAAGCATCCCAAACTGGAAAATACACCCTTGGTGAAGGAAATTAGCTGGAGAGTACATGATAGAATTTTGCAAAATGCATGACTTATTCATTGTAAATATATCTTTTCAGCAACATAAACAGTGATTTTACAGTTATATACAACTAGAGATTACCAGAATGAATACATAACAATCAAATCAATTACATCTATGGATAGTAACAATGGAGAAGGTCAATATCGTCAGTCAAAACAAGGTCAGCAGCCAACTGTAGACCATCAATTGCTTATATGCATGTTCAAGCTGAAGCTGAAGAAAGTTAAAACAAGTCTACAAGAGCCGAAGTACAACACTAAGTATATGCCACCTGAATTTGGGGACAATCTCAAGGGTAGATTTGATGCATTGAACAACCCAAGACCAGATGAGTTATGGGATGACATCAAGGGCTTTATTTATGAAAAAAAGCAAGTGGTTCTTTAAAAGATTGAAAAGAAGAAAAGGGACAAAATAGATGTCAGAAGAGACTCAGAAACTTGCTCTTGCACATAGAGCAGCTAAAGTGAAGGAAAGATGAAGTGGAAGCTGAACAGAAGATTGCAATGGGTAGCTCAAGAAGAGAAACTCTAAATGGTTCTCATGAAATGTGCAAAGAGCTGGAGTTAGAAAACTACCTGTGAAGAACATGTTCGCATTTCTCAAGCTGAAGGAACTGAAGAAAATACCAAGGCTCAACTTGTAATATTGAAGGATTTCATGGGCAAAATATTGAATACACAGGAAACCTCAAAAGAGGATGGACAGAACAAACAGTCACTCTGCCACAGAGAATTGGCTGGCATTTAAACATTTCAGGAGGTAACATTAAATTCCCATTTGTAACTACGATATATTGATCTTGCACCATTCATGCTTTTGTGACAGTTTTCCTTGCCTTCCCATGTCCTTTGCACGTCTCTGACTCACTCAAAACTGTGGGGACCACTAACATCTCATGCTAATGGCCTTCCCCATTAGGATGACATGCTTTGTCTTATCTTACCTTGTTTAAGACTAATATTACTCTCTTTAAATAGAATAATAAGATAATCATAATAAATTAAGAATCACATTCTCCTTAAATTGTATATATTTATTTATATCGTATTTTAATGTTTATATTAAATATTAAATCAATTGTATTTTATATGTATATTTGTATTTAATTATATTTACTATAGATTGTTTATGTATTATCTAAAATGATATGTGAATTATATATATAAAATAAGTTATATATATATAGTAGTTACATAATCTGGTGTCAATTTTTGAGAGGATTATGAGTGAAGGGGTGGAGTCTGGCCTGTCAATCAAAATATAACCAATGGGGCCGCTATGTAGGCATGACTTTCTCCTGAGAATTCTGGGAAATCCGGTATTTCCTCCTTGGAGGTGGGAGACACCTCTCTCTCTCTGCTCACTCTATGGGAAACATTGCAGCTGACAAGACACATGGAACTAGCTAATGCCCTGAGCTAGAGAAGCCACATGGACCTACCCTGATGCAGCCAGACCTCTGAAGCTGGAGAAGCCATGTAGAGACCCCTGCCAGTGCTGAGATGCTTACAACGCCACTGGATCCAAAGACTTACTACCCACTGGCCTGTGATCGTCCTGCATTCAGCATCATTGCATGTGCTTCATGAGTCTGAAGAGGACTTTATAGATTGATGTCAGACATATGGACTAATATTGGACTCATGGGCTTGGACTGGACTGGGTTGGGATGCTTTCTTAATGTACAGTTACCCTTTATATAAAACGCTCTCTTATATACATATGAGTTTCTATGGATTTGTTTCTCTAGTCTACACAGACTGACCAACTAACTAACTAACTAACTATATAATTACAAACTGAGGGCATTAGTGTAAAGTTCAACTCCAGGAATTGACTTAATACTAATTGAGATGTTTCAACAAGCAGCTGCATTGCTGGAAATGCTCACTTATCTATGCCAAGAAATTTGGAAGAAAGCTACTAGGCCAATCAACCCTATGAGATCCATATTTGCGCCCATTTCAAAGAAAAACGATCCAACAGAATGTGGAGATTATTGAACTTTATCATTAATATCACATACAAATAAAATTTTGCTGAAGATAATTTTAAAACTATTATAGTAGCACACCTACATAGATATGCCAGAAATTCAAGCCAGGTTCACAAGAGGATATGATACACTAGCCGATGAATCTTGCTTGAAGCAAGGAATATCAGAAAGATGCTTATCTGTGTTTTATTGGCTATGCAAAAGCACTTGAATGTGTGGATACTAACACGTTATGGAAAACATTGCAAAGGATGAGAATTCTTGAACACTCCATTGTGCTCATATGGAACTTGAACATAGACAAAGAGGCAGTTGTTCAAATAGAGCAAAAAGATGCTGTATGGTTCAAAATCAAGAAAGGGGGTGCCTGGGTTGTATCCTTTCACTAAACTTATTACGTTTGTGTGCTGAGCAAATCATCTGGGAAGCTGGACTCTGAAGAAGAATGCATTATGAAAATCAGATGAACACTCATGAACAACTTGTGACAGGCAGATGACACACATTGCTTGCTTAAAATAAAGAGAACTTGAAGCACTTAGTAATGAAGATCAAAGACTACAGCCTTCAATATAGATTATACTGCAACATAAAGAAAAAAATTTGGGGGTGGGAAGAAAAGGGGAAATTTTAAAAAGAGGAAGACGATAGTACTGGGGGAGTAGGGCACTACTCTACCCAGGGGAGGGTATTGTTTATGTCTCCACAGAAATGGGAGAGAGCAGACCCCATAAAGGCATGCCAAACCTTAGGGGCAATGTAACCACATGGAGCAACTTATGAATAGAGAGGTCTACAGGGCCAGCCCCAATCAGAGCCAACTAACACCCATACCCCTAACCCCACCTCACCCCTGCCCAGAAGAAAATGCTACAGAGGACAACATAAACCTACAGGTTGGGGAGAGGGTCTGGCCTGCCATGCTCATACAGAAGCAAACCAAAAGGAAACAGAGAGAGAGAGGGACTAGACCCCATACTGGCACACCAAGCCCTGAGGATGATGGCCCTGCACAGAGCTGCTAAGACACAGAGAGGACTCTAGGGCTAACAACAGCTCAAGACATGGCTGTGCCCTTTCTGGAGCATACCACAACAGAAGATAATACAGGGGACAGAGACAGAGAATGAGTCCACTCTGACCACCCCTACAATGCGGCAAACCAAGGAGGGAACATAACAGATCAACAATGGGAGCAAAGCCAAGCCACAAAACCCCTGAAGTGCCCCCAAAATAGATTTCAGGCTAGGAGGGGGAGTTCCCAGAAACCCCCAGGACCGGTGGGGTGATAGTCATAAAAATCAGTGGACAGACCTGGAATTATGTATGCTTTTTTGTTTGTTTTGGCTAGTTCTTTTCTTTTTTTGTTTTTTCTCTCTCTTTATTCAAGATTTTATTTTATCTCTGTTATTGTTGTTTTGCCTATCAATGTAAGATAGGCATAGGAAGCAAATCCCAGGAGAAAGCAATGGGACCAAACGTTCCAGAGGTACCTGGGGGGAGGAGGGGAGGAAGGAGCAATGAGCAAACAAAGCCATAGACAGGGGGAAAAGCAGCAGCAGTGAGGAGGATGTAGAGAGTGCAACAGCAATCTAGCTGAGAGGAATTACTAGGTAAAGGGAAACAGAGGAGATATCTAGGAAGCAAAGCTATAGAGGTAGAAACATAGGTGTGCAGTTATGTAGATATATTAGTTCATAAAAATAGAAGTATTGGCCTATGCACATATATTTATATGGTAATAACATTGAGGAAGTGGATGGACTTTGGACCTCTGCTCAAGCCCTCCCTCAAT
>NW_022103898.1:62466454-62474674 GCF_000313985.2 Echinops telfairi
AGATATAGTGTTTAGGGTCTTAAAGGCTTGAAGTTAAACAGTGTAAGATAAGAAAACTACAATAATTTATAATTTATCAAGGGGTCATGGTGGGGGATAGAAAGAAGAGCTAATAGCAAAGGGCTCAAATAGAAAGTAAATATTTAGAAAAATGGTGATGGCCACATATGTACAAATATGCTTGATACAATTGATGGATGGGATGGTTTTAAGAGCTCTAAGAGCCCCAGTAAAATTATTTTCTTAAAGAAATTAAACAAAATCACTCACAAATTGATCAATAACCAACATCATGTTAAATGGAGAAAAAATGGAAGTTTCTAAGAAAATGAGGTGATACCAAGGGCTCAAGTAGAAAGAAAATGTTTTGAAAATGATGATGGCAACATATGTACAAATGTGTTTGACACAATAGATAGACATATGGATTGTGATAAGAGCGGTAAGAGCCTCCAATAAAATGATTTTTTTAAAAGAAGAAGAATTTTGTTTTAGTTAGGTCCACAGTCACATTCTCTCTCAGAAGCAGCAGTCAAGAACTGCATTGGGGAAATCTGCACAAGAATCCTGAAAGCATTACCAAGCAAATACATCCCTGCGAGAGCTAAGTTGTACCTGACACAAGCCATGGTATTTTCAATTGCCTTACACCTGTGAAAGCTGGATGGTAAATACGGAAGATCTAAGAACTCAGGCATTTAATTGTGGTGTTGAAAGAGAACGGTGAAGAGACTCCCGGAAGAATGAACGAATCGTCTTGAAAGAAATCTAACCAGAATGCTTCTTAGAAGTGAAGATGGTGAGACATCCGTCGCCTACTTTAGACATGTTATCAGGAGGGGCCAGTATCTGGAGAAGGACAGCCATCTTGGTAAAAGAGAAGGTCAGTGAGAAAATAAAAAGACCCTCGTGGGATGGATTGACACAGTGACTGCAACAATGGGCTGAAAGAACAATTGTGAAGAGGGTGAAGGAGCGGCAGTGTTTCTTCCATTGTGCGCAGTCGCTGTGGGTGGGACTGAATCGGTGGCACCTAGCAAGCCCCCAAATGGTCTATGTACTCATTCCCCCTCCTTTTCTTTCTCCTCGGTTCCTACTCAACTTGTCAACATGATCACATCCCTTCTGACCTAACTAACCCTGTTCTTTATCTCCCATCACTTCTTCCCTTTGTCCATTTGATGTCACTTCCTTTCCTGATACACAAAAGTGTAAATTAATAGAATCCATTATAGGAAAGTTAGAAAACATATCAAAGAGCAGGAAAGAAATTAACATGTAGGACACTACTGAATCAAGTTCAAGGCTGGAGAAGTTAGCCTTTAGTGACAAAAAGAACTCCTTACCCTCATATACAAGCATATCTCATCTTACTGCACTTGGCAGATTTTGTTTTGTTTTTTACAAATTGAAGGCCTGTGCCAATTCTGCTTCAAATAAGTCTATTGGTATTATTTTCCAACAGCGTGTACTCAATTTGTGTCTGTGTCACATTTTGATAATTTACACAGTTTTTAAACTTTTTCATAATACTATTGCACACTTAATAAACTACAGTATAGTATAAACATAACTTCTTTAATTGTAGGGAATCAAAAATTTAATGGGACTTGCTTATTGTAATATTCATTCTATTGGTGGCCTGGACCCCAACCCACAATAAACTGATGTATCCAGTATAATCCCAACATTATCACTGCCAATATTTTGATATACTATACACATATACACACAGTATAGAATACAACATATATTTTATGAAACAGAATGAAAAGATTATATATATTTACATGTTGAATGTTTTCAAAGTAGTTCATGCTTCTTATAAACACTCAAATAGTATCTACAAGTATGAATTATAATATAAAATACCTTTTTGTCTTATTTTAATTTCACATTTTAGATATACCTACCATTAAAAGATCTTATAAGTCTTTTAAAACTTTAATGTTAGAATTATATAATTACACACGGTTCTGAAGCTTGCTTTTTTCACTTAATGGTATCTTGTGAAGACCTTTCTAATTTGTATCTATTTTATCTGTTCTTTTTTTTTTAATAAATGAAGAATGGAAATTCCAGAACACTTAATTTTGCTCATATGAAACCTGTACGTGGATCCAGGCAGTGATTCAAACACAAGAGGGTACAACGCAGTTTAACATTGGAAAAGGTAGGCAGCAAGCTTGTACCCTTTCACTTTACTTAGTGTGTATGTTGAACAAATAGCCCAAGAAACTGGATTATGTGAAGAAGAATATGGCATCATGATTTTAGGAAGATTCATTAACAGCCTAGGCTATGCAGATGAAGCAATCTTATTTGCTGAAAATAAAGATGACCAGACGGGCTTATTGATGAAAGTCAAAGACTACAACCTTCAGTATAAACTGCATTTAACAATAAAGAAAACAAGATTCTTACAACGCTATTAATGAACAAAATCTCGATACATCAAGGGGAATAAAAGGAAGTTGCCAATGATTTCATTCTCCTCGGTCAATAATCAACATCCATGGAAGTAAAAGTCGGCAACTCAAACAACTTCTTGCAGTGAAAATTGGCTGCAAAGGAGCTCTTTAACATTTCTAAAAGTCAAGTTGTCACTTTAGTGGCTGAGAGGCATCTGACCCAAGCCATTGTCTTTTCAATTGCCTCTCACGTGGAAGACATCTGGACAGTGGACAAGGAAGACCGAAGGATCGCTGCGCTTGAACTGTGCTGTTCGAGGCGATTATGGACTAGCTTATGCACTTCCAGAGGGAAGAACGAATAAGTCTGAAAAGAAATACAACCCAGATGCTCCTTAAACAGGAGATTAGCAAGACTTTGGCTCATTTACTTTGGACACATCATTAGAAAGCATTAGAAAAAGAACATCAGGCTTGGTAATATTGATGATCAGCAAACATGAAATGAGATCAGTACTATCAGTATTCAGCTAGATTGAGTCACACAGTGAACTCAAACATGTTATTAATCATGAATACGGCACAAGATCAGGCGATGTTTCATTTCATTATGTGTACATAGGTTGCCATGCGTCAGAGGTCATTTGACGGCACTATGGTGTTCTGTTGAATGACTGCAATGTAATTTATTCAATCAGTTGCATATTGATATATGCCCTGCAAATTGTATGTACCCCAAGGAAAAATTTGAAAAAAACAAGTCTAACCTAGTTACCATTGAAAAAATGTGAATCCCTCAGGGGTCTGAGAGAACAATCTTCCACAGTTCTTTCAAAGCAGATGCTTTGAGAAGCAGATGTTCTACCAGTCTTCTATGTGCCTCTGGGTAGCTTCAAACCACCAACCTCTTGAATGCCTAACAATTTGATCCATGGAATGACTCACAGAGAGAGATATTGAGAACTTATTTCCCTTTGACCTCTAGTCCAGCCCAATGCCTGGCATATTGAAATAGCACTGTAAATACTAATGTGTTCATCTTTAAAACAACACACCACGTGTACTTATATGTGCCTCTGTGTAAAAGTCAGGGTCTGAGAATTCTAGTGCTCATCTTCTCACCCCTTACTTTCAGACAGAATTTTAATACGAAAACTTGTTTTCCTGCCGATAGTCAGAGCTGAGAATCCGAATAAACAAGGAGGGAGTGTAGTTTGTTGCTAGAACAGAATATTTATAAGAGCAATCAGTAAGGACCTGGCAAAGATGAAATAAAGAAAAGTTTAAAGCTTAAAGGTCTGGAGATTTTACTGTAATTGACGCTGTATGGAGGAAACCCTGATGCACCAGAAGGGTGATCAATCAGATTGTACTCCACATACTCTGAATTCAAAGGCTGAGAAGCAGCTAATGTTCTTAGGTGCTAACAGAAAAATGTTACTGAGCACTTGAGTGGAAACATTTAGATTTTCTTTTATAGACATGTCGTCATATCCAAAGTTTAGTAGATGAGGAACTGCTATTATGTGTTTTTTATTCATTGTTATTTTTAGTGAACACTCACATTGTCCCTGCTTTTAATTCTAAAGCAGATGAGTTAGAACATTTTGTATCGCTCTCCTTAAAACATCCCGCCCCCAAATAATGAATTACTTTTGTGGTCCTCCACTACATTTTCCCCAGAAATTGAACAAACTCCCAGAGAAGTAAAAATAGGCAGGCGCTCTCCCTACCCCCTACACAACACACACACACACACACACACACACACACACACACACACACCCCCCCCCACCCCCCCTCACACGCTCCTTTCATAACCAGGTTGCAGGCTAAGTGGCCGAGGAAGGTCAGAAAAGAGGGCTTTCTGTGCTTCTGGCCTCTCCCGCAATGCCTGCTCATGCCCTCCGGCCTCCTGAAGGGTGACATTCTGAGTACAAGCCACCTTTGTCAGACTCCACAGTCACAGGAAATAAACACCCAGGAGTCACTGGGGTAATGACCCAGAAGCACTGACACACTGCCACAGAGCAGTTTATCCAAACAGCCGCAGAGAGGAGCCCAGGGGAAGCCTGACTGGATTTCCAGGGCAGCACACCATGGAGTCCTGGCAAGGCCCCACTGTTCAGAGCTTAGAAGCAGCTGTCCCCGCCACCCAGTCCCTCGTTTCTTTGGCCAGAATCCTTACACCGAGCTCCGTGCCTCTGGCATCCCAGGTTTCCAGTCATTCAAAGATCAAGCCTTGGCATGTTGGAGCCTCCCCTAGCCCAGCGGCCCGCTTCCCAGGAGCGTTCTTTAGGGTTAGTGTCCCACCGTCCCCTGGGCCTCCTCCCACCCAGAATCTTTCATCATGCTTACATCCAACTGAATCACAGAGTAACTTAGGATACAGAGGTGTAGATGGCTTAAATAGTTCTTCGAACTGTATGAATACTAACAGCAAACTTGTTTTGTAAAATCTTTTGACCCCGAATTACGTGTTTAGTCGCAACATTATCAGAAACTGAGATGAAGTTGGGTTTCCCCACCTCTTTTGCTTCCTTTCATTAATTATTGCTTCATTCTGAAAAACAAGTTAATGAGAGAGGTTCACAAATATAGCTAAGTGCCACACCCGTAACATTTGACAGAATCAGCAGCTGTGAAGCTGCAACATGGACAACGTGTGCTTCTCGCCTGGGCAGACGGCACCGGACCGTGTCACGTGAAGCATCGTTGTAATCGGGTAAGAATGGGAGCTGTCTCCAGAGGCCATTGGTAGTTTCAAAAGTAAATTCTCAAAGTGTTTTAGTCTTGTAGGGATAGTGATACATACAAAATGGTCTTATAAAAGTGTTTTTGTGATAACTAATTATAAAAGGATATTTTAATTTTTTTAGAGTTTTGCTGAAACACTACACAAAAATCGTATAGCTAGTCCTGTTGGTTCCAGATGTCATTTTGGAGGCCCGCCTGTGCTCCCCTAAGGATGGCATGGCAGCTGCCCTGGCTTGCTCCTTCTCTACCTCCCTTCAGCCCTCCGAGCCCCACCAAGGGAGGGGAGCGGCTGATGAACTCCTTGGGGTCCACCTAGTTTCTTATTACTTGGCCTTACTCTGAGAAAGTCAACGTCACTCTGCCCACCAAATCCACCCTGCCTTCTTTGCCAGAGCCCTGTGTACTGCAGCCGGGCTGGCTGCTGGATCACTGGTCAGCAGGCTTTCCGAGCAGACGACATCAATGAAGGCTGTGATGGGAACAACACACAAGGGACCTAATGTGCCCCCACAGGGAAGTGCCCCAAAGCCCAAGCAAGTCCTTTAAAATTAGAAGCACGGTCGTGGCCAGTTCTTTAACTTATTTGGATGTTTTTTCAGAACTAAGAATTGTGTAACTAGAGTCTTAGGCCCAACAATAAATACTTAAAAAAAATAAGCCAGGGAAGCAAATTAAGTTCATTCCCAGTCTCTGTTCAGTTTTAGAGATCGAGGACATTGCATATACTTTTTCATATTTCTCAACTAGTAGCAATTGAGTGTCTTAAAAGTTCTCAGGTGTGGTAGTTACATAATCTGGTGTCAATTTGGGAGTTGAGAGGATTAAGAGGAAGGGATGGAGGTTAATCTGTCAATCAGATCATAGCCCATGAGGCCTCTCTGTGGGCATGGCCTTCTCCTGAGAATTCTGGGAACTTCTGGATTTCCTCCTTGGAGGTAGGAGAGACTCTCTCTCTGCTCACTTCCTGTGAGACATCCCTGAGAAGAAGCCACATGGACCTACCCTGATACAGCCCTGGGAACTGGAGGAGCCACATGGAGACCCCTGCCAGCGCTGAGATGCTTCTACCACTACTGGATCCAAAAGACTGGCCTGTGATGATCTGCATTTGGTGTCATTGCATGTACCTCATGAGTCTGAAGAGGACTTTATAAACTGGTATCGGACATATGAGCTAATATTGGACTTATGGATTTGATCTAGACTGGGCTGGGACGTTTTCTCCATACTCAATTGTTCTTGTATATAAATCTCTTTCTTATATACATGTGAGTGTCTGTGAATTTGTTTCTCTAGTCTACCCAGACTAAGACTCAGAGATTGGACGATATCTTTAGAAAACATGCTTACCGGAGGACCAGCATGTGCGTTTGGAAAGAGCTCACAGAAAGGGCAGAATGGCAAATGTGAGATATGAAAGGGAACCAAAGGGCAGAAATACTGCTTATTGCCAGTAAATGCTGTTTATTGCCAGTAAAATTAAAATTGGCCAAGAATGCTCCATGTTTACTAATTTCTTACCTCCTGTTACGGATTGGGAGCCCCAGTGGTGTAATGGTTACGCTTTGGCCTGCAATCCGCAAGGGCAGCAGTTTGAAACTGCCAGCCATTCCAAGGGAGAAAGACAGACTATGTGAGACCTTTCTACCTCCATATATAGTTACGCTCTGAAAGACTCATAGGGGCACTTCTGCCCTGCCCTATAGGGTTGCGATGAGTCGGCATTGACTTGATGGCAGTGGGTTTTGGTTTTGTTATGGGTTGAATTGCATGTGTACCTGTGAGCATGGTCTTGTTTAGGAATTTCAGGGTGCTATTCATTTGGGCAACATGAGCTCATACCGGGGTAAGAGTGGGTCCTAATTCTAAATGGTTGGTGTTCTTATAAAAAGGGGGAAGATTCACAGGTACAGGGAGACAGAGGTAGGATGGACAGCCATGTGACCATGAAGGTAGATGAGCTGTGTGTCAAGGAATGCCAAGGATTGCCAGGAGCCTCCAGAAGCTAGAGAGAAGCCTGGGAATGCTTAGAAAAAACAAAATCATCACAATAATGCCCTTTAATCCATTGCCTCAGCCTCTCAATGACTCATTCCATTGACCTCATCAGACAAGAAAATAAAGAGGTCAATAGGCAAAAAGCTACAATTGAAAGCATTCGTCCAAATTGTTTCAGTCCTTCATGTAAAAAGATTAAGGACAACTTGTTTGCAAAACTGACCAAAAAAGAAAGCACAAACAGAATCTATTCCGGAGCCTGCACTGCCATCACTAGTATGGAGCGAAATGAGGGGAGGTAGAAGGTAGTATGATAGGAGAAAGAGACCAAGACGGATGAAAAGGTATTAAGAGACTGAGCCAGCAAAGCCAATGCTAAATGACTGAAAAAGAGGAATGCTTATGGCCAGAATTGACACTGACCAGGGGTAAAGGCCGCGGAAAACAAAACACAGAGAAGATAGAACTAGATGGTCAGCTCCGATCACCACGTGGGCCTGTGAGTGGGCCTTGTGCTTTCACCAGAGCCCAGCACACTGCCGGACACAAAGCCGACACCTCCCTACCTCCCCGCAAAGTTGCCGACTGAACACATGAGAAGGAGAGAAAGCAGAAGCGCCTAGCAGGCAGCAGAGCAAAGTGTGGAGTCGTTAGAGAGTTTGGGTGGGCTTGATCCAGTTCTTGGCTGTGTAGTCTCTGATTGGCACGATCTTGGGTAAACTCTTCACTAATTTTATGATGCTGCCTCGGTTTCATGACATGTAAAAATGAGCGCGCATTCCAGATATCCAGACCACTTTCTGTGCTCCGCTTCTGGATGCAGGGCTGCGACACGGAAGACCAAGCTCTGCGTCTCGCAGCTGGCGCCTCGCCGGCCAATGACAGGCACTGCAAGGAAACTGGAAGTCTTCTGAAGGAAAAGGTTTGCTCCTCCCTGTCTGCTTCCTGTTGCTGAGACTTATTCCTGCAGAGCCTCTCCACCCTGCCAGCAGATGTTTATTTTTCTATAGGAGTCACTGAAGCCAATTTGCAGATTTTCCAACACCTGCAGGGC
>NW_022103898.1:62476070-62480094 GCF_000313985.2 Echinops telfairi
CTTCAGACACAGGTCACGTATCCACGTCAGAGAGCATATCACTGAATCCAGGACACCACTGGTGGTCATGCACACCGCTAATGTTGCATGTCATTAAGCAAATGAAAAATTATCATCAATTAAACAATGGCATGTTATGGACTGTAAAGTTCATCCTGATAGCAGATATATTAAAATATGTGTGTGGGGGTGGGGGGCGGCTATGTCTTAGAATGGAGGTACAGTATGGAGATTGAATCACGGTGAATTTAAGGTAAACCTGGGATGGATGGCTACACCCTCAAGTCACCCCAACTCATGGAGCCCCCAGGCACAGAGAGGGAGGAACAACGCGGGGCCATGCCGAGGATTAGTTGCGGACTGGGCAGCCGTGAACCATAGTGTTTTCACTGTTTGCTTTCAGAAGTAGACTGCCATCCCCTTCTTTCTAGTTGTCCATGTCTGGAAGCGCTGCTGAAAGATGGGTGGTGGATGCACAAGAGGTGCCTTGGCCCTGAAGTGAATCCAGGTCTCCTGCATGGAAAGGAAGAACGCTACCAGAACCTTCGCTACTGCAGGATGGACGTGCAGGCATTTCTAGCCCTGGATCTGTAGTACTAAAGTTAATAACCCAGACACAGAGATCCACAGACAGACATTACCAAAGTAAGGAAGGAGAGCATTTTCTGTGCCTGTATGAAATAAGTTTATTCTCGGGTCCCTGTAGAAACCAATCATTGGAAATTGTCCCAACCACATTCATCAGTCATCTGGATTAATCTGTCTGTTTTAACCAAGTGTTTGCTTTCCTTGCCCAGGAAAGTATTCCAATTTTCTAAGCAAAATAACCTATCATAGGAACCACTGGCCAATCCGAAGTTTGCTCAAACGGAGAAGGAATGTGAACGTGTAGAGGAAAGTTCCCTTGCAGGTTACTCTGACTGGTGGTCTGAACTAAAATTATACTGCCTTCAGAACACTCTGTCGGCTTTCCTGCCTCACACTTAAGCTTCAAGCCAATTATGTTTTTTGGAGTATGGCTATGATCAGAAAGACAAGGAATGTAAAAATAACACCTTATGAGTCAATGTATTTCCTGCCCAAAATAAGTTCTTACTATAGCTGGCCCTGAACAAGCCCAGTCACCTTGGGAGAAAAGGAGTCTGGAATCAACTCCATAGCATGCAAATTTAAGACCTCCTGGCTCTGTATCAAGTTACAGCCCACAAAAATGGTTTGAGTTGCTGGGGCAGAGGAAAACGGAAGGAGGAGAGGAGAGAAATGAACAGGACACTGGTTGCCAGGTAATTTGAAGGAGAAAGGAGAGATGACTAAATGAAAAATCTCCAGAAGGTTTTTTATGTCCGGGATGGATTTTCTGGACAGATAGAAGGAACTGCAGTCCTTCCATTCCCCAACCCTCCCCACCTCCAAGCCCCCACCTTCTGCAGCCTAATCTGAAGATAGAAAAAAACATGGCCATGCCTCTTGGAAAGCTTTATGCACTCTGCCAACATCACATTAATGACATGTGCTACATTTTTCTATCTTAACTTTCAAACTTCTCCTTGGGATTAAAAGTCAGGAAACGTCACCTCCAACTTATAAGCATGTACAAATGGGGGAAGGAAGGGGTGGACTCTGGAATGAACAGGGAAGGGTTTTATAGAACACCGGAGAAAGGCTGCTGGCTTCTCCACCCAGTGGAATGCCTTGGCATAGTCAACAAAACACAAGTAAACATGGTCTGGTATTCCTTGCTTTCAACAAAGAGCCATCTGACATCAGCAATGATATCCATTGTTCCATATCCAATTCTGTATCCAGCCTGAAGCTCTGGCAGTTCCCTGTCAATGGACTGCTGCAACCATGGTTGGATGATCTTCAGCAAAATTTCACTTTCATGTGAAATCAAAGATATATTTCTATGACTTGAGCATTCTGTTGGGTCATCTGTCTTTGGACTGGGTCTAAATATGGGATCTCATCCAGTCAGTTGGCCAAGTAGCTGTCTTCTAAATTTCCTGGTAGAGACGAATAACTGCTTCCAATGCTTCATCAGCCTTTTGAAAATGGTCAGTGGGTATTCCATTAATTAGTGGAGCCTTGTTTTTAGTTAATGCTTTCAGTGAAGCTTTATTTTCTTCATTCAATACCATTGGTTCTTGCTTATATGCTACCTCCTACAAGAGCAATATACTCTTCAAAAAATAAAAAACACTTCTATTGAATCAATTTTGACTCATGGTGACCCTGTGATAGAGTAGAGAAGCCTCACATGGTTTCCAAGGCATTGTTGGTTCAGTAATGGAGTTACGGCCTTCTATGTAGGAAACCCAAGTCAATTCTCAGCCAATGAATCTCATGTGCAGCCACCATCCATCTGTCAGTGGAGGCTTATGTATATTGCTAGGTTTCTAAGCAGGTTTCAGTGAAACTTTCAGGATAAGATAAACTAAGAAGAAAGACCTTTAGTTGCATTATTGAAGGATACTATGGTCAAAACACTGATTGATGCAGGAAGCATCAAAAGAAGATAGAAGGAATACACAAACTCACTGTACCAAAAATAATTGGTCAACAATCATTTCAAGAAGTATCATATGAGCAAGTGCTAACCATATTGAAAGAAGAAATTCAAGCTGCACTGAGAACCTTAATGAGATCTAAAACACTAGGAACTGACAGACTTGCAATTGAAATGTTTCAACAAACTGATGCAGCACTGAAAGAGCTCACTCACCACTGCCAAGACCATTTGGAAGACAGCCAACTGACAGTAAGACATATGTATTTGTACCCATCCCAAAGAAAGGTGACCTAATAGAATGCATAAAGTACATTATAAGAACAATAAAACTAATATTACATACAAGTAACATTTTGTTAAACATAATTTACAAATGGTTGCAACAATGCCATAAAGAGCTTCCAGAAATTCAAGGATTCAGAAAAAGACTTAGAATGAAGGGTTTCATTGCTGGCATCTTATGGATTCTGACGGAAAGCAGAGAATACCAGACATAGATTTACGTGTGTTGTATTGATTCTGCAAAAACATTCAACTATGTGGATCATAACAACCAGCATTGCAAAGAATACAATTACAGACCACTTTATTGTGCTTTTTTAATGTACACATGTGGAATGTGTACAGCAATCACAAGACAGTCATTAGAACAGAACGAGAGGATACTGCATGGTAAAAACATCAAGAAAGGTTTGTGTCCTTTCACCACACTGAGCAAATAGTTTGAGAAGCTGGACCAGATGAAGAAGAACATGGCATCAGGGTTGAAGGAAGGCTCATTCACAAGGACTAAGGTGCAATTGTCACAGCCTTGCTTGCTGAAAGTGAGCAGAACTTGAAGAACTTGCTGATAAAGAGCGAAGACCACAGCCCTCAGTATATATTACAATGCAATGGAATAGATACATACATACATACATAGAAACCAATCCTCACAACCAGACCAATCGACAACATTGTAGTAAACCGAGAAAAGATGGAAGTTGTCAAGGATCTCATTTTGCTTGGATCCACAGTCAGTGCTCATGAAAGTAGTAGTCAAGAAGTCAAATGATGTATTGTATTGGACATATACAATATAAAAGACCTATTTAAAGTGTTACAGAGCAAAGATTTCATTTGGAGGACTAACATGTACCTGATCTAAGTATTAGTGCTCAGATTCTGAGTGCTAGGTTTACAGAAGGCTATAGATGATAGTGAAAGCCAAAATCCATGGGCAGGGTCCCCACGTGGATTAAGCCTTAAGAGCAACCCCCAGACCATTGGCCAAGCTAGTGAATAGCCTTGCTATCAGACAGAGTGGACTGGAAAGTAGACTCATGCAGATGTATTTAGGTTAATATTTTATAATCTATCATTTATTCTCCTTGTTTACCCAGTTTACATACGTTCTATTCTGCTTTCTTTTCAATTGAGGGTTGTGGTAGTTATATAATCATTTGTCAATTTGAGGATTAAGAATGTAGGGGTGGAGTCTAGCCTGTCAATCAGATCATAGCCAATGAGGCCTCT
>NW_022103898.1:62481489-62483158 GCF_000313985.2 Echinops telfairi
AGAGAACTTATAACTAAGTAATTATAGACACCTGATTTTTAGAGAGGATTCAAACACATTTTGTGAGAAAGATATAGCCTTTCTGATGCTGGAAATTTTGGCTAGCCACCTGCAGAAGAATGAAACAGGACCCATACATCATATTATATACAATAATGACCTCAGTATGAATTAAAGACCTGAATGTAAACCGTAGAACCATGCTAATCATCCAGGAAAAAAGAGGGGCAAGCGTAAGGCCCCTCTATGAGGCATGAATACACATCCGAACAAGACAAAATAAAGGGCTGGAACCAAAACTTCATCCAAAGAGTAACAAGAGAACCCACAGTTTGGAAAAAAATATTTGGCAGTGATATAAGTGATAAAGTCTAATTTCAAAAACCTATAAAAATCTTCACGCGCCAATCTCACTGCCTCTGAGTCAATTCTGACGCACAGCGACCCTGTAGGACAGAGCAGAGCGGCCCTGTGGGCTTGTCAGAGGAACTCTTTTAGGGAACCACACTTCCTCCCACAGACTGGCTGGGACTTTCGAATGCGCACCTTATGGCTCGCAGCCCAGCACGTAATCCACTAGGTTATCAGGGTTCCGTAGACAACTACAGCACCTTTATAAGAAAAATACCACCAATCCAGTCCAAAAAATGGGCACAAGACATGAATAGACAATTTACTAAAGATGACATCCAGCAATCATACGAAGAAAGCTTGCCACCATTAGCTAGGAGAGAAATCCCAGTGATAACAAAGATGAGCTATCACCTCACGCCAACTCTCAGCAAAAATCTGAAAAATAAACAGATCATAATAAATGTTGGGATGGCTGGGAAGAGATTGGAATGTTCATACATTGCTGGTAGGATTGCAGAATTTTACAGACATTGGAAAATAGTCTAGTGCCTTCTTAACCAACGTGAATAGAGACCATGATTCTGTAGTCTCTGTACTTGGTATAGACCCTAAAGAAATACAGAGCTCTCGAACTCACTGGGACCCAAGGCTGAAACTACATGGTGTGAGAACAAGCAGCTAGACGAAAGGTATAGAGGTGGTAGTTGTCAGATGATTGTATACTTACTACTTCAATGCCCTTTTGGACTTAGTAACATTCATATTAATTTGGTGGATCTGGTTCTGCCCATTGTCAACAATTATTATGGAATTCTTTACTTTACCACCAACACCCATTGTTTGTGTAAATTGTGTCCAGTCACTAAAGGATTTAATCCATACAAATCAATAATCCATGTATTGCAGTTTATAACAAGCCTATACTTATATCATCTCCTTTTCTCAATGATGTTTTAAATTCTTTATCATTGGCTGAATTAATGACACGATCAACAGAATGACCTTATACTCCAGGGAAATGATTGCTAATGCTCTCTAACATAAAAGGATAATGATGTCTCTAAGGTGAAACAGATGTATACACAAACCATAGATATATGAATGGATTATGGGGGTGAACTTAACTCTAGCCCCAATCTAAGAACAATGAGTTCTTATGACATGGCCCTGCTTGATACTCACCCTCATAAAAAATCACTGAAGATATGGGTGTTATAAAAAAGTGTGATGAAGAATCTAAATGGTGTCTGCTGCCAGAAAAAATGTCATCTGGGATCTTAAAGACTTGTCTTCAAACAAGTAGCCATATAAGTGA
>NW_022103898.1:62484382-62485909 GCF_000313985.2 Echinops telfairi
GACTTTATAATAAGGATAATAGTTTATCCTCAGTTCTCTTCTGAAGTCAGAGAAAAGAATTAAATATGATTTTGAAGCTAATGAAAGTAGAGACCCCAAAACAAAATCCACTGTTATTGAGTAAATTCTGACTCCTAGCGACTCTATACAGGATTTTAGAGGCTATGATTTTCACAGGAGCAGACAGCCTCATCTTACTTCTGTAAAGCAGCTTGTGGGTTTGAACTGCTGAACTTGCAGTTCACAGCCCAATGTCTAGCTACAGCAATGTCAGGACTCCTGAATGGAGTGAAGAGAATAACGTCATACTTATTAAGCCCTTCCTATTCATTGCATTAGGTAAATCTGCTGCACAAGACCTCTTAAGAATATTGAAGAGCAAGGATGTTACTTTGAGGACTAAGGTGCACTTGACCCAAGTCAATGGGTTGACTAGAGAAACAAATCCAGGGACTCTTTTATATGTATAAGAAAGAGCTTTATATCAAGAAGTAATTATACATATTAAGAAATCATCCCAGCCCAGTCCAACTCAAGTCCATAAGTCCAATAATAGTCCATAAGTCCCTCTTCAGACTCACGCAGCCACATGCAATGATGCGGAATGCAAGAATATCACAAGTTGGTGGGTGCAAAGTCTTGTGGATCCAATGGTGATGGACATATCTCCAAGGGTCTGGCAGTAACTAGGGTCAGCCAGCAGGAAGGTGAAGGTGGAGGAGGGGGGATTGGGAGATTTCCCAGGCCCTCCTTATGAGATGGCCACGCCCACAAGAAGTCACCATCAGGGTGTGACCTGATTTACAAGCTAGACTTCACCCGCACACTTTTATATATCTTCAAGTTGACATGAAATTATCTAACGATCACATCATGGTATTCTCCATTGCATCATATGCATGTGAAAGTTAGACATTAAATAAGAAAGACCTGCAAACGTGCTTGACATGCTGGATGAATGTATGGATTGTGATAAGAGATATAAGAGCCCCCAATAAAAGTATTTAAGAATAATAATAAAATAAGAAAGACCACAGAAGAATAGATCCATTTGAGTTGTGGTGCTGGAGAAGAATATTGAAAGTACCATGGACTGCTAAAAAGATAAACTGATCTTCAGTGGAAGAATTAAGGCCAGAGTGCTCCTTACAGGCAAGGATAGCAAGATTTCATCTTCCTAATTTCGGGCATGTTGTCAGGAGAGACCAGTCCCTGGAGAGGGACATCATGTTTGGTAAAATAGAAGGGCAGTGAGAAAGAGGAAGGTCCTCAAGGAGACGGACTGACCCAGTGGCTACATCACTGGGCTCAGGCATAGGACAATTCTGAGGATGGCGCAGGACTGCACGGTGTCGCTCTGGTGTGCATATGGTCGCTATGGGTCAGAACTGACTTGATGATAACTACCGGTCTCAATATTAAATTCTACGCTTATAGACTCCAGACCATTGTGTCTTTCCCCAGGCTGGATGCCTGAGCTCATAGCAATTCAAGAACTGTTGGGAGGTGGTACTAGGGCTTCCTAGG
>NW_022103898.1:62488099-62489460 GCF_000313985.2 Echinops telfairi
CCTTGGCTGCAGCCACTGTGTCAATCCATCCTGTCCAGGGTTGCCAAGACAGATTAGTGAGCTCATATTTACTAAGTGAGCACTTATTTATGAAGCACTTTTCTTGAATTCTTGCTTGTATCCTACTACTCGCCTCAAAGGGTTGTTGTGGGCACATATAGCCCTCAGAACAGAGCCTGGCGCATAGTAAGTGCTCAAAAAGGCAGCAGCTGGTATCAGCTAGGTCAGTGTTGCTCAAAGTGCATGTGAACAACTCCCTTGGGGCACTGGAATGCTCTAGGGGAGCTGCAAGAAGCAGATGCCAAATTTCATCCTGGATTAAGGGCTATAGAACCAACGTGTTTAACTGCTAAGATGTTGAGGGATTTTGTTGGTTTTGTTTTCTGCAAAGGGTCAATCAGCCAATAAATTACAGATAAGGAAACTGATATTTAGGTTAAATAAACAAAAAGCAAAAAAAGAGACCTACGGTCTTCGAGTTGATTCCAAGTAATAGTGATTCTATATAGGGTCTCCGAGGCTGTGAACTTTATAGCCTTGTCTTTTTCCTGGAGGAGCTGGTGGGTTGGAATCACTGTCCTGGGGGGTTAGCAGTCCAATACTGACCCAACAGCCGCACCATCGCTAAACAAGTTAAATCTCAAAAACCTCAGTGCCATTGAGTCAATGCTGACCCTACAGGACAGGGTAGAACTGTCCTGGTGGGTTTCTGAGACTGTCACTCTTTGCAGGAGTAGCTTGTCCAAATTCATACAGCCCGTGAGAGGCAGAAAGAGGATGAAGCACAAATTCAGCCTCTGTGCTCTCTGCTGCGGGTGGTGCCAGGCACACAATAGCCTTCAACACAGAGCCTCTCTCCCCACCCTTATCCTTCCCCATCCACCTTCCATCCCCCCACTTTCATCCCATGAAAAGTAGTGAGCCATGAGGAGCTCCTGGAAGATGTTCAAGTGTGGGCAGATCTGATGGTGACAGTGAGGGGCATCTAAAGACAACTGTGTGTCCCTGCATGCACACACACGCGTGCACACACACACATGTAAAAATCTTCTTCAAACAAGGAGGGCAGTTTATCATTATTGTCAGTGTTCCCACACGGGCAAAGCCAAACAGATCCTGCTTATTGCTGATCACTTTGCTCCTCATGACAAATATGATGGATTTCATAGGCCTTATTTATAGCTAGAGGTTTATTTATTATATTTTATTTTAATAAATCATTTTATTCAGGGCTCTTACAGCTCTTATAACAATCCATACACCAATTGTATCAAACACATTGGTGCATATGTTGCCATCATCACTTCCAAAATATTTTCTTTCTACTTGAGCCCTTGGTATCAGCTCCTCTTTTTCCCCCT
>NW_022103898.1:62491087-62492989 GCF_000313985.2 Echinops telfairi
TATCAAGGGGCTCAAACCTAACAATGGTTGGAAAGATGATGCGCCACCACTAGGTAGTGCTGTACTCTGCTGTGTTTACGTTCCCTATGATTCCAAACAGGCGGAATGGCACCAACTGGGGGGTGGGGGGGTGGGGGTGTGGGGTGGGGGATCCTGGCAATCTACTTTTTCAAATTTTCAAATAAAAATTTTCTGGTTCATAACAGATTATTGTCTGATATAGTCCTGGAGGATAATCCTCCTAAATTGGAAGGCACTGCACAGCCACAACCCTGAACTAAAACATACCAATGATCATGAAGTGCATGTCAGACCAGACAGACAGCATTCTGTTCTGTTACGCAATGGTCTCCATGAGTCAGAACCTCATCGACAGCAAGTACCAATAGCAGGCAGACCTTGAAATAGCTTGAGGATATGTGGGAATAAATCCAAAATAGAATAAATAAATACAAAGAGAACACAGAATGTCTTTTGCTGGGTAGGTATAAAAACTAGTTAAATGTTTTATCGGGACTAAAGGCATATTTTCAAACAGGAATGATTCTTTAACTTGTAAAACACATCCTTTTTATGTCGGGTTAGCATCCTCCCTATTCTTTTGAATTAGCATTGCACAGATAGTGAAAAGTGTGTTTGAGTGTGACTGTATGTGTGTGTGTGTATTTCAGAAGCGAGCATGTTCAATTGCTATCTAGATAAATGTGCTCGGCGTGTCATATTGATTTTCTGATAAATCAACGCTACTTCTTGGCAAAGCATGGTGGGCCCTTCTAGATGCATGGATGCCCTTCTGAAGGTCACATTCAAAGGGAATAGTAGTCCCACTGCATTTCAAACAATTCCTGAAGCTCCTCTGTTGCTTTTGCTTTTCTTGGAGCAAGCAACCACCCTTTAAATCCCTAATCTCTTGAGACTTTGCCCTAATCCCCAAAGACTTCAGAAGAAAACGTGACAAACGTTACCCCTGCCACTCTACAGAGGGGAAGGGAACACTGCACACATTGGTGGTGAAAGTGCCGTCAGCTGCATGATTCACAGTGGAGTGAGAAGTCTTTTGCCAGGACTGCTTCCTTGATCATAGACATTAGTGGGGAGGTGGTGGTGGGGAGGAATGCTAGTCTACAAAGAGCACAAAATCATCTAGTCACTTTAGTGATGGAAGAAAAAATAAAGGCAGCTCTGTTTAATTAGCGTTAAATACATAAAAACAACCTAAATTTAAGTCAGCTTGCAATGAGATAAAGAAAATGCTTCATAGCGTCCTTCTTTCCTTTGCTTCCCTTTCTCGCCTTTTAAGCTAGAGCTAATGGATAGTAGCGACGGTACTACTACTGAAAATAAATTAGTGAACAGATTTGCTAAGGATATGCCAACCTAGGTAGGCTCTTTGTCTATCAAAAGGTGTATATCATCGTTCCCATTTTACAGGTGAGACCATGGGCCTAGAGAGTGTTGGTAACTTGCCTAATGTCATGCATTTAGTAACATCGGAATAGTAACATCCAAACCAAGAATGAGTACCAAGTTCCGATTTGATGACATGCTCAAAGGCGGGCGGATCATTGGTTGACCTTTCCCTGGCAACTAAACCGTCTGCTGAGCGATGGCTCCTTCTTTCTCTTGAGGATGGATCGAGGTGCTGCTGGATGGAGTTGATCCTCAACTTTGGGCTAGCAAAAAGGCATATTAATTGTCTACATCGCCAGTGACGTCATTTGATCGGCAGATAAGGGATACGAGAAGCTCTGAGAATCATGGAGAGCTCTAGTGGAGTAGTGGTCTCTGTGTTGGCCTAGTGCAAACCCACCTGCTACAGCAGAAAGATGAGGCTTTCTGCTCCCAGAAAGATTTACAGCCTCAGACACCCAGAGAGGCTGTTCCACCCTGTCCTGGAGGGTC
>NW_022103898.1:62494107-62495989 GCF_000313985.2 Echinops telfairi
ATAAAATAAGCTGTCCCCTCGGCAGGGAGAATACAAATGCAGTACTTATTACTGTAGAGCAGTCCTCATCGCCATCCACAAACTCACTGTGCCAGAATTATTCCCTTCACATTTCCTCATTTCCTTTCAATCAACTTCATTATTTCTCTAAGCCCCCATCCCACCTGGCTGGTGGAAAGTTTTATTTTAGTCATTTTTGGAGTCTGTCTTTCATGCCAGGATGGGACCAGAAAGCAGAATTCATGCACCCCAAATCAGGAGGAGGGCCTCTCATCTCTACTTTGTCCCACTTGCTCCTGAGGTCCTGTTGTCTAAACTGAGGTCCAGAGGCTGTTGGTTTCCCTGATATACCTGTGGCAAGAGCATCTTTGTCTGCCGCTCAATGCCCCAGCAGTCCCCCAAGAAGCTTTATGATCACACAGCTTGGAGGTGTTCTGGAAGTGCATGCTGGGAGTTACTTCACTGGTGGAGAAGAATATAATCAATGACCACTGATACAGTTTTGTGCCTCTGCCTTGATTTATGCTATGGCAGCAGCAGTTTTACCCCAATTGCTTTTATAACCCAGTGCAAATGTCAGCATTGTGAGTGCTTACTGACAGACTTTATCCGAATTAACCTTGTGGAGTGAGGGATATTTTAGGAAGAAAAATATCATAAAACCTTAAAATCTAAAGCCACATCTCAATGAGATGAAGTCCTGTATAAGCTAATAATACATAAGCAAAAAACCAGTTGCTATCTAGTTTACTCCAATCCATAGCAACCCATATGTATCCTAGTTGGATATCAACAATGATTGCAGTGCAAAAGAGGAAGCTCCTCAAGGAGATGGACTGACGCAGTGACTGTAACAATGGGCTCAGTATAGGAGCGAGTGTGAGGAGGACGCCGGTCCAGGCAGGGTTTCATCCTGTGATGCATAGGTTTGCTGTGCGTTGAAATGGACTAGATGCACCCAACAACACTATGTGTATTGGAGTAGAAGTAGGCACTATAAAAATTTCAATGGCTAATTCTTTTAAGACATATATTATCAGGATTTTCTTCCAAAGCACCTTTAGATAGATTTGAACCTTCAATAATTCAGTTAGCAGCTACGTGTGCTAAAGGCTTATACCAGCCCAGAACTCTGAGTATAAAGCATACAATGTTAAAGCACCCAAGCCAATGCTGGTTAGGAGGCACAGGCTTGGATTCTTCCCATCAGCGTTCATACTTCCTTTTCCAGTCTATCTTATTCATCTGTAATGAAAAATTATACTTATATAGCTGTGTTACAAGAATCAGGTGGTGTAAACAGTCGAGTGTTGGACTGCTAACCAAAAGGTTGGCAGTTCAAACCCACCCAGAGGTGTCTTAAAATAAAGGCCTGCCGATCTGTTTCCATAGAGTCACAACCACAAAAACACAACGGCGAACAGAACTGACCCGATCTCACCTGATTCGGGTCTGGGACTTCTGTTACGCTGTTGCCCTCTTATCTAATGATCGTTGTAAACCTCTCCAGGAACGTGGCAGCAACAGGCTTCGGAAATTCAAGCTTTATTTAATCCACAGAATAAATATGGAATTTCATAAAGAACTAACCGCGGGTTTTTCAAGGATGTTGGATTTCACATTTTACAGAATGTTGTTATGTGAGAGCTTTACTACAAAATTAGATTTTATATGCTAGATAACTTTATGCGTTTGATTTTGCATCAACTGGGCTAGGCTATAGTGCCCAGTTGTCTGGGCAAACACTAGTCTATATGTTGCTCTGAAAGTATTTGGTTAATGTGATTAACTTTCACAATCAGTTGCTGTAAATAAAGGAGATGAAAGGCCTAATCCAATCACTGGAAGGCCTTTGAGCAAAACGAGTTTTCCAAGAGAAATC
>NW_022103898.1:62505362-62506329 GCF_000313985.2 Echinops telfairi
GAATGGAGAATAGCAGGAAGTCCAGAAATACAACATATTTGCAGGGCCGGACAAGGCCCTATCCTCCCGGCACAGGAGAGAGGCCAGGGGAATGTGGAGGGATAGAGCACAGGGTCAGGGTATGAATTCAAAGTTAGGTCTGAAAACAGGGTCTGTTTGCAGGGAGGTG
Source organism: Echinops telfairi (assembly GCF_000313985.2). Taxonomy (NCBI): domain Eukaryota; kingdom Metazoa; phylum Chordata; class Mammalia; order Afrosoricida; family Tenrecidae; genus Echinops; species Echinops telfairi. The sequence goes on from NW_022103898.1 coordinate 62,505,532, forward strand.
GGCCAACTATACACCAAGACAGATGGTGCCATAGGGAAATGGTTCTAGCCAAACTCTGTGCTGAATTGCCTAAGCTCCATCACGGAAGATCTGACACAGCATGTGGGCACTGTCGTCTAGTCGGGTTCCAAGCACTTAAGCGCCCAAAGCATAATTGGTTAAGACCACATTTTATTTTAAACAGTCACCACCCAGTCAATTCTGATTCATGGGGACCCCCACTTGTGCCAAAGAAGAACCGTGCTCTGGTCCATATACTATCCAGTGCCTGCTTTGGCAAAATAGATCATCAGACCCATATTTTCTGAGGAGGCTCTGGGTATACTTGAACTTAGAACCTCTCAGTTAATAGCCAAGCTTGTTAATTTTTTGTACTACCCAGGGACTCCTAAGAGCCCGATGTGAGAGACCAACTGAGTGCTCTATGGGAGGAGAGAGGAGGTGGGCAGATGCCATCTTGTCCAGAGAGAATACAGAAGGCTTCACCCACACAGAGGTGCATTTATACAGGGCTTTGGAGATTGGGTAACATTTAATAAGTGGAAAAGGAATATGAATGATGGCAAACCTTACCCACATGGGCTGAGGCGTATGTGTCTAAGGAAAGTCCAGGGTTGACCTGGTTTTGAGCTCAGCTTGCTCGGGGATCTCCAACTGCAGCCTTAGGAGCAGGTTTCTCACTCTGTCTCAGTTGTTTTCAACCGTGTGGACCCGCCCCCTCTGGCAGGTCCTTCGGCCCAGCAAGCCAATGGCCAGGCAGTTAATTTCCAGGACTATATTCTTCAGACCGGTACTGCA
>NW_022103898.1:62507133-62508419 GCF_000313985.2 Echinops telfairi
ATCAATCTGCCAAAATGCATTCCTTCCACCAATACAGTCACTAATGCCACTAAACAGTGACATCACTAAGGGGGTGGGAGATTTGCAGACCTATGGAGAGGAGCAGTCAGTGGGGATAACACCAAAATTAGTCTACAAACTATGTTACAAAATAACAGTAATATGTTTCAACTGAAATATACTATTTTTAAAATATAAAAATGCCCCCCTTGATGAGTTATAACAACAAAACTATTTTTCACATGCATTCTACAAGTCCTACTAATTTACTAATGTGCTTTGTTTAGAGCTGTCACGATCGCCCAATTACAATGATGGCTCTTCCAACCACATGGTTTGTCTGCATGGGCCATGAGCATGTGCTGTTGTTCTCATTGACGTTGGTGGCTTTTTAGTTGCTAATTTCATTAAAATCTTCTGATGTCTTAGTCACAATAGTGTCATAATTTAGGAATTCTGGTGGCGTTGCTGGATAAGCACTGGACTGCTGAGCACAAGGCCAGCAGTTCAAACCCACAGCCACCACTTGGGAGGAAGTTGAAGCTATTTGCACTGGAAAAGATTCACAGACTCAGAAATCCTGCATAGGATAGCCATGAATTAGAATCCACTCTATGGCACTGGGTTTGATTTTTGAATGTTATTTGATAATCAATATTTGTGAACCTAGATAAAAAACTTTTTGAAAATGTGGAAGTGATTTTTTTAATAAGAAAAAACGTAAAGGCTTTTGTTAATAGGGGTGTGTGTGTTAGGCAGGGTTCTTTAAAGAGGCAAAACTTGTGACCCTTGTATGTTCATAGAAAGTGATGTCTAGAAATGTCTCACACCGTGGTAAAAGTGGTCAAGTCCATTCTGTCTGCTTCAAATCCCTGGGTTAGATGTAAACTGAGGCTTCTCTTGATTCCTATAGCTGCACAGAGCTGGTGAACAGGAAGCAGGAAGATCATAGGTTGGTGGATGCAAGCTGAATGATCTGAGATCTGCAAATGAATCCAAGGTCAGCAGCAACTAGTATCCTCAGGCAATATATGAGGAGGTACCCTCCCCCGCTCAAAAAAAAATCAGAATTGCACTGTGCAGAGCAGAGCTTTAGTAGTAGTATGCATCTTTCCTGCTAGGCAAGCATCAAGCAACTCACTCTGAGTTAGTGCACCCAGTGGCATCACCTAGAAAGCTTCTCTCTGGTCACAGTGAACGTTTCCGTAAAAGCAGTTTCACTAGAACTTCATTTTTTGTGATGGCCAATTTAAGAGAACAGTGTGCAGTTGTGAAACTTTGTTTCC
>NW_022103898.1:62509201-62511189 GCF_000313985.2 Echinops telfairi
AGATGAACTCTTCAGGACCAGTGGTGAGAGGGGCGATACTAGGAGGATAGAGGGAAGGTGGGGTGGAAAGGGGGAACTGATTAGAAGGATCTACATATAACCCCCTTCCAGGGTGATGGACAGAAGAAAAGTGTGTGAAGGGAGATGTCGGTCAGAGTAAGACATGAACTAATAGTAAGTTATAAATTATCAAGGGTTCATGAGGGAGAGGGGAAAAGATGAGGAGCTCATTCTAGAGGCTCAAGTGGAAAGAGCATGTTTTGAAAATGATGATGGTGGCAGATGTGCTTGACAAAGTAGATGGATGTATGGATTGTGATAAGAGTTGTATGAGCCCTCAATAAAATTATTAAAAATATAAAAAGAAAAACAGGAGCTGATACCAAGGGCTCAAGTAGAAAGAAAAGGTTTTGGAAATGTTGGCGGCAGCATATGTACAAGTGTGCTTAATACAATTGAATGCTGGATTGTTATAAGATTTGTAAGAGCCCCGCAATAAAATGATAAAAAGAAAAGAAAAAGGCTTTTTGACTAAGCCAAGTGGTATCAATTTATTCCAATTCACGGCAACCCCACGTGTGCAAACTAGAATGCATTTCATGGAGTTCCCACGACTGTGATTGTGATTGGGAGCAGATCACAATCTTCCTCAGAGAAGCTTGTCACTCACTCACTGGTATCACAAGATGTACTGCCCCTGTGGGTTTCTGAGACCATAACTGTTTACAGGAATGAAAAAGCCCTAACTTTCTCCCAGAGAAGCCTCTAGGTGGGCTCAAACAGACAACCTTGTGGTTAATAGCCCAACCTTCAACTCTTTGTTCCACCACTCAGGAATTCCTGTCTTTCATTTAGTATTCAAATACTTAGTAAGTATTCAAATACTTACATATTTCCTGGAACCAACTTGATGGTAGTGGGTTTGATTTTGGATTAAATCTCTACCGAATGAATAGCTGACATGCACTGAAATGGAAAGCCCATCTAAGGAAACCAGTTTGTCTCCTATCCACAGCTCTTTAGGCATCTCAATACTCTCAGGAAGAGGCAAACTTCCAACCCACCCAGAACTGTGCAGATTTTGACTTCCCACCCAGCTGACTCGAAGGAATCCTCTGGCTATCAGGTGACCACATGAAATTGCTGTGTGTCACACGCTGTTCTACACGTTCCTCTTTCCTTCTGCCCTGCACCGTCTAGATGATCGACACTGGCCGAGTCGATGAAAATCCTTTCTGTCCCACTTTTCCTGCAGCTCTATGCCTCTGTTCTAGCAAGCAGGGCTGAGGGGAGCGTTCACACAGTTCACACAGAAATCTCTTAGAACAAAACGCAATCGCTTGTGCTCCCATTCTGCCCCAAAGCACATTTATAAGCAAGCAGGTTCCACGTTGGCTCTTTCAAAACCCATATCCATCAGCCAAGCATAGAGCTCTGGGAGGTTATTTTAAAACTATTTGAATATCATTTGCTGACACTCTGTGGTTATTGCCCGGGGCCCAATGGTTCAGGTTCATTTAGATTTAGGGCTTCCATTAGCAGGGAAATAGAGTCTTCTCTGTGATTTGACCCTGTGATTAAGAAAGAGGGGGATGTGACCCTCGACAATATCTCTGTGTAACACAGAATTGGGTGTGACTGCGTGAGGAGCCTCTAGAAATGTTGACAGAGAGCCTCCAAGTTGCTTTGAGTTCACTAGAGAGTGATTTCATATAAGATTCAGCATTGCTTCTAGTCCACATGTTTGAGTCAGACCTGCCTTGATGTACTGCAACTTAGAGAACTAAATGTTATTAGGGACCACTGCAATGTCCAGAGCTGAGATCGAGAGGACAATCCAAAAGCACGTGGTCATGCCCGCCCATTTAGATGGGGCAGGAGTGGGTCAGTGGAACTATCCTCAACTATCGTATCATGCAGGGGGCCCAAATCCATTCCTAGCCAACATACCTCACATGCAGTCCCTACATGTCTGTCAGGGGAGACTT
>NW_022103898.1:62512910-62515316 GCF_000313985.2 Echinops telfairi
TCTCATGTCCTATCTTTGGCTGATGATCTGTCGCAACTTGCCTGGCTATTGTCAATGTGTTCTATAATAGCCATGGTTGGAAAACCAACATGAACAGGGGTAGTTTTCTTCAAGTTTCTCATTCTCCTTTGCCTGCCAATTCGCTCATTAATTAATACCTTTCCTATTTCTCTAGTCATAAAGAAGAGCCATTCTAGAGGTATTCCCACCCGCCCAGAAATAAAAATAAGGTCTGACAAAAACACAGGAGCATGCCAGGCCTGGCCTCATCACTGGTCCCCTCTCAAAGCTAACATGTGTTCTGCGGTGTGCACCAAAGGTCTCAGCAGAATCAGAGAGGGTTAAATGAAAATCCAGAAAAGACTAATGCCTGTGGGCACCCACACTTTTATTCCATGTGTTTGGTATGTCTGGAATCTGAGAATTAGATCAAAGGAGAACTAAAGGCAGATGTGTGGTGTTTTTCAACTAATGACAAGGAAGATGTAGACACAGTCCATATGACATGGACCAAAAAAGATTTTTGACTGAATAGTAAGCTCCTGTGTGAAATGAATTTTACAATTCTCTAGCAGACTGTACAAATATATATTGTATCTTTATGAAGTGAACAGAAAGTCCCACTAGTGCTTGTAAAGATGTCTCCTGAGCTTACTGTCTACAACCACCCTACAGCAAGGTTTTATAGTACGTGGCATCTAAAGATGCCAGCACATTCTTTCCAGACAATTCCATGATCAAGCTTGCTTCTCATCTTTATTTATGTCTTGCTCTCTCCTTGTCATCTCTAAATCTACTTAGGAGCCATAGACGATGGCGGGGGCTTGCGTTTTCTTCCTCATTGAGACTGGGCAGAAGCCAGAAGGAATCCATCTAAATTAATGTGCTGCCAAAGAGGTGCTTGTCATAGGAACACTAATTGCCCACAAGACCCAGCAAATCCTGATCATCTCCCTAATGGAAGAAAGTGGGAGAGTGCCCAATGAAAACATCCCAAGAGCTGTGAGAAACAGTAACAAACATTTACAAAAATATCCTGTAATATTCCAAACTCGGTAAGAGTGGTCCTTACAGAGCCCAAATAATGAAAGCACTGAGTACAGATCATTATAAAAACGTGACAGGTAAATAGTGAAATGAAGCAATATTTCTTATTACTTTATCAATATATTAGGGTGGGAGGTAGGAGAGCTAAACTCTTTGTCAATTTTCTTGTCTATCATTAATGACTGAAGCATATTATTTAGAAAAATGGACCCAAATATAAGAATAAAGAATGAAAAGACTAACAAAACTGGTAAAACGTAGAACGAGTTTCTCTGATAAGCTTAGTAGTCTATTCAGTTTCTGGAGCCATACACATGTGTGTATGAGGCAGGGTGCGGAGGGTGGGGAAGCCTTGTGTTTTAGGTTGAACTTTGTCCAAGTCCCTAAATCGATGTACTGGAAAGTCGGCATCACTAACTTTTCATTACCTATGTAAAGGCAAAGGATCTCAGCATCTCCCACCTTGCAATTTTACCCATTGTAATTCAGAAACACTGTGACTGGGCAGGGAATTCCCCTGGGCTCGGGTGACTACGAAGGTCTATTTTCACCACGTCTGGCTTTTCTGCACACAGAGCATCACACAGAGGAAATGCCACAGAGTGTTGTTGAATGAGGTATTGGTGTGTGAGTACTGAAATTATTTGCAAGCAGATAAACATTTGCAATAAAAAGCCTTCCTTTTTAGGGGACTATAGCTCCAAATTACCACCCATCACAATAAATTTATGTCCTTAGTAAAGATAGAAATGTTAAGCAACATTTGGTTAATAAAGATGGATAATAATCCCTTGGGAGTGTATGCAGTTTCTCTTGAATTCATTTGCACTTCCTTGTTGTTTATTTGCACACACCAGGGCTCACAGAAGTAATAAAAGATGTGTTATATCTCTCTGTGCTTATCCTTTAGTTACACAGCAGATGCCTTACCTGAAACTTGAAGACAGGAGAGGCTGGTCCAGACAAACGCCCCTGAGCTCAGAGCCAGTTCTCTGAAGACAAAGGTTTGAAAAGCCAGGTGAAATAGAGACCTGCAGAAAGGAGCACGAGGGTCAGCTGCAAGCCAGCCCCTCCTCCCACAGCCCACGGTAACCAAATGCCTTATTCTCCTGGAGGAGAGAATGCCAATACTCCGGGAAGGACAGGGAGTGTGTGCCTGGGAGAACAATACCAAGCCCCGTGGCTTTAACAGAACTCTGCTGAAGTAACTGCATATATACATTGGCTGCCATTAGAGAAAGCAAAACGCACTCCTGACCTGCACGGCCAGGCGTTTACTCAGCCAGTCCTGCAGCTGCTGGGGTGCAGCTCCAGGCTCCCGTCTTTCATTTAGGTCACATGCTGTGTTGTTCATGGAAC
>NW_022103898.1:62515519-62522857 GCF_000313985.2 Echinops telfairi
GTACCTCAGAATAAAAGCCTGGCCACTACCAATCACACTGATTGTACCTCAGAATAAAAGCCTTGCCACTACCAATCACACTTGGTAGTGGACCCTCTCAACAGAGGGCCCTGGACAGAGTAGGGGGCAAGGTGAAGAATCTAAAACAAAAATATAAAATTCAGAAAGATCAGACTTACTAGTTTGAAATGACTAGCTTAAAACCCTGAGGCACCCTTCTGACCTAGAACGGAAGCCCCTCTGAGACCAACTTCAGCTGGATAATAAGCTCCCCAGCCCCTGCCACTGCCACTGAGTCTATTCTGACTCATGGTGGCTTTATAGAACAGAGTAGAACTTGCTCTTTAGACTCTCATCCTTTCTGGGAGCAAATAGCCTCATCTTTCTCTCTTGAAGGGGCTGGGAGAGTCGAACAGCCAATCTTAGAGTGAGCAGCCCAATGCTTAACCCATGGCACCACCCAAACAAAACACTCTCTGCTATCCAGTTGGTGCTGACGCAGACTGGCCCTATAGAAGAGGGTAGAACTGCCTCTGTGAATTCCAATTTCCAAGACTGTAACTCGTCATGGAGTTGAAAGACCCATCTTTCTCCTAAGGAGCAGCTGGTGATTTTGAACTCCTGACCTTGCAGTGAGCAGCCCAACATATAACCACTGTGCCGCCAGGACTCCACCAGGGCACCATAAACAACAAACCAAACTCTCTGCCATTGACCACACTTCAACTCACAACTAACCGGAAGGACTGGATAGAACTGCCCTTGTGGGTTTCTGAGATGGCACCGTTTCACAGGAGCAGAATGCCTCGTTTTTATGGGGGTAGGCGGCTATTGGTTTTGAACTGCTGGCCTGTGGCTAGCAACCCAACGCATGCCCCCTCTGCCACCACAGCTTCTCCTTACAAAACAGAACCACAAAATGAACAATGGCGCTCAAGAGGACCATGTTCCCTAAAACAAACAATTATGTGAGATCAACATGACAGTGTCTGCCCAGAAGCAAAGATGAGAACATAGGGAGGCTTGGACAAAAGGGGAGAAGGGACTCGCGCAGAAACGGAGTGAGCGAGAACACATGGTGGGGAACGCAACCGCTGCCAGGGGACCCTTCCGACCCAACTCTCAAGTGGGAAATGAATTTGCTCGGCAAACTTTCACCAAAAGCACAATAAAAAATTGGCTGGCTATCTACCACACAACACAACACACACACACCTCTATTGAATACAGTTGTACTCTGACCCACGGGGGTACTATGGGCCAGGTTGCCTCGTGGGTCACTTAGACAGGGTTCCCACTTGTGTCCATCGGCCAGGCTGGCACAATAAACTATCTCAGTCACTGTGTTATTTCAGACCAAGAGTGACAGTGAGAGTGGCAGACAGACACCCACGCTTATCATGGTTGAACAGAAATCAGAGGGTCTGCATTGTTATCAGCTCCACTACTTTCCAACTTAGAAAATTAGCCTAGTCGCCCACTGGTGTCTGCTACATAGCCAAAGCTCTTTGGGTGGGGGTACTGGTCGTCCCTGAGGGGATGCTGAGTCCATGTTCAGAAGCAGATCGCCAGGGCTAGCTTCTCAGTGCCTCTGAGTGCTTTCTCCCGCCAATGTCTCCGGGAGTAGTAGAGCATTGCCCAATTGCCTAAAAGCTCCATAACTGGTTGTTAATGAGTCTTGGAATATTGACGCTTTGGGGAGCGCTGCGGCTCCGTATGAAGCATGCATAATACAGTAGGTGTACAACAGAATGAAACACTGCGTCTTGCACCCTCCTCACAAGCACTGCCATGTTTGGACCCATGTTTATCACTGAAGGCGCTCTTTTCTCTCTGGTCCTCGACCGAGCAGGATGTCCTTCTCCAGGGACTGGTCTCTCCTGACAACATGCCCCAAGTACAGGAGATAAAGGCTCACAGTCCTTGCTTCTACAGAGCACTCTGGCTATACTTCTTCTGAGATAGATTTGTTCGTTCTTTTGGCAGTCCATTTTCATTGTCATTTCGTAATGCAAAATCATTCAGTTCTGTTATATGATGTCAGCTGGTACTTACTGAACATTTACTGTATTCTGGCCACTGTTCTGAATTCATTAAATCTTTTAGTTGTCACAAAAGCCATACTATCTTCTTTTGACATATAAGGAAGTCAAACCCCAAAAAACCCAATCTGTTTGCCATCTAGTGGATTCCAATTCACAACTATCCTCTAGAGAATTGCCCCCTACGGTTTCGGTGGCTGTAAATCTTTACAGAAATACACTGCCGCAGCTATCTCCCCTGGAGCAATGGAGGGTGATAGGTTCCGACTGTCAAGCTCTGGTAGCAGCTGAGCTCTTACTAATGTGTGTTCCCCAAACCCAACCCCTGTGCCCTTCTGTCGATTGACCCCTAGCGGCCCTGTAAGGAAGTAGAACTGCTCCTAAGGTTTCCCAGGCCGTCAAGCTGCCGCTTTCTCCCAAGGAGCACTGGTGGATTTGAACTGCTGAAGCACAGTTAGCATCTCAACACGTGGCTCACTGGGTCCCCAAGGATCCGCTAGTGTGTGTTGTTGTTGTTGTTAGCTGCTGTCAGGCTGGTTCTACCTCATGGCGACGCAACAAGAACCCCCGCCCAGTCCTGCCCCGTCCTCACCACAGCTGTCATGTCCGCGCAGGTGCTGTAGCCACTATGGCGGCCCGTCTGGTCCAGGGTCTCCTCTTCGCACTGTCCCTCTTATTTACCGAGCATGGTGCCCTTCTCTGGGGACTGCTTTTTCCTGACGGCATGTACAAAGTATTTGAGACCAAGTCTCGCCATCCTTGCTTCTGAGGAGCACTCTGGCTGGACTTCTTCTAAGACAGATTTGTTTGTTCTCTTGGCAGTCCGTGGTACTTGCGATGTTCTTCACCAGCACCGTAATTCAAATGCATTGATTTTTCTTCTTGCTGTGTGTTAGAAATGCCAGATACTCCGGTCCCATTTCAGAATCACTGAATCAGAAGGTGAATTTCAACAGGTGAGTTGTATGCACATTAAAACGTGAGGAGCCCTGCTCTGTGCAAATACAGGCTGTGGTGATCGGGAGCTTGGTTTGCCTTTGCCTTGCTGCCTGCAAGGGCCTCTGAAACAGCACAGCCACATTAAAAGGCCTGAGGGCTTCTGGGAAGTTCCCATCAGCCCCCTTCCATGTGACCTACTGAGTTCGACAGGTGTGTGGAGGCAAGGCTACCCACGTGACTGAGCAGGAAGAACTATTTGGAACGCAGCTTGCCAAGTCCTCTGACCAATAAAATGCAAACCCACATCCACACAACGGCTCAGCCTTCCGGAAGCTGGTTGAGCTTGAGATTGACTGTAGGTAGCAGTGAGAAGGGAGGGGAAGTGGATTTGAATCTTACTGGCTCGGAGTCCCTGGGGGTAACAGTCCACGGAGACAGCTCAGGGATGGGATGGCTTCTTGGAATAAATTCCCCTTTTACTGACTCCCTGGCGTGTGTGAAGGAGTCCGGGGCGGCACAAACAATGAAGCACTTGATGAGTAACTGAAAAGTGGATGGGTCAAGCCCACGGAGAAGCCCTCGCTTTCTGAAAGGTCACAGCTTTGAAAACCCGACAGCGCACAATTCTACTTTTCAACATTTGGGTTGTCAAGAGTCAAGATCAATTCTAGAGAATCTGTGTTTTATGTTTCTGTTTTCCATTGGTTGTCAAAGAAAAATCGAGTCGATTTTGACATTGGGCTGCTAACCGCACGGTCAGCAGTCGGAAACCACCAGATGCTCCTCATTAGAGAGACGAGGCTTTCTATGCCCATCAAGCGCCGGTGGTGTAGTGGTTACACGTTGGGCCGCGATCTGCGTGGTCAGTGGTTGGAAACCAGCAGCTCCGAGGGAGAAAGACTGGGCTTTCTATTCCGGTCAACAGTTACCACTGCAGAACCTACTTGGGTCGCTGTGAGTCAGCCTCAACTCCATGACAGTGAGTTTCTCTTCCAGTAGAGCAGCTACAATCTTGGAAACCCACAGGGATAGGTGATCCTGGGGGGCCATTCTGAGTTGATGATTAGGTACAGACACATAACAAGTGCTTCACAGGTACTTGTTAAACTCGATTGAGCACATCCAACTCTTGTTAAAAGGTCTTTACGCTAATTGTGAACCTGTGAGGGCACCAGGAGTTGAAGGATGACCTTTAAAGGTTTCTTGACTTTTCACAAGAAGCTCTTGAGACACTGTCAGGTAGCCATGGGGCTGTTAACAGCCTGGTTCTGATCCACCAGCTGCTCTGAGGGAGAAAGAGGAAGCTAGGAAGATACATGCTCCTATCAAGATAGACGGCCTGTACAGCAGTGGTTCTCAAACTGTGGGTCGCGACCCCTGTGGAGGTCGAACGCCTCTTTCACAGAGGTCGCCCAATTCATCACAGTGCAAAATGACAGTGATGAAGTAGCAACGAAAATAATTTTATGGTTGGGGAGTCACCACAACATACAGAACTGTATGAAAGGGTGGCGGCATGAGGAAGGTTGAGAACCACTGATGTACAGGGTAAAGTCCGAACCATTTTGATGGCAGTGGATTTTAGTTGGGTTAATTCCATTTTATGTGTGTGGGGACAGAGACATACACACACGCGCATGCATGCATGCACACACACTATTGTCCCTTCATTCTAGTCGGGTTAATTCCATTTTATGTGTGGGGGGACATAGACATACACACGCGCGCATGCATGCACACACACACTATTGTTCCTTCATTCACCATGATTCCCATTCCCCTGCTCAAAGATTAATCATGTGAACACACATATTAATAACTTGTCAAAGTGCCATAAAGGAAATGGAATGATTCCACTCGCAAATCACCTTTTACAACAGAAATTCTTTGCATTGCCAAAGCGTTTTAAATAGATGTTCTGAATTTAGTTTCTTTAAGAAGCCTTCCTGTTCTAAAAACTCTATGACTAAGACGTGCCTGGAAAAGGCCAAGATATGGCTGGGTCTGAACGCAGAGACGTAAGTGTGTGTTGTTCGGAAACGGAAAGCCTTAGACATCTGGGATGTGCAGCAGCAGATTAGAGGAGCGAACATTTTCCCAGTCGGAGAATGTCTCTCTTGGAGAATATCTCAGCTGGCTCATGTGCACTTCTGAGGTTTTGTTTCCTTGTGTGTTTCTTCTTTGGGTGTTGGCCACAAGAGAAAAAAGGAAGCAAGCAGAGTGGAAGGGGCAGCAACCCCCTCTTCCTGAGGAGCTAGCTGCTGAGCACCCACTCTCGGGAATTAAGTCCCAGCGGATTGTTTGTGCTGACTGGGTCCCCAGGAGCCTCCCACATTGGGAAGGTGCTCAAGAGCAATTCTACAGATGGTTCGTTGTAGTTGGATTTTCTATGCCTCAGAGGTGGTATTGTTGCTAAGAGCCCTCAAGGAGATTTCAGCTCAACAAACTTGTGACGGTATTCATCAGCTTCTTCCTCTTACCCCAAAGCTGATGGGACATGGAAAATAAAGGAGAGAGTAGAAAAATCTGCTTGTGGATGCATGATTTGTAAATCTGGATCCGTCCATCCATCAGTACAGGAGGCTTGGGCCCAGGACCACATGACAGGGCACTGCCATTCCGCTGGCAGCATTTACTACGCCAACCTGTCAACTAAGACTCAAATTCACAGTCGGCTGAAAGCCCCACACCCTAATCAATTGTTGTCAATTCCAACTCATCAAGAATATGGGGTGATGTATGTATGGATTGTGATTAGAGTTGTACAAGCCCCCAATAAAATGATTGAATTTTTTAAAAATGTGGGCTGGAGTCGAACGGCCCCACCAGGTTTCCAGGCTGTAATCTGCAAGGATGCAGACTGCCACATCGCCCTCTGGTGAAGTGGCTGGTAAATTCAAACCACTGACCTTTGGGTTAGCAGCCAAACACTAAACCACAGTGCCACCAGAGTGGCTTCATCGTTGGCATCATAGCTACTGCCCAAACCTCCGTAACTGCTGAGGAGCCCCACGTGTGCACCACACACAGCGTCCGCCATTCTCCAGCGAGGCTTCTCTTCACTTTGCCTAGCAGAATTGTCCATGTCTGGCTGACGTCTTCACTAACGGAGACCAGTGCATTGTCCAAGAGTCGTAGTGTTTCTGTTTTCCTCCAGGACTCTCTCTGCCTGGATTACCACTAAGGTTGCTTTCTCATAAAACAAAGAGTTGCTGCTATTAAAAATTGTTTGAAAATCAAGATTTTTATAGAATTGTGATGCTCAAGAAAATGAGAGTATCATTCCAAAGTAGACAGAAGAGTGCTGAGGCAACAATTTGGGATCTGAACTCAAATGTCTTGAGCTTACAATCCATGTTTGTCACCTGTTCGTCTCATAGCCTCAGACAATCCACTTAACATTAACCGCATGTGCACAGGATGGTTTGGATAATGTCTTCCTCTCTGAAACATGAGGATCACTTGAGCGAGTGTTGTGCTAACATGCTAAGAATTCCTTTCCTCCCCACTCCCTAGGAGAGAATGTATCCATTGCCGCCTGAGAGCTCTACAAATCCATAACTTCCGCACCTAGCCACGCTGCTTAAACCCCACGCGGACGTCCGGGCCAGGCTGGATCAGTCAGATTCTCTCGCATGAGAACTGGGAATTTGAATCACTTAGCTCTGGAGAAGAACCAGTTGCAGGTTGATGGAAACTTGAGGACTAAGACTGAGATTTGGGTGTAGCCCTGATGGGTGTGAGCACATGGGTGAGCAGAGAAGATGGTTTGCAGAAAGAGCAATGAAGCAGCCTTGCAGAGATAAGTAGGCAAGACTGTGTGCCGAGCCCCAAAGAGAGGCATGGTGGGGGGGGCCTCTGGTGACTTTCTACCACCCCGGAAGCTCACTTACTGCTTTAACAAGTAACTCTTCTGCACTTTTACAGCGTAAACTTACCTGGTCCTTAGCAACACGAGTAAGTGTGTGTTCCATGTAACAAGAAAGACAGAAAGAACGGAAAGGAAAAGACAGATGGGAAGAAGAGAGCCTAGAAGAAGGAAGGAAGGGAAGGAGAGAAAGAGGTAGAAAGATCGCAAACTACCATGACCCCAGAGCTGTTCTCAATTCAGACGAGAGCAGAACATGTACACACGGATCAAAAGGGGTGGGAGCTCACAGCACACAACATCCAGGAACAGAGGTGGGAATTGTGATACCAGAAGGGTAGGGGGAAGCAGGGGAGGGGATGGGAGAAAGGGGGAACCAATCTCAATGATTGACACATAACCATCCACCCCTCTACAGGGGCAAGAACAACAGAAAGCATGGGGGAAGGGAGACAGCGGTCGGTGTGAGAGATGAAAATAATAACAATG
>NW_022103898.1:62523170-62534794 GCF_000313985.2 Echinops telfairi
GGGGGGGAGGCAAAGGGTCACTGTATTGTAACAGGGAGCGGATGGAAGACAATAAGAAGCGCACTCAACGGCGGCATCTGCAAACATCTAAAGAGCTAAGGAAAAGTCAGGGGGTTTTCCCCCTTAATAAAGCCAGAAGAAAGGGGGTGTGGGAAAGCACACAGAGCCGATGATGTCATGAGGTAGGCAGTCAGAATGTGTTACACTGAGGCCAGCGAATCCCACAGGAACTCAGGTGGAGAGTGAGCCAAAGTTTAAGGATTTCACCAAAATTTGGTAAACAAGAACTTTATTTTTGGCTGACTGAATTCAAAATACTCATTTGTGAGGCCAGGAATGGGAGCTGGAGGAGGACCTATGCCTGGCCTTTGTCTCAGGTAAAGTAGCAGTTACCTGTGAGTTTTATCTCAGGCATTTGGAAAGGGCAGTTAAGTGCAGCAAGTCATTCTGAATACAAAGGTAAAGGGAGTTCTTCTTGAACCAACATTACCTTCCAATGTCACGGTGTGCTGGGTAAAACTCACCAGTAAGAAATCCACCAGGGAAAAGCAATGAGTAAATGGCCTGGTCTTTCAGATACGACAGCTCCATGTACCAACTCTCGAGGCTGAAGGGTGACCAATACCCCCTGACATAAGGTATCTAGATCTGGAGTCAGATATTTGAGCATCTCGGGTAGAAACTTCCCAACTGCTCTTGAACAGAGCTGGTATTCTTCACCATTCTTTTGGTCATGTGGCAGAATCTAAATTTAAATTGGCGAAAGGAAAACAGAAAAACTCCTAGCCCACCTATCTTCCAAGTGCATGGGAATATATCTGGTTCAGCATTCTGTCCTCATAGCTCAGCGCCACTTTCTGTTATATTGGCTTCATTCTCAGACACACATTCCATCATGATGATAAGATGCACCCAGCAGCTCCAGGCTCAATTCCAGCAGCTCCAGAATTCCCACGGGGAGGATAGTGCATCCTTGCCTGCAGTTCCAGTCACATTCCCACGGATGGTTCGGATTGGCCATGTGCTTCCCCCTATTCCAATCACTGTTGCCAGGGGAATGCAACATTCTCCTTGGCCAGTCATCGACCGTATGTTCTCTCGAGGGCAGGCGTGGCATCAAAATCACATAATTCAAAGAGATTGAATATGGGGGCAGAAACATTTCCCAAAAGAACATCAGATGCTACAACCAAAAAGAAGGGGAAGGCTTGCTGAGGAAACTCTTTCTGCCATGAGCATTTGAGACACACAAGTGATAAGCAGATTTTCTTCAGAAAGGAAATCTCTTTATTCTGACATTGGAAATGCAATCAAAACATCTGTGGACATATAGTACACACAGCTGGTCCTTGCCCATGCACAAATATTTATCCAGCCTCTGTGATGGCGGGAGAGGGGTACCTGCCGGTGAATCAGTCACTGTCCTGAGGCTCAGTCTCCCCACCCACAGCCTCTTTGCCAGTTCCCTGAGTCATCCTAGCCCCACCCAATGGGTTGTGCTTTTCCCACAGTTGCCTTGAATCTCCTGGGCCAGACGGCCCACTCTCGGAGAGGAGAGAAGGGAGTGTCCTTAAGAAACAGGAGTGCTTTGCAGTAAGAAAAGCCAGCAAAAGATCTGAGTTAGGCAGGTTGGGTAGTAATTATCCACTTTGCAGTTCTTGGTGCATTTAAATCGGATTCTTCTCTTAAAAAAATCAATATATAACTTCACCACTTTCCATCTGTCTGTTTAAAAATAAAACTCCCTTCCCAGTCTTTTAGACACAGACAGTTCAGGTGTTTCCTCTCGTTTGAAGCCATCCCTGTCCCTTCCTCCCTCCTTTCCATCATCTTTCCCGTCTACTTGTGAGGTGGGATTTGTCACCACCTTTCCTGAATTCCAAAAGGAGCCTTAGTTATGCAGTGGTTAAAAGGCTTGGCTGCTAACAAAATGGTCAGCAGTTCAAACTCACCAACTACTTTGGGAGAAAGCTGTAGCAGTCTGCATCTGTAAACATTTACAGCCCTGGATTGATTCTATGATGCTCACCTTCCAGACATGATCACTGAATACAAAATGGGTGCACAAATAAATGCGGTGAAGAAAACTGATGGTGCCCGGCTATCAAATAATACAGCATCTGGCAGGGCAAGATAGGACAAAACAACAATTTATAAATCATCGAGGACTCATGGGGGAGGGGGGAGCAGGGAGGGAGGGGGAAAATGAGGAGCTGATGACGGGGGCTTGAGTGGAGAGCAGGTGTTTTGGGAGTGATGAGGGCAATGAATGTACAAATGTGCTTTACACAATTGATGTATGTATGGATTGTGATGGGAGTTGTATGAGCCCCTAATAAAACAATTTTTAAAAAATATATATATAGCGTCTGGGGTCTTAAAGGTGTGAAGTTAAACAAGCAGACAGCTAGCAGAGAAGCAACAAACCCACATGGAAGAAGCACACCAGTCTGTGCAATCATGAGATGTCAACAGAATCAGGTAACAGGCACCTGAAGTCCCAAAACAAAAACAACCAAAAACAAACCAAGGTGGGTCGGAGCAGAGACCCAAACCTATCTATAGACAATGGGATATCCCCTCACGGAAGGGTCACAAGGAAAGGATGAGTCAACTGGGGCGAGTATAGCACTGATGAAACACAATATTTCTCTGGTTCTTTGAGGCTTCCTCTGCTCCACTATCATGACCCCAGTCCTGCCTTTCAATTCTGGCTATACCGGAGCATGTACACCTGTACACTGGTACAGATAAGAACTCTCAACACACGGAATCCAGGTCAGATAAATCCCTCAGGAACAAAAATAGGAGTAGCAATACCAGGAGGGTAGGGGAAAGGTGAAGGAGGAGGGGAGGAAGGGGAAACCAATCTCAATGTTGATGCATATCCCCACTCCCCAACAGAAACTGTGGGGGAAGGGAGACAGTGGTCGGTGTAGGATATGAAAACAATAATAATATATAATTTATCAAGGGGTAAGGGTTTGGGGGGCTGGGGGGAGAGGAGCTGATACCAAGGGCTCAAATAGAAAGTAAATGTTTAAAAGATTATGATGGCAACGTATATACAAATATGCTTCATACAATTGTTGTATGGATTGTTATAAGAGCTATAAAAGCCCCCAATAAAATGGTAAAAAAAAAAAGAAAAATATTTACAGCCTTGGAAACTCTGTCGGGCAGTTTGACTCTGTCCTATAGTGTCACTGTGAGTTCGAATTGACTCATGATAGTGGGTGTGTACTTCCTGCACTTTCAGAGCACAATGTCAATGCCAGAGTTAGAGAGCTTTTCATAACATGTGACGGGCAGCTGTGTGGCTAGCCACGTCACTAGGCTGTGGATACCTCAAAAAAGATCAGGAATGATGTTATATTTGTCTTGTGTCCTACCACTTTATACGGAACCTGCACCTAGAAAATTCTCAACAAGTATTTGTCGCGTGAGTGTGAACTTACTCTTACAGAGGTCAGGCGTTGACTGTATTTAAGGACTGTCTACCTTGAAACATTTTTCTAGAGCTAAAAGAATCCTCCCTAAAGTCACTAAGCCTGTTTCTTCCAAATATCATCATGGATGGTTTGTCTGCTGCAGACACCACTCCAGAGAGCGCTCCTGAGCCCAGAAGGTTCACATCGGAAGGAATATTTTGCAGTAATTGTGCAGAATGGCAGGATTGAGATCTCTTCAGGGAAATGGCACAGCAAGCTAATTAGTGTAATAATGCACTCAATGTTTGGATACAGTATTAAACTCTCATTAAATGTATTACAATTAATCTGCAGTAAATTTAGATATGTATTCAGTTGTCTCGTACTGAATTAAGTGGACCGATATAAACCATGAATAATAAGCACTAGCTGACTATCTGAGCTCTGGAATTCCTTAACAGACAAGGGCTGTTAGATTTTCGACTTTGTGCTGGAAGCCAGTCGTGGTTGTTAGGCGCCATCTGGTTGAGTTCAGCCTTGTGAACAATAGAACGAAGCATGGCCCAGTCCTGTGCCGTCTTCAAGCCCATTGTCGCCGTGACTATATTAGCACATCTTTCAGAGGTTCTTCCTCTTTTTCACTGACCTTCTACTTTTTCAAAGGAGCCTTGGTGGCTTCTTGGTTAGGTGTTGGTCTGCTCACTACAAGGTCAGCAGTTCAGGACCACCAGCACCTCCATGGGAGAAAGATGAGACGTTCTACTCCATTAAAGAATGGCCGTCT
Organism: Echinops telfairi; assembly: GCF_000313985.2. Taxonomy (NCBI): domain Eukaryota; kingdom Metazoa; phylum Chordata; class Mammalia; order Afrosoricida; family Tenrecidae; genus Echinops; species Echinops telfairi. The sequence goes on from NW_022103898.1 coordinate 62,527,386, forward strand.
CAGAAATCCACAGAAGTAGGTCCACCCCGGCATATAAGGCCACCATGAGTCAGAATGGACTCGGTGGCAGTGAGTTTATTTTGTTGGAGTCTACTTTATCAAACTTGACTCTTTTCTCCAGGGGCGGGCCCCTCTTGGTGACATGTCCAAAGCCAGCGAGATGAAGGGTCATCACCTCAGCGAGCATTCTCGTGGTATTTCTTTCCAGACAGTTGTGCTGTTCTTGGCCAACACCCTAATTCAAAGGCATCAACTCATCTTCTTTCTTCCTTATTTATTATCTACCTTTCAGATGTAAACAATTCCATTTCTCCAGGAACATCTTAAGTCCCCTCATAGGAGATGATTGAACCAAGCCATGCCTTGGTTCTGGCTCACTTTAGTGCAGAAAGTGACAATTTGCTTTTGAACACTTTAGAAGAGGCCTTTTGTAATAGATTTGCTCAGTGCAGTATACCCTTTGGTTTCTTGACTGCTGCGTCCATGGGTGTTGACTATCGATCCAAGTACAATGAAATCTTACTAATCCAAGAGTGTCACTTTGAAGTGGAAGACTGTCACACTCACTATCAAAAAGAACATTTCAAGACGCACCCTGTACAATGCAGTCAGTGATAGGACAGTATCCACAAGCACACCAGGAATACTAGTCCATGTGACTTTTACTCAAGTTCACACATGATGTTTTTAAAACGGATTTCTGTAGTCTGAAATTGATTAAACAAGCAATGAAGATTCATGGATAATTATTGGTGACTGGAAAGTGAACGTTAGAAACAAAGAAGTTGGAAACAGAGAAACGATGCTAGAGATGAGATAGTAAAATTTTGCAAGTTTCAATTAGGTCTTACTGAATTCCATTTTATTTTTGATGACTTCCAATTTCTCTGGATTCACACTTCCTGCATTCCACATTGTTGGCAGCTGTTTTATTTCATTTGAAGTCATGGGACAACAGCAAATGCAAGTGCAGAAAGCTTTCCTGCATCCATGCCAGATGACTGGCTCGACTTTGAGGAGGCCAGTGTCTCCAGTCACAGGTGGAGGGCCTTTCAAACCGAGGGATCATCTTCTGGTGCTGCATCAGACAGCACTCTGCTGGCTTCATCAGGTGTTTACTGCTGGGTATCTTTTTAGGTAGGTTTCCTGACCCCTCTTTCTAGTCATTTGGAGGTTTTTCATGAGGTTGGAGAAGAGGATAGTAATATTCTAATGTACTACTGGTTCAGGGGTGGCATAGGACAACTGGGAGCACAGTGGTTAAGCACTTGGCTGCTAACCAAACTGTCAGGGTTTGAGCCTACCCGTCACTTCATGGAAGAAAGCTCTGCTAGCCTTCTGTCATGAAGAGGAGCCGCTTGGAAGCTCTGGGGAGCAGTTCTGCTCTCTCCTAGAGGATCCCTATCCTCAGAATCAACTATAAAGAAAGTGCATTGTTTATGTGTGGTGTGTGTGTGTGTGTGTGTGTGTGTGTGTGTGTGTGTGTGTGTTAGGAAGACCAATACACACTGTGTGCACCCACCACCCAACAGGGGAGTGTGGCATGTTGCTGGGATGTTGGGTTGGTTTCCGCAGCACTCTCAGACTAACATTGACTCAGAAGAAAAGCTTGGCCATCTATTTTCAAGGTCAACCAGGGAAAACTAGGAACAGTCATGGTCTGATCCTGAGCCAATCAAGGAAATTGCTCAGGGCCACACAGCAGTTAGTTACATTGTCCATGGCGTCCTGTGAGCTAAAAACAACAGGGTAATCCCAAAGAGCAGCAGCAACAAAACAAAAACCAACCAACAAACCTACCATAAATAAGCAATAATTATCGTCAACATCATCATGGCTAAAAAGGGAGAAGAAATCAAGTGAACTATGTCATCTTAACATACTCTGACAAATAAGAGGACGGTGTTTCTATTTGCTTATTTTTCACTTGATAAATGTTAACTGAACATCTATTTTGTGCTAGATTATGTGTTTTCAATGAGAGGAACATGGTGATGGAAATATAAGTAACTTACTTATATGGACTGAAATTGATATTTTAAAAAATGAAAATGTCCAGTGCTTTATTTACTGATTCAAAACAATGTCTTCCATAAAATTAAAATAAATAAAATTTTTTGTGTGTGTGTGATTTTTTTAAATCATTTTATTAGGGGCTCATATAACTCTTATCACAATCCATACACACATCAATTGTGTAAAGCACACTTGTACATTCATTGCCCATATCATTCTCAAAACATTTTCTCTCCACTTAAGCCCCCGGCATTAGGTCCTCATACAATAAATAAATTAATTAAATAATATCTTCCCAGGGGCCCCACACAATGATTCTTCTATTCATATAGCATCTTCCTCTTTACAAAGTGATTCCACATAAATGTTTCATTTCACTTTTACAATAATCTTTGACAGTGTGCAGGACAGATGATCAGGAATTCCATTTTGCATGGATGTGAAACGCAGAGAAGTGAAGTGACGCCTCCCAAGATAGCACTGGTGGCACATCGCCGAGCCCACACTAGGACCAAGTCTGCAAGCTCCGAGCCTAGGTCTCTTTCCAGCTGCTGGGTGTTTAAACAGTAGGGCAGGCTGTACAGCTGAAAAAGGCTGGAAAGCTTGATTCCAGCAAAAGCACACTGTCAAGAGTCTTCCTAAAACATGATCTCATTTCGTATTTGTATAAGGCCACAAACAATTTGAAGGCTTGAGACTGTGCTCATTGGATCCCATCTCTTCCCTTCAATCCTATGTCCCAAGAATTGGCAAGATTTCCCATCCACAGAATCCGCAATACACCATCGAGAAAAGATGGAGTCTCCTGAGTACTGTTGGGAAATTGCAAGGCTCCAAAGCTGTGCTTCTTGACAAGCTTTAAGCAACCACTCCTCGGACATGCACTGGATACTAAGTCCTTGGATGCTTCAGAAGAGCCTAACTGGCTCTTTAGAATCAAGCACAAAAATCAATAAAAAATGCTCCTGTAGAAATGAAGACCCTTTCAGCCATGATAGATGAAGATTTTATTGAAGTGTTCCTTTAAGTGAGATTGATATCTATCATTCTTAAGTGAGCTGCTAGGATCAGGCAGCAACACAGACGCAACTTAGTGACTGGTCATCCCACCCATCTCTGTGCTTCTGCTCCCCACCCCCTTTCTTCATCATAACTAATGATTCTAATAAGTCCTATCTGTTCACAAGGCCTGAATGAATATCACTTACCAGAGTCATTAGTATGTTAGTGCCTTTCTACTGGATCAATAACTGAGTTGGTGACTCTTCAGCACATATCAAAGACTTGGATAGAAAGGAAAACACTCCCCAAGGGAAATCCAGGGACAGATTGCACGGAGTTGATTCCAGCTCCTGGTGACGCCATGCTCGTGGAGTGCCATGCTATCGTGGAAACGGAGCTCTGCTGGTGTAGTGTGGAAACACCCCACTCTAACCAAAATGTCCACCAGCTGCTCTGAGCGAGGGAAATGTAGCAGTCTCCTCCCCTCAAGATGTCCTTGGAAAGCCTTTGGGGTACTTCTACTCTGTCCTAGAGAGTCATGAGGGTTGGAATCGGCTCCAGGGCAGAGGGTTCACAGCAGAAAAGTATGAAATTGAGCTCTAGAAAACCTTCTCCTCTCCGTTCGCGCATCTGTCCACTGGGGAAGTATAAGCTTACAGAGAGCTCTGGAGAACCACGTGAGAGGGTCTGCGAGGTGCTGTGCCCATTGACCCAGATGGCCTTTGGCTAGTCTTTTGAAGACCTCTGCAGTGCCGTGACTTAAATAGCGTGTCACTAATAATAGTCACTATGTTGAAATTCAAAAACTGCAAAGGAAAACTAAATAAAACTGGAAAAAGAGGTCGATAGGAGCACTACACAAGGTTTGGATTTAAAAAGTGCTGAAGGGTTGGAAACAATTGTTTATGTAGTATTTTTATAATTCAGTTGTTCAAGACATGCTGATAGAACTTGTAAAATGATTTTTGAATTCCTATTTGGAACTCATAAAAAAAGTGTTAGAAATCTCCGTGTTTATTCTCTGTGCATGGTTAATTTTTATCATGCTCTACTATATGGCCTTAAGTAATCGAAAAAGCAGAGTACCAAGATACTTGAGACAAGTGAAAGTTAAACCGGTACCTGTTTTTCAGGCTTGAGCTTCTCCTGTTATCATAAAATGGCACCTGGTGGCAGAATGTGATACTTCAGCCTAGCTCTTAAACAGACATTTAAAGTGCCTAATTCATTTTAAAATAACTTTCTTTCTGAGATGGAAGCCCTGGTGGGTTAGTGGTTACACATATGTTGGACTGTGAGCTACAAGGTCAGCAGTTCAAAACCACCAGTCGCTCCACTGGAGAAGGACGGGGCTCTCTACTCCTGGAAACAATTACAGTCTCAGAAACTCACAGGGGCACCTCTACCCTGTCCTATCCAGTCACGATGAGTTGGCATCCCCTCGCTGGCAGTGAGTTTGGCTCGGTTTTATTTCTGAGAGTAGTGATAGGTTTATAGAAGAGGTGTCAGAAAGTAGACAGTTCCTTGTAACCCCCCTCCTTACTCCATATGGTTTCTCTACTGTTAACATTTTACAATCCCGTGGTACATGTTACCAGTGATGACCTAGTATCGACACATTATTATTATTTAACATCCACAGTTGACATTAGATTTCACTCTTTGTGTATGGGTTTTTATTTTGAGTGTTTATTGGCACGTACTTCACCTATCATACATTTGAATCCTTCAGTCATTTTAAGAAGAGGTATACAATCATCACCTCAGTTTCAGAACATTTTCCATTTGTACTCATTGTTGCTACCTTCAAATTTCCCCTTATCCTCCCCTGCCACAACACTGATTATTATTCATTATTAATCCAGGAACTGCCTCAATAAATGTACCTATCCTGGATTTCATCTATAGAAAATCATACGAAACACAAACAGGAAGCAAGCAAACAAACAAATCCAACGACAAGAACGAGGCAAAACATAGAAAGACTTCCATCAAAAAGAAAGCAGTAAGTATTAAACTGGGACAATTTTTAAACTAGGTCAAAAGGAAGATCAAACGATAAGGTCTTACATTTTAACCTAACTGCATCTGCCACATTACACTTTACAATGCTCTCTGTCTGACAGCAAGGCTATTCACATCCCTGGACTACGTTCAGAGGGGATTCACCAGAGGCTTCATCACATGGGGACCCTGCAAATAGATTTTGGACTTCCACTGTCAGCCACAGCCTTCTGCAAGCTAGGTGTTCGCAATGTAAGCTCTGCTACCATTCCCTCCTTCAGAGTTGGGTCTCAGTATTTATAATCCTTGGATCACGCACTGTCCTATAGGGTTTCTTTTCTTTTATAAATAATTTTATTGGGGGCTCTTCTCACAATCCATACATCCATACATCGTGTCAAGCACATTTGTACATATGTTACCATCATCATTTTCAAAACAATTTCTTTCTACTTGAGCCCTTGATATCAGCCCCTCATTTTGTCCCATAGTTTCTCACAAATACACACTATCGTGTGCCCACCACTAGAACAGTATACAAAATAGTTTCACGGATCTTCAAATACCCTGTGCTAGACTATTCCACTGCCCTCTACCCCCAGCAGCACTGATAGTGTTACTGCCTCTACAGTTCCTCATGGGCCCTGGTGGTATCGTGGCTTATGCATCAGCCTGCTGAACGCAATGTTGGCAATTTGAACTCATCTCTCATGAAGGTGAATGGTCTGAGAACTCCCAAGGGGCAGTTCTACTCTGTCCTGGAGGATCACTGTGAGTCATAATTGACAGGATAGCAGTGAGGAGGTTGTTGTTTTGGTAGTTTGTAATTTTCTAGAATATCACATAGTGGCATTCCATGGTATGAAGCCTTTTCAGACTAGCTTCTTTCATTTTGCAACATGCATGTATTTACTCTTCCTCCATGTCTTTCCATAGCTTGATGGCTTTTTCTTTTGATCATGAATAATACTCAATTGTACAGGTGTGTCTATTTTTAATTGTTACATTCATTCACCTATTGAAAGATAGCTTGGTTGTTTCCAACCTGGAGAAATTATTAAAACAGTTCCATGAGCACACATGTGCACATATGTAGCTACATGGATGTAGACAGACGTTTAGTTTTGTAAGAAGCTGCCTGACTCTTTTCTCAAGTGGCTGTTTCATGTTGCATTGCTACCAATAATCAATGAACATTCTTGTTGGCTCATGTCTTCATCAACATTTGGTAGTGTTGACATTTTAGATTTCAGCCATTCTAACAGCATATAGCAGTAGCATACCCTTGTTCCCTTGTCAATCGTTCCTTAATGACGTGTGGTGATGAGCATCTTTTCATATGCTATTTTCCATCAGCGGGGAAACTGTGGGGCTATCTCTGGTGAGATGTTTCTTTAGCGTTTTTGTCCATTTTGTCACAGGGTTGTTTGTTTTCTTATTGTTGAGGCAGACATGTTTTCAGACCTGAAGGATTTGCTTTAGATTTACAGAAAATTTACAAAAATAGTACAGAGAATTCTCATATACCACACACCCACCCAGTCTTCCCTATTAGTAACATCTTATATTCATAAGAATAGAATATTCATCACAACGACTAAACCAAAGTTGATACATTATCATTAACCAAACCAAAAAGCCAAACCTGTTTCGGTTGAGTGGATTCACAATCCATCTAGAGCTGCGGTCTTTATGGAATTGACTGCCACGTCTTTCCTCTACGGAGACGCTGGTGGATTTGAACTGCCCACCTTTGAGTTAACAGTCGAAGGCTTAGCCACTGCACCACCAGCATCTCTTACCATTAACTAAAGGCTATGCTTTACTCTGTTTTCTTTAGTCTTTATCTAATGTCTTTTTTTTTTGGGGGGGGGGGTCCGGGATCCTATTGAGGTAACCACCTTACATTTAGTCATCGTATCTCTTCAATTTTAACTGTGCCCATTCCTCAGACTCTTCTTGTTTTTGATAACCTTGACAGTTTTGAAGAGGACCGGTTAGGCATTTGTAACACATCCTCAGCTTGATATTGGTGGGTTTGGGGAAGAAAACTTCTATAGACATTTTAGTGCCTTGAGTATAGGGATATTCCAGAGAGGTGAATCATGGTTCTCTAATATAAGGGAAAGGTTTTTGTCTTGAAACTATGGGTTCAGTGGTAGAGGGGATGTCTCACGAGCAGAAAAGTGCTACAACACAAACGCGTATCCTAGAAAAATCTATTCTCCCAGTGGGTTTAACTAATCTCAGCGTGCCATAAGTTGACATGGGTCTGTTCACTTGCTGTCTGTGTCAGTCTGAGTACATTAGAGAAACAGGTCCACAGAAACTCATGCATAAGAGAGTTTTATATAAAGGGTAAGTGTACATTAAGAAAGCATCTCAGC
>NW_022103898.1:62536454-62546052 GCF_000313985.2 Echinops telfairi
CCTACTTACAATAATATACCATCTGGAGTAAACAACATAAAGAAATGAATGGAAGATGGAGTTTGATACCAGGGAGTGATGGGAAATCCCTGGGATGGGATGGGCACCAAAAGTTGACTCTGTGCCACATGGTTCTAACTCTCATACTAAAGAGGACACTGCTGCCTGAGCAGAAGGGAAAAAATGGAGCTCTGACATGGAAGGGAGAAAAGTTCTGAAACCTAAGTCCAAGTCTATGGTGCAAACTTTTCTTGGAACAAAAGAACAAGGGTGTCCACAAAATAGGTTGGCACTGACTATATTGCTGTATTTGTGATTAAAGTCAGCTGTGAAATACTTATAGTTCCTATAGATCTCTTAATCTCCTAATAAGTTTGACCTTATGAGGTCAAACTTTAAATTTTGACTTAAATAAAAATTAAAAGATAATGGGACTTATTTGTTTAAAAGAACTCTTGCAACTATATGACTGAGAAATATTCCTTTACCAAGAGAAGAATAGTCAAATGGATAGATTCTCGCACATCTGGAATTTTTTTAGACTGACTGGTAGGTATAGTACCTAAACCCAGGTCAAGCTGATTCTACAACTCAAGGAAAACCAAGTTTGAACTTCACGCTAAGAAAATGAGAGACTCCTGCAGCACACCACCCTAGAATTAACTAAAAAGGTGGTGTCATCAGTAGACAGGAAAACAATTTTCCCGATATAGAAAAATACATGAACATCATGTGATACCTATGCATACGTGCTATCAGCACTTTGGCTTTTACAGCTGGCCAAGATGCCTCAATGTGAGGGAATGTTGAGTGACTCATTCCCTTTCATGATCCCATTACGGCTTCTGCTCTGTGCTGGTTGAACAACAATGAACTAAAACCAGACCCATCACGCAGATTCTGAATCACAGTGCTCCAGAACAGACAGAAGAGGGCTGCCCATTTCCAAGGCTGTCAGTCTTTGTGGAAGCCGCTGATCAGACTCAGCTCTCTCTCCCACAGAGCAGCGGATGCATCGAAACCGTCTTCCTGTGGTTCAGTAGCACAGAGCTTCGACCCCTGGGCCACCAGGGCTTCTTCAACAGCTCATACGAGGGGCTTTAACATGTTTGTGGAACTATAGAATGAAAGGATCATGGAATTTCCCCCCTGAAACGTGTGAAGCCCCTCACTTTTATAGAGAGCCTATCAGTTGGTATACAAATGATATCTCAGGGAAGCACTGTCCCCTTGGACAGCTCACTGCCATCAAATCGATGCCAACTCACAGCAACCTATAGGGCACAGTAGGGCTGCCCCTGAGGTTTTGAACTGCTAACCACAAGCCACCAGGGCTGCGATTGTATAAGGAAATCAAGACTTAGGGCTACATCTGGTAACTTGTCTAAACATGCACAGATAAAATCAAGATTGGAACTCAAGGCTGGGACAATGTAGAGGCTCGGCTCCTAATCACCAGGGCTTGCTGTTGTCAGTTGCTGTGTGCAGAGTAGATTGGCTCCATTGAGTTTTCAAGGCAATGGCCTTTTTGCAGCAGGTCCTGAGGCCTGCCTTCCGATGTGCTTCTCTGTGGGTTCAAGCCGCCTTTTCAGGGAGTAGCTGAGCATTTAATCATGTGCCACCCGGGAATTTACTGCCTTGTGTTAATAAGTTTATTTCAAAATGCCTTCTATGACAGCAAGGGGCATGACTTTACTTTTCTAAGTAGTTGGGGATTTCTCCAAGTTAACTTCCATCCACCTTGTATTCTTAATAAACCCCCCAAACAGGAAATGTGGGTGTATTACAACTACTGATTACCACTGCCAAGGTAAAAAAGAAAATCCAATTGTCCTATCCTAGTTGACTTACGGACCCACAGTCAGGTAGCATCCAGCCAGCTCTGCAGCCCTGTTTCCTATGACTAGAGTTAGAGCCACTTAGATCTCCAGGTAAAAGATTTCTGGCCATTCAGAGTTAGAAAAGGTATTACAAATCCACTCATAATTTGGGTAAAAGTCTCTGAAGCGAATTCAGCAGTAACGAATCGAGATGGGTCTCCATGTCCTCTTAGATAATCCCTCGCAGGTAGAAGGGAGAAACACACACACAAAACAGAAACAAAAACTAGAAAGTCAAGTGCAACTGTCTAGACCAGCTGAATGACCTAAAAACCATGTGTTACCAATTAGCACAAGAGGGCCTCCATGCCATCCTTACAGAACGTTTACTGTCCCTCAAACTTCACAACCAGAGACGCATTTTTTTCTATTAAATTCATTTTATCAGCATGCTATGTTCTGCACTCTAGCACTATGTGTAGTATGATGTGTAGCAGCTGTATGTGCATGTAGTATGCACACGCACACACAGAGCAATAGTGTACCTCCATGTGACTTCTACACCAGGCACCACCCAGTTGCCCCACAAACCATATCATACCGCATCATCCCACAGGCCATATCACATCGTCTCAGCCAAGTCCACGTTGAGTGGGTCCAAATCAACCCAGACAATATGGGTCTCTTAATTTTTCTCAAAAACTTGAAAACACGTTAAGTAAAATCAATTTGGAACTACCTGTTTTGACCTCACAGGCTATTGAATACCAGAAACAGTATTTTCAGATCCACCGGTACTGCTTACTTCAGGAAATGTTTTCTTTATAGTCCTAGAAAAATCAGACACCATATTATCTCAGGTGCTAACAAATCCTTTATTCTCCTCATGAATGTCTCAGTACTTTTGGAAGCCAAAGTCTGAAAAAAGTCCTTCAGCAATAAATGTGAATGCTTTACAAAAAGAAGCTTAAAGAGAAGATGTTTGTGTTAAGTGTATTTTGAGTAATCTCCTCTGGTACTGTTTCCAACCAAACGTGAATAAATTAAGTACAGCGTCGATGGAAGTAAAAAAAGTAATCCGTGTAGAAGATCCCTGCAAAATAAGGATCCGTCGAACAGTCCGCTAAATCCTGTCAGAAGAGGAGAGAAGAGAGAACGATTAACTGGAGGGAAAGTGTCAGGTATCCACAGACATGGATGTGTGTGTGTGTGTGTGTGTATCTAGCTATCTATACATAAATACACTTGTTTCTCATGGAAAGAGGAAGAAAAGCAAGCTTACCGGCGCAGCTACACGGAAATGGTACGCACTGTCAAAGAACGGAGCTACAGGGAGACTCCAAATGTGCTGATATCCCTAAATAATGAAGAACATAAAGATCCATTTCATAACCACATTTTATACTGGACTGGAAATAATGCAGGCTATCTTGCCAACCACATGAGAGTATCTGTAATGGCAGTTTTGGATAGGCATGGGTAGAGTTTACAACAGCTTAAGGACATCGTAAAGATGCTGAGAAAAACCCTGGGACCAGGGTCAGCCAGCAAGGGAAGCACCAGCACTTGACAGAAGGTCCGTCTATTGCACTATGGTAGCCTGTGAGTTGCAAGGATGCTAGAAACTACGCTCGCGGCATGTTAAATTCCGCCAGTGCCCTCGGTGGTAGACAAGTTGTCAGGGAGCATCCAGAAACAGACCGGATAATGTGCTGCCTCAGATGAGCCTGAAAACCTGTTGGATCGCAATAGAATGTCGTTCAATATAGTGCTGGGGGGCGAGCCCTCCTCTAGGTTGGAGGCCACTAAAAATATGCACAGTGGCCTCAACCAAAGATGATGAAGAGGGTTCGGGACCAGGCCGTAGCTTGCTGCTCTCCATGGGATGACGATGCGTCAGAGCTGGCTAAATGGCAAGTAGCAAGAGCATCCTTCTCTTCCCGGTAAATATAAACCATCATAACTACACATACTTCCATCTAGAATGGGGACACAGAGCCAAGGAACCAGCAAACCCTGGGAAAGCATTACCTGTGTCATCTCCTGGGAGGTTTCTCCGTGACTCGGCCCCCCTTCGGCTTCCCTTGGACTGTGAAAACATATATTTCCAAGGGTGAACTTGCACTGGAAGACTATCAACGGCTCTGTTGTGCTTCAAGAGACAAGGAAAGAAGGGCAAATGGAAAAGCGATGACCAGTCCCACCTAGCAGAGGGACTGATGGGAACATAGCTTGGACATCTACTTCACAATAGGCATGCTATGACACAGACTCATGTATGCTTATTACAGAAAGAAACCCCATCTCAAAGGACTACTGAGATAGCATTTTCCAGTTTCTAAAACCAATCGGCGTATCTTCAATGACCTTGACATCAGAATTTCTTATTGCCGGGCATTTACAAAATAATACATTTGAGTTATAGCCCTTTCTCTTTTACTGGCAACTGAATTTGTATCTATGGGTACTTCTAAGATTTTTAAGATTCTGTCAACGCCTTGTCTGGAGGGCAAGCAAGTTTTTTAATGGTGAGTCCCATTAAAACTCGCCAGCCTGCAATGCTACAACAGAGTGGAAGGTCTCTGGGAAAAGTTGTCTCTTTTTCTGGAAGCTGGCCCATTAAATATTACAACGAGAATGTAATATGTTTGCCTTTAAACACATCAGTGTGCACGCATGGGGACAGCCTAAAACCTCAGTTGCATATATGCGATTTTTAAATCACCCATATTAGAAACATGACTTAAACTAACGGGCTTAAACCAGTAGCTCAAGATGAGTTTCTGACACTTCAGGGGACTACCAGTAAGCGTCTTTCCTTTCCTTGAAGGGGAGGAGCACATGAGGAAATGTTACTCGAGGTTACTCAAGGATTGGAGAGTAGTACCTTTACCTTCGTTCTGCCTTGAAATATGGCAGGATCTGGGTAGGAAACATCCTATACGTAAAGCGTTCCACGGTGAGCAATTTGGTTGAATACCGTTAGCTCCTCGTGGAAGCAAAATAGATGAGAGGGGTCTGCAGTGTGGGCGAAACAGGAAGAGCTCGAGAGAGTGCGATACCCAGGAGAACCAGAGCAGCGGCACTGGGGAAGCCCCAGGAGAGTGAGGAGGTCTGATGGAAAGGGGAGGGAGAGAAGGGAGGGAGAGAAGGAGAGACCGGCAAGGCACAAAATCAATGCAAACAGCAGCTACAACCTTCCTGGGGAGAGGCTCGCCGGATCATTTTGCAATTAGGTATATGTAAAATGTTTAAGTGTCACAGCTCTTTAAAATATATGATAAGAATCCATTAAATCAGAGCTTTGTGGTTTTGATGGAAAGACTGCTAAAAATCGCCATCATTTTTGAGTACCCACCCTGCGCCAGGAAGAGGCAAGTCCCTACGTGCTCCACCTCCTTTGGGATGCAGAAAAACGTGGGTGGAAAGCATGGGCGCAGCTGTAAGTTCAATTCCATCATTTAATCACTGTGAGATCTGGGACAAGTTCTTTGACCTCTCTAAACCCAAATGTTCTCAGATCAAACAAACAAACAAATAAACAAACTAGTAGGGGAGGGCAAGCCTACCTTAGAAGGTTATGTGACCCAATACACAGTATTGAAGGATAGTATCTGGTGTATGGTCTATGATCAACGAGTGATAGCTATTAATGTCACTAGCATTAATAATAGTAACAACTAGCAATAATTACCACAGTAAATTATTTGTTAATACCCTTTGAGCCACAGTCATCGAAAGTCCCACAAAATGACTTTTTCCTGGTGGGGCTGAGTGAAAGAAGGTGGAAGGAGATTCTGATCGAATTTTAAAATTACATTGTGAGGGATTGTTAACAGAGCTAACAGGGTATGGTGTGTATTACTGTTGTGGCCTAATTTCACCAAGATATGTCATCTCCCATCTTGCTGTCACCCAACTCTAAAGGCTATGTAGCCAGGGAAGTCAGCAGCTTACCAGCATTAAGCTCAGGATCAACCTTCTCAGGCCTGAGTGCCCAGCCCAGAGAGGTACCTGGAAGACGGGCTGCCTCTGAAATCAGCATCGTTAATTAATGTGCACAGAGAGCTTTCTGCCTCTTAACTTACTGATCAGTGGAGGAGAAAATGCAGGCTTATTAGTCGGTGAATGAAAAAAGCTGAGTTGTTTAATTACAGTTATGCACTTACTTGATTTCCAGAGAGAATTTGACATTAGTGGGTGTATGTTTGTTAACAGGAATATTGTAATTGTAATTTCCAGACCTGGTTATAAAAAAATGAAATGACAAATCAAAATATGTAGAAAGGACTTTTTGCCACTCATCATATGAAGGGGATTCAAAAGGTTCTGGGGGAAACGAAAATATCCCGCAAGCTTTTTGAAGCCCCCTTATTTAGGATGTAAGCTGTTAAATATTAAATAATAATAGAGAACATCAAGTTTAACATGGCACTATATTTCAGTGACATACCTGTCAACTTTTACAAAATGGTTTTGCTTTCAGGTCTTAATATAATTTATGCTGTGAAATTTTACATTTTTTTCAGAACACACAGAGCAAATCAAGGAAAATCAAATTGCGGACCAAAGACAAGAAACTAAAAATGCAGGAATAACGCCCGTTCCCCTAAGAAGACACTGATTTCAGAAGACAAATGAAACAAACACCTCAAGCTAACAATCCCCCTGGAAAAGAGAACTGAAAATAACAAATATCAGTTTTTCTACCATAAAGCACTCTCTTTAAAGCAACATTAGCAGGGAATTTACTTTCAAAACCTGACTCAACTAAAATTATTATAGTTCAAATCGCTGTTTAGTTATGGAAAAATATTACAAGACAGAAAAGCTTATGCATCAATTTGTCTCCTATAAGAGAGATATTTGAGGCCACGGAAATATTTTTTGGCTCACACTTCCATGGAAAACTCCAGCAAAAAGGCATATTGTATCTACAACCAGTTCTCTTGTGATCTGGCTAGGCTTTGGATTTATACGGAGAAAACAACTTAAAACTAGATAAATGGGAGGAAAAAAGTCAATCATCTGAGTTGCTATTTAATGTTCAAAAGGGGGGACAAGTTGTTCAAAATGGGAGAGAAAATAGAAAGATCTGGCTTGAGATCAAGAGAGATTTGTTCCACTGGAGGAAGCACTGATGAATGGAATTCCTTCTACTTCTCCAAACCTACACACTTCACACCCACCCCTCTCAAGTGCTTAGTATCTCCATCTGATAGATGGCGCCCCCTCTGCACAGGGAAAATAGCATCCTGTTGATGTTCTAGGACTTGAAGTTGAATCATCTAACGCTTTGTTATGTCGCTCTACCACCTAAATTAAAGTTTGGTGAGAGATATTTATTAGGTAAATGACTTTAGGCAAATCGGTTCAAGTTCACTGAACCTCATGCTCCTTAGCTATAAAAGGGAGGTACATAGTACCAACCTTATAAGGACTGGGGAAGAATTTCATAAGTTAATGAACATAGAGTTCATGAACTAACACTGTAATATCACGCGGGCTATCGTTATCATTCAGGACTATAAACCTGGAACCTGAGCGGCTCCATCAGGTTGAAAGGAAACCAGTGATAACCCAGAGGGTCTGTGACATCAGCACACAGTGCCTAGCACCGTGCCTTCACCCCAGCAGGCACTCCCAAAAACATCAACTTAAAAGCAAAGGCACAGACAAAAATCCCTCCCCATCCTAAAGGCCTGCGATGTTCATGTTGTACTCTCTGTGTCTAGATGCCTCATCACCTTGGCCCTGGCGATACAACATACAGTGGAGATAGATGTTGCTTGTCCACATGGCAGTATCTGGCTGTCCCTCTAAGCTAAGATGGACTATATTTTTAAATCGTTAACATAACGATGTCCCTTGGTACTAAATTATCTAAATGTCAGCTCGCTCATAACCTGGAGTTTTTCCTGTCTATAAAGCTAACTAGCAGCTCTGTGCCAGTGGTATGTGCCCTCAGAGAGCTGCCTCCTCAGCCCCAGGCCTTTTGCTTTGGATTTATCTATCAACCAGCGGACTGGAATTGTTAGAGCCATGACTTTTTATGATTTTTTGATTTTATGATTCCCTCTTCCTCCATTTTATGATTCCCTCTTCCACCAAGTAATTAAGGTATTTTCCCTTAAGAAGCAAAATAAACACATATTGATTTCACCATGTAGCTTTAGCTTTCCAAAACATCATCATTCCAGTCCCAGAGCCAAGAGCCCTACAACATATAATTGGTGATGGCTTTATCACATGATTAAGGCCATCCGTGTTACTAGTATACATAAAAAAATGTTGAATTGGCAAACACTGCGTTTTACATGCATTACTTAGCATCCATGATATGTTCTGTGAAATAGGACCTTATGTGATCTGAACATTGTACAAACACCATATGAAACCCTAAGGGAAGCCCACTTCCATTATCCTCATCACTGCTACTGCCCCTGACTGCTGCCACTGCTAGCAGAGGCTGGAAGAACAGGCTAGAGCCGCAGCGGCAGAACAAACGGGGAAAGAGCAGAGTGCGCCTGGCCCTGCCTGCCTGAGCAGCAGGAGCTGCCTGGCCCCATGGCTCCGGTGGCTGCTGCTGCGGCTGCACTGAGACAGAGCCCACTCCCAGAGCCATGTTCTCTACCTCACGTGCCTGCATGCCACTGTGACCCAGTGTTTCAACAGTCTGCATCTGGGGTCTTTAAAAACCACTAAAGAGAAATAATAAAAGAAGAGCTGCTTACACTTGGGGAAAAAGACACTGTGTGTGTGTGTGTGTGTGTGTGTGTGTGTGTGTGTGTGTGTGCGCGCAGAGAGAGAGAGAACCCTTGTGGCACTGTGAGTTAGGAACTGGATAGCTAATTGCAAGATTGGTGGTTCAAATTTATCACCTGTTCTATGGGAAGAAGATGAGGCTATCTTGCTCCTACATAGACTCACAGTCTCAAAAAACATATCTAGGGTCACTATGAGTTAGAATGAACTCAATGGTAGTGGACGTATCTGCCCACTCCTCACTTGTCAACATTGTTATATTCCAAAGTTCAGGTCATTATGTGAAAAATAGTCTGATGCAAAAATGAAGGATGGATGACCACATCAGATCACAAAATGGTAACTTACAGTATTACATAACTGCACATCACATCACATCATATAACTATCAGATTACATCATCACATACCTACCAAACCACTGAGAATTATGACCCAACCAAGTTGTTACATAACCTTAACCATCATAGCCAACGTTACTTTCATCTTGCATCTCAGTTTATTATTGCCAGACACCTATTGTTTATGCTTCAAACAGTCAGATAGTAGATTTTAGTACTATTGTCTATGTTAAAACATCAGATAATGAGTCAGCCAATAAGTGAGGAATAGGTGTACATATAAAAACCCAGAGTTCTGGATAAAATCCAGAAAGAACAGGGGCAGAATGGGAGGGAGACCCACCTGCACTGGAGGCTTTTACTGCAATACCGATGGTCTATCCTTTGCTGGATTTCCATGATCTGAATCGAGCTGATGGTTGTGTCTATCCCTACATGGAGACGGAGAAGAGACCAGGGGTTAACGCTTCTGTAGGTGAAAAAATAACTATGCTTCATCACAACCCTCAAACTGCAGAATGTGAAATAAGAGCTTCCCAGAGAAATGGGTTCTATTTTGCATTCAAACTGGACAAAAGGGAGAGAAGTAAGGGGGAAAAGGCCTTTTTTTGTTATAGAAAGTTTTACGAAAACTAATAAAAATCCAGGCCCTGATAAATGACCCCATAACATC
>NW_022103898.1:62546755-62551217 GCF_000313985.2 Echinops telfairi
CATGAAGAGTCCAAGAAGAGTCACTTCAACATGAACTTACAGTCGCTCCCCCAGTCAGGGCTGGTTAGTGAGTTTCTTGCCAGGAAGAGTTTTCTTCTATCTTCTGAGAAGGAAACAAGTCTGTTAGTCCTTAACGTGTATTCAGAATGAGAAGAAACACATAGGGTACCCTAGTGTGTCTTGGTGAATTAAATGTTTCCCCATCCGTTCTCTCTTCCACTCAATCCCTACCCCCTGCTTACAGGTCTAGACTCTTCTTAGCCTTCTCCAAGAAGCCATTCCAACTCATAGCTCGCAGCCCCGCCTCTCTAACAGTAGTGAAGCCATCGATGTGGGGGCCATCAGTGCGGATCTACCACGATATGAGATGTAGATTATCTCTGGGTTTTCACTGCACCTTTCAAGACTTTGTTTGTTTGGTTTGGGTTTTTGGTCACGTCCACAGTAGGAACTCTCTACCTTCTTTGAGGCCTCTGTAGCTCCTTGCACAATGTCCTACCCATACTGTGGAAATTATTTTACTATGATTAATGATAGTTTATGGCAATCTTTCTGAGGATGGTCCAGTAGTGGGCAGTGGTTTGTTCTGCTACACATAACATTGTCTTGCATTGAAACTGACTTACAGGCACCTAACAACACCAGTTTATGAATGAGAATGAAAAATCATTCTCTAATCAAGGTCATCTGTGTTCTTTTCTAGGCAGTTTAGTGTTACTATTTTAACATATTACATGATTCAGAATCCCCCTTCCCCAACCCCAACCCCCACTCCCCCCGCAAAGGAAATAAAACAGCACCGACTCCCTGGTGGGGGATTCCATAACTACAGAGGCAGTCCTTCCTACCCTTGGAAAGCCCTGAACCCCAGTTCTCCTTATTACTGGGCCAGCATTTCCATTCTGTCGATTCTCTGTTGATCCAGTCCGACCTCTTGAGGGAGTGAGATAAGCCCTAAAGGCAACTGCTCTGCGTAGCCCAAACTTTACTCACATGAAGTTGCTGAAGGGCAAGGAGATACTTAATACTTATATATATTTTTACTAAATAAAATCGAAGGCCATTTAAAATATAGCATGTAGCCTATACAAATAAAAACTACAAAAACAATCTTGCAAAAAATCAAGAGACTTACACATACATGGAAAAACATATATCTTCAAGGATGAGAGACAATGTTGTGAAAATGTCAATATTACTCAAAATGAGCTATAGTTATAATGCAACCCCAGTCCCAATCCCAACAGCATTCCTTGATGAGATAGAAAGTGTAATCATCAACTTTATATGAAAAGGGAAAAGGATATGGGAAAGAAAAAGCATTCTTGAAGGAGAAGAAAAATGTAGGCGGTCTCACACTGCCTGATATTAGAACCTACAATATAGTCACAGTAGTTGACACAACACATCAACCAGTGGAACAAACAGTGATCCTCAACAAAGGGCCAAAGTTCATTAAATGGAGAAGAGACAGTTTCTTTTACAAACGGTGATGGCAAAACCAGATGCCTATTAGTAGAAAATTTAACCAGGAACCATACTTCACACTATACACAAAAACTAACTCAAAACGGATCAAAGGACTCAATATAAAACTTAAAGCTATAAAGAAAAAAGTAGGAACAATGCAAGGAGTCCTGATACATGGCATCACTGGAATACTACCCGTAACTGAAAATGAATGAACAGCAGAGATGAACTAGATAAATGGGATGTTCTACAATTTAAGTACCTATGTTCATCAAAAGGCTTTTCCAAAAAAGAATGCACAGATGGGGGTAAAAACTTGGCTATGACATATATGACAAGGGTTTAATCTATAAAATGTATGAAAAATCCCAATGCCTCAACAACAAAAAGACAAACAAAAATTTAAAAATAGGCAAAGGATATGAACAGACATTCAAGCAGCTAACACATGAAGAAATGTTTCCAGCCATTAGCCATTTCCAAAACTACCGCTATCGAGTCAATTCTGACTCATAACAATGCTCTATGGCAGAGTAGAACCACCCCTTTGAGTTTTAAATCTTCACATTTTCACAGGAGCAAATAGCGCGTCATCTCTCTCCCACAGAGCAGCTGATGGGTTCAAATCGCTGGCCTTGTGGTGGCAGCTCAATGCCCAAGTCCCTCTGCCAGCAGGGCTCCTTTCAATAGCCCCCAGAGGATGCAAATCAAAACTACACTGAGATGATCACCTCACCTTGACATCGATGGTACCAATAATAAATTGTTTTAAAGAAAATAACAAATGGTAGTGAGGGTGTGGGGAGATTGGAACTTCATGTACTGCTGGGAGAAATGTAAAAGGACACAACCACTATGGAAAACATTTTTCCTTTAAAAGCTAGAAATAGAAATACCACAGATTCAGCCATCCCACTCTTAGGTCTATAACCTAAAGAAATAAGAACCACGACACAGCAGACATGTGCATATCCATATTCACTGCAGCTTTATTCACAACAGCAACAAAAGATAGAAAGAACCTGAGTGCCTAACAACAGATCAATGGATTTTGGTACACACAATTGAATACGATATAATGATAAAGAATAATAATAAATCCAAAACCACTTTAAAACATAGATAAATTTGGAAGACATTATGCTGAGTGAGATAAGTCAATTACAAAAGAAGAAATATTGTATGAGACCACTGTGATTAAAATAAAAAACAAGAAAATGTTTACACACAGGGGCAAAATTTTCTTTGATGGCTATTAGAGATGGGAGAGAGGGAGGGAAAATTACTAACTAGATAGAAGACACATACTAATACTGATAAAGGGACAGGCAATACACAAGGTAGAGAAAATCAGTAGAACATGACCAAGGCAAAGGAAGACCGTAGGAATAAAGGGCAACTATGATCATTATGGGAACCTTGGTGGCATAGTGGCGTTCATGCTGGACCACTCACTGCAAGGTCAGCCATTGGAAACCGCCGGCTGCTCCTTGGAAGAAAGATGAGGCTGTGCACTCCTGTAGAGAGTTAAAGTTTTGGAAACCTACACAGGCAGTTGTACCCTGTCCTATAGGGTCTCTATGAGTCAGAACTGGTTTGACTGCAGTGGGTGTGGTTTTTTTGGATGGTAATTACTAAGGAGCCTTGGTAGGGCTGTCAGGTAAGCAGTAGACTGCTAACTAAAAGGTTGAGAGTTCAAACCCACTAGCTGCTCTGCGGGAGAAAGATGAGGCCCATCTACTCCCATAAAGGTTTAGAGTCTCAGAAACCTAACAAGGTTGCTATGGGTTGGGATCAACTAGATTGCAGTGGGTTTGACTTGGGGGTTGTGGTCTTTAATACAACATAGCCAATAATGCAACAACAGTATTAACAAACAATAATTGACAAGTGAATCCATAGGTAGATCGGTATGTGTAAGAGGGTATAAGAAAGTGCACACCCTTGCAGATATTTTGGTTGTGGATGTTTCTATATATATTATGGTAGGAGCTGCATGTACATATATTAAGATAGATGATAAGGCCCACAGAGGCACAGTCATGGAAACTTCTTAGACATAACCCAAACCTCAAGGGCTAGTCTCCAGATTCAAAGGTGAAGGCCATAGACTTTGGGAAACATCTATGTCAATAGTTTTCTGAATCCTACTTTGATGAAAAATGTCTGGGATCTTAAAAGCTGTGGGGAGCCAGCTAAGCTACAACTATTAGCATCTTCCCATCTAGAGCACACAAGAGTGAAGAAAACCAAAGACCAAGGGGGCAATTACTCCAAAGTACTAATGGACCACATGAAGCACAGTCTACAAGGCCCCGAGACCAGAGGAACTAAATGATGCCTGGCTACCACTACCAACTCCTCTGACAGGGGTCACAGCAGAAGGTCTCAGACAAAGCAGGAGAAAAATAAACGAAAAACCACACTCACAAAAAAGACTGAACCTCAAGGTCTGACCAAGAATGAAGGGATCCTACGGCCCTAAGACACCTGTCTGACCTGGAACTGAAGACATTCCGGAAACAAACTACCTTGCCCACGACCAAAACACGAAGGGATAGAAAACAAGGTGCTTAAGATAGAAATGGGGAGAATGCTGACACATTATGGGGAATGCAACCCATGCCATGGACCACTCGATATCCAAACTACAGGGAAAATAGATAATTTAGTTCAAGGACTGTAGAGAAAGTGAGCACACACAAAAAAATAAGAGCAAGATTATCTCTGTGGTAAAATAATGAAACAATGACATTGTCATGCAAAGAATGCTTGGGGTCTCTAAAGATAAGCAAACCTTACCAAACAAATTAAGAATAAGTGCCTTCCTAATTATTTAATAGTCTGAATATGAAGTGTTGAAAAAAATTTTATGGGGCCTGAGCTTTTTTTCATTGAAAGATAATAATGATGATTATAGGTAATAGTAATTGATCATCTACAATTTATTAAACACCATTCTGAGGAGCCTTAATGAGGCTGTCCAATAAAC
>NW_022103898.1:62552622-62555116 GCF_000313985.2 Echinops telfairi
GCAGAAATTGAAGAATTTTACCCACATCTTCAGATTGTAATTGATTGAACATGTGATCCAGATGCATTGATAACTATTGGTGATTAGAAACGAAGAAGAAGAAACAGTAATAGGAAAATAGGGCTTTGTTGGTAGACATGAAGCTGGAGATCACATGATAGAATTTTGCAAAACCAAGCCTTGTTCATAGAAAAGATGTTTTCTCAACAACACAAGAGGTGACTATTACACGTGGACTTTGTCAGATTGAAATCACAGACATCAAACTGACTATATCTGTGGGAAGATGGAGAAGTTCAGTATCAGCAGTTAAATGAGGTCAGGGGCTGACTCTGCAACAGATCAACAATTGTCCTAATGCAAGTTCAAGTTTAAATTGAAAAAAAAATTAAAACAAGTCGATGAGAACCAAAATACAACTTCAAACATATCCCACTTGAATGACACATTGAACACTAATGACAGAAAACCTGATGAGCTGTGGGAGGACATCAAGACCATCATTCATGAAGAAAGCAAATGGTCATTTAAAAAAAAGCAAATAGGAAAGAAAGAAAAGATTAAAGTGGATTTCAGAAGAGTCTGTAACTTGCTCTTAATTGTAGAGTAGCTAAGGCAAATGGAAGACATGAACAGAAAATTTCAGAGGGCAGCTAGAAAAGACAAAGTAAAATATTATAATGAAATGTACAAAGAACTAGAGTTAGAAAACCAAAAAGGAGGCGCATGCTCCATGTATCTTAAATATGAAAGTACTAAAGAAAAATTCAAGAGTTGCAATATTGAAAGATTCTGCGGGTAAATCATCGAATGATGTAGGAAGCATCAAAAGGAGCTGAAAAGAATACTGAGTCACTGTACAAAAAAGTACTAGTTCACAGTCAACCATATCAAGAGTCGCATATGATCAAGAACCAATAGTACTGAAGAAGGAAGGCTAAGCTGCACTGAGGCATTAGCCCAAAACCAGGCACCAGTAATTGACAGAATACCAATAGAAATGTTTCAACAAGCTGATGGAGCACTGGAAGCACCAACTTGTCTCTGCCAAGAAATATGGAAGACAGTTACTTGGCCAACGGACTAGAAGAGACCCATATTTGTAGCCATTCTAAAGAAAGGTGACGCAACAGGATATGCAAACTACAGATCATTAAGATCACATGCAAGTAAAAATTTGAAGATCATCTAACAAAAGTTGCAGCAATACAAACTACAGATCATTAAGATCACATGCAAGTAAAAATTTGAAGATCATCTAACAAAAGTTGCAGCAATACATGGACAGGAAACTGCCAGAAATTCAGACCAGCTTCAGAAGAGAACATGGAATACATTGCTGATGTCAGATGAGTGTTGACTGAAAGCAGAGAATAGCAGAAAGATGTTTACCTGTGTTTTATTGATTATGCAAAGGCATTAGATGATGCAAGCCATAACAACCTCTGGATATCCTTGAGAAGAAGGGGGAGTCTAGAACATTTCATTGTGCTCAAGTAGAACCTGTGCGTGGGCAGTTGTGAGGACAGAACCAGAAAGTACTGCATGGTTCTAAACCAGGAAATCTGTGAATCAGGGTTGTTGTATCCTTTTACCATACTGGTTCAATTTGTATGCTGGGCAAATAATCAGAAAAACTGGGTTATATGAAGAAAAATGCAGCATCAGAATGGGAGGAAGCCTTATTAACAACTTGCGATATGCAGATGACATAACGTTGCTTGATGAAAGTGAGGAGAATTAGTAGCACTTGTTGATGAAGACCAAGGGTTGCAGGCTTCAGTGTGGATTGCAACTGAAGAAAACTGTTAAGAAAACCAAAACGCTCACAACTGTACCAATAGGTAACATCATGCTAAATGGAGAAAATAGTAATGTTGTCAAGGATTTCATCTTGCTTGAATCCACACTCAATGCTTATGGAAGCAGCAGTCAAGAGATCAAACAACGCATGGGTAAATCTGCCCCACAAACCTCTTCAATGTGTTGAAAAGCAAGGATGTTACTTTGAGGACTAAATTGTGTCTGACCCAAGCCATGGTATTTTCAATCGCCTCATACACATGTAAAAGTTGAATGTTGAATAAGGAAGACTGAAGAAAAATGGATACATTTGAATGATGGTACTGGCGCAGAATAATCCAAAGTACCAAGAACTGCCAAAAGAACAAACAAATCTGTCTTGGAAGAAGCCCTTAGAAGTAAGGCTAGCGAGACTTCATCTGATGTACTTTGGCCATGCTATCAGGAGAGACCAATTCCTGGAAAAGGATATCATGCTTGGTAAAGCAGAGGGGCAGCAAAAAAGAGGACGACACTCCAGAGGTGGATAGACACTGTAGCTGCAACAATGGTTTCAAGCATAACAATTGTGCTAAAAATGGGGCCAGTGAGGTATTGTGCTCTGTTGTCCGTAGGGTTGCTATAAGTCAGAACAAGCATGATGGCACTAACGATCACCTACGTCAGAACCTACTTGTGGGCAGTGGGGATT
>NW_022103898.1:62560727-62564975 GCF_000313985.2 Echinops telfairi
AAAAAACACCTCCGATGTGTCACTCCTCTAAAGCAAGACTTTTCCATTCTAAAAGGATGTAGTCAGTCAGAAAAGAGAATCCCGTCCCCCCAAGCTCAATATCTTTTCATTGCATTTTGCTATTAACTTTTTGAAGCCTTCTTGTATAAGGGTAGATCTTATTTCACAAATGCCTTCCTGCAACATTCACTATCATGTGCATAGTACATTCCCAGTGGGTTTCATGATAAAGTTGGGTCTAGAGCTCATATTTGGCGGAAGGAAGTCCTTCCCCATAAACTAAATTTGAAAATTCTGATAAGGAGGGTTTTGCATAAAATATCAAACCAAAACATATATTGTCATTGTAACGGGTTATACATTATACTATACGTCTTTGTGGATGGCTGAGTTCCAATTGAATCAGAAGCCAACTAAGATGCATGTACACAGGTACAGATAAGCCCTACCAATCAATGGCAGACTCATCTAACATCGAGGACCATTTTCTTTACCAAATTTACAATCTGAAGAACTCCGTAGATTTTTCTCCCCCGCACCCCACACAGGTTCGGTACTTTTTAATACCTAAACCAGCTCTGTGCTGAAATCTGTATTGCTTCCATGGATTAAAATTAACCCATCACATTCAGTTGGACCCTTAGAGAAGACTCCCATTTTCTACAATCCGTTTCCTCTTTCTGATTGGTCTTACTGAAACGTTTCATTAGCAGGGAGAGCATAGAAATAACTTTCTCAAAGACGCTGTACGCAGACTCAGAAAATCAAGTCAGGCTCAAAAGAAGTGATGCCTTCTGCTCAGGATGTAATAGAAATTATGATTCCCTTTTCTTATATAACCTGCAGTGGTACTATTAGGTCATTAGATCAGGGACTAAGTGGGGTCGTCTCCCCGAAAGGCCTGCACTAGCCGAAATCACCTGGAAGGGTATAATGGGGTTGGAGGGCAGTCGGGCACAGTAATTGGACACCTACGGGAAAATCCAGAACTGGGCATGTGCAAGCTAAACCCCTAGCTCAGATGAAAGCTAAAACTTACCCTCCACCGAAGACCTCACACAGGTGGGCCCTAATCAGCCAGTAGGATTAGCCAATACCCTCAGCCACGCCCCCAGGAGGGGGCGGGGAATAAGAGCCGGCTGCGGGAAGACAGAGCGCCTCTTTGCCTCTGCTCCCGAGCAGCCGCGTGCTCTTCAGGGCTGCTCCTTAATCCTTGAAATTTTCTTGTATATTCTTTATGTTTCGATTGGTCTTTAGGGCCTCAAAAACATCTGGCTGGCAGGCTTTCCTCTCTTGGATTTAAAAAGCCCCCTGTTGAATTTAGTATTGACCAGCAGAATGCAAGTGCCGATCCTTAGACCCCCCCTAAATGTCGCGCACTCAGCACATCTCCATGCGGGAAGCAAAATGGCTTTCTGGAATTAACGGATAGGGATCTACTGCACCTTCTAGCGTTGATCTCAGGGACATGAACATCCCATGTTCTACTAAGTGGTGGGGGGATGGTGCACAGAGCCCCAACACAGGAATAATTCCAATTTAGCTACTAGCTCACTGCAGGCACTTGAATTAAGGTCCTGGGCCCCATTTCCCCTATTGTAAATGTTGGCGTAAATGAGAAGTTCTTCTGACGGAGGGTCTTCGGAACACTGGGAGTCTGCATAAAGGAGCCCATAGTATTCTCGCAGAACTTAAAACTAACAACCTTCACATCGCCTTCTACTGTTTTTCTTCACATCGCCTTCTACTGTTTTTCAAACGTTGCTGTTGAGTTCATTTAAAACAACTAAGTTACATATCAGCACTTTAAAAATCCCCTGGATTGCCATTTAGAAGTGAAGTGGCTCATTGACAATCTAGCCAACACCTTGAGCTCCCTTACGGAACATGGCAGGGGAACAGCAGCCAAGGCTGAAGCGTAGCTGTGTGGCCACCATTCTTTTAGGTTGTTATAGTCATTTCTGCTACTTTTAAGTCAATGAATACATATCTGATTCTAATTCCATATCAAAATAATTTAATGAAAAGTACAACTGAATTTGTAGTTATAGTCGTCCTTTATGTATGTCTATTAGCTAACTAGGAAAGTACGTCAGTAATGAATTCTCAGGGCCAAGAAGTAGGGGTGCCACTGGCCTAGCAGCTCTCTGACATTCTGTGATTTTAAATCCCTGACAGTTCCAGGCTGACAGGAGGTAAAAGTGACTACAACATTCACTTTCAGTCCATTTTCCTCCAATTGAAGGAGGGAACTACTTTCACAGTGGAGCCTGGATGGACAGACAGACGTTAAACTTCATGTCTTATCAAGAGAAGCAACTAGTCCTCTCAAGGTGAACACCCGAGGCACCCCGGAGCGGATCTTCTTTCTTCAGGAGTCACGTCAGTGCATCTCACAGATGCAAAAGATGAACATTTGCTCAGTGACCCAGAGAAGGGAGTGACAGATTTGCTGAGGTTTGGTTGAGATCTGGTTTTCGCACTATGCCTTTAATAGGAAGAGCTGCTGGCCACAGAGTGCCCTTGCTCAGGACTCAAGCCAAACCAAGCTCATTGCCATCGAGTGGACTCCGACACCTAGAAGAACCTCTTAAAAGGGGGCAAGATTGTATGATATGAGTCCATGATCTCTTTCCGGTCAGGATCCACTCAGCAGCACATCTCTCCCAGGCAGGATGGTCTCTTCGGAGGACTAGTTTCAGGAAAGAATACCAAGGGTTCCCAAACGAAACTCTCAGTCTCCAGGGTCCATGGGCTTTTGCAAAGGATAAAGGATTTGGAGTTGTTTTTGTGGCACTACTAGATGTTTTTTATGCTCGAAAATATTAATATAACAACTAAAATTGATTCTTTTCTTTGAATTGAATCTTTATTCTTGCCCTCTATGATGTACCTTTTCCCAAATTCAATCAAGACTTGTTTTCAGGAGAAAAATAACGAAACAATGTTTCCTCTAGGTGTAGAACAAACTCGACTTCAGCTTTCCATTGGGAACACGGGATAAGAAGAGTGCCTGCGGTGTGGTGGGGTAGGATTACATCATTTATTCATGTCAGCTACTCACAACACTGCCTGGCATAGAGTAATTCCCCATTACATGAGGATAATGATGCGAGGATAATGATGATGGTGACTTATACAAGTTATTTATTCAAGATTGGGCTCTGTAATAATAACAAAAGGGTAAAAAAAATGCATGATAGTCCTAAAACTTGTACTACTGATATTCTATGTGTTGGTCATGTAGACAGTTCACAAATATTCTGGTTCATTATCTCCCATTACATGTTAAGGCTGCATTTCTCTTCCTGTTTTAAAATTAGCTGTGACCCAAGGAAAGTGTTAGGTAGCTAGCTTAGGGACAGGGGGTTGTCCCTCCTGCAAAGGCCCCCATAAAGGAGACTGGAAAGAAATCAGGCAACCATTAGACACCTAGGAAGATCGCAAACTGAGCATGCTTGTATTCAAGCCCCGAAGTCAGGTGGAAGGTACACCTGGCCACCAAACCAGGCCCAGTCTCATGAAATCAATCCAAGTGGGCTTAACTCAGCCAGTGGGGTCAACCATCACCATCAACCACGCATCCCCAGGCAGAGGTTTGAACTATCCTGACTGTGGGAAGGCCTCGCTCTCTCTTAGCCTGCTCCTGTGGCAGCGGCAGGTTGGACATTGGGGGCACACATGCACCACCTGGGCATGACCCCGCAGGGCCTGCTCTGGGCCTACTCAGGGCCCACAGTCTCTCTTGCTGCCACGCTATCTTGCCTTGGCTCACTTGACCACTTGGTCGCTGGGATCCCCCACCTCCCCAATCCCACATGCATGGGTGGTTGTTCATGCCCAGTTGTGAATCACTTTGAGAGCTGGCCCCAAGCGCTTAAGTGGAGAGCAAATATTTTGAGAATGATGTAAAAATGTGCTTGACACAATTGATATATGTATGGATTGTGATAAGAGTTGTATGAGCTCCCAATAAAATGATTTTTTTAAAAACAAACCCAAAACTTGTCATTAATAAAAACCCACTTGGATTACAAAACAGACTTCAGTATAAATTATTTCATTATGCAAAGCAAAGAACCAAGGTATTATTCACTCCAGAAACCTAACAAAGGGGCGGGGCAGCCAGGGTGCAGTATAGCACCCACGAAACACACAAAATTCCTTTAGTTCTTTAATGCTTCCTCATCCCCTCCACTATCATGACCTCAGTTCAACCTTGCAAATTCAGCTAGATTAGAGCATGTG
>NW_022103898.1:62566537-62588498 GCF_000313985.2 Echinops telfairi
AAGACATCCTGCAAGCAAAATGCCAACTTTGCGTTTTTCCCTAACTTAGAGCTTCCCCTGAATTCATTAGAGCTTCCAAAGCCGCTTAAATTTTACCCTCATTGATTTGGGCAGGGAGCCCAGAAAGCACATCATTTTTTAAGTTCTAAGCCAAAAAAAATCTACCCACGTGCACATAATTACTGCATTTGTACTACTATTACTATCTTTGTTGGCAGCAGACAAATGAGACTCTTTCATTTGCTGAAAATTATAACTATTTGAGTAACCAAAATTTCATCCTGGGCAGGAAACTCTGTATTTGTGTTTTCAAAGATTCTGCTGCCCCAAGTAGGAGAGAAGAACCATTATCTGGAATTATTAACAGACTTTCCAGTAAACCTGAACGGAAAGCAAAAACCTCAAGTTCAAATGCCTGGCCATGTCTCTTTGAACCCCCTTACCTGCCCACTGCCTCCCGTAGAACTGCTTCTCCTGCTCAGGTTGGCTTTGCACAGGGCTTGAAAAGCCTCCTCTGATTCCCCAGATGGGGCAGCAATGAGTCTCCTGACATGGCAGAATCTCACAAAAGGTGATTTCCGGCACTTGGAGGGAGGGCTGTGTGGTGGCCAGGGGTGTCTGAGGTGCTGCAAGGTATTGGGCAGAGGGGAAAGAAGCCACAAGGTTAACCAGAAAGGTTGGTTCCTTCTGTTGACAATTCTTAGGAAACAAGGCTGAGTTTGAAGAGATGCAATGGGAGGATTTTACCTGAGGGGGAAGCGGTGGGGGGCAGAGCTGGCTCCTGGGAGCTAGTGGTGATATTGCTGGGGGAAAAGAACACATGGTTAATGATGGAAGCCTTTAAGAAGGTTCTCCCTAGGGCAAAGAAGACCGGAACTCTTACCTCGGAAGGAGATTGGGGGTAGTTTGATCTTGATCTTTCAAGCTAAGTATGTAAAGGGACACTATTGTCAAAGCACTGCGGAAAGAAAGAAGAACATTATGTGGCAGATTTGACATGACTTATCTCCTATATGCAACTGACAGAGGATGCAGCGGACTAGGCCACCCAGATGGGAGGAGAAGTCATGGCTGGCAGGGTACCATGGGATTAGCACCTTGATGCCTTCTGCCGGAGTGAGGAAGAGCCCCAGCTTCCTGGACTGCCGAGGACCCCGGGGTGCTCTGGCTGATGGATTTTTCCACAGAGCAGCAGCCCCCCCAGCCTTGGCAAACTGTCTCAGAAGTGTCTGCCACTCGTGGAAGATGACAGGGGAAGTGTGTGGATAGCTGGAGGCAGCCCTCTGCTCTTACAGGAAAAAGTCAGGGCAAAGTTCACAGCTCACTGACGGAGGTCATCCGCAGTCACATTGGGAGATTAAAGGACTCACCCCCCTTTGACTGCTTCTCTAGCCTCTTCCTACTGAATGTCTTTTCAGAGTTACAGTGTAACAAATTGGACAGCAGAAGGCCAAAAAAATGCAACAAAGCATGCATTTCCACACTACATGACCCCGAATAATAAATATTATCACCCTTCCACCCGCTTCAGAATTATCAGAAGCTATAGAGCCAATGGAAGCTCTCCTTAAAGGTGGTGAGCTATTCCCTCCAGTGCTCACGGGCTCAAGTACTTCACGGTGCCCTGGATGGAGGGGCCTGGAGCGCTCTCTCACGAGTCACATAAGAGTCTGATGACACTGCAGTCCCACTAGGTGCTGGACTTGAAATAAAAAGCTTTATCGAACCAGACTGACCAGCTGGATGTC
Organism: Echinops telfairi; assembly: GCF_000313985.2. Taxonomy (NCBI): domain Eukaryota; kingdom Metazoa; phylum Chordata; class Mammalia; order Afrosoricida; family Tenrecidae; genus Echinops; species Echinops telfairi. Next base: position 62,568,286 of record NW_022103898.1, read on the forward strand.
ACATCTGGTTCCTCATGATTTCCCCATCAAAGGTGGGAGGTTTATCAGTGCTTCATACCTGGGCAGAGAACTCAACACTATTGGTAGCTGCCAGTTTGTATATTTAAAGATTTTGCCATCTCAACTAGGAGAGCTGAACAGATCATCCAGGGACATTAGTGCACACACACATAAAAGAGTTACTGTACATGATTGAATTCCTTTCAGAATTCCCAAAGGATCTGCAATGGCAACCTGTTACACGCCCCCCCACCCCCCAGCTACTCTCCCCACCCCAATCTGGGAGAAGTTGTGCTGAGCACCACAGATGCCACCGGAAAGAATCTGTCCTATTGTCCTGGCAATTGCTTACTGGGGTTCCATCTCTCTTACTTTTTAAAAAATCATTTTATTGGGGGCTCGTATAGCTCTTATCACAATCTATATATACATCCATTGTGTCAAGTGCATTTGTACATTTGTTGCCATCATCATTCTCAAAACATTTACTTTCTATTTGAGCCCTTGGTATAGGCTCCTCGTTTTTCCCTCCCTCCCCTACTCTCCCTCCCTCATGAACCCTTGATAATTTATAAATTATTAGTATTATTTCATGTCTGTCCAGGCCCCCTCACTGTCCTACCCCCGTAATAATCCTAAAGTGTTTTTTCTGATTTGTCTCTGTTATCCAGCTTAATATGTGAGAGGGCTTTGAAAAGTCCATGACAATTTTCAATTAAAAGATAATAGAATTTTTCCACAAACTTTTTGAAGGCCCCTCATATAACCCAGGGAACTTACACGACCTGGAACAAAATAGAGATCTGCTCTCTTCACAGAGGGACATTCTCTTGTTTTGACCCTTTTAGGGCAGAAACAAATAACAAACCTAACACCTCCATTCATGGTATTAGATGGTGAATGATTTCAGAATTTTGAGGAGCAGATACGCTTGTTCAAAAGTAGTATCCACCCCTCAGAACTTCTGCTTTCCATTAGCTCGCCTGGAACTCTGAGTCTCTACAGAAGGTTAAGTGTGCCTATTAGAGTTGGTATTTGTACTCTCCCGAGGTGCTAATCCCGGCAGGGAAGGACAAGTCCAGGCAGAGTGAGAAGACAGCAAGGCTTCTATGAGAATTCTGTGTGAAATACTTGGATGAACTTCCCACAGTGGGCAGTAGCAAGTTCAAAGTGAAACTGCTAGGAGGAGAGAAGAGTACAGAGAGCCCTGCCAGGATCCCACAGCTAGGCAGCTGCTTTAGCTCAAGGAACCAGAAGCACCTTGCAAAGGAGGGCGCTCTGGGAGAACGGCTGTTTCTGCTGAAGCAAAGCCCAGAAGCCCGTCTCTTTCCATACCAGTCAAGCCTTTGGGGGAGACGTGTGTGTGTGTGTGTGTGTGTGTGTGTGTGTGTGTGTGTGTGTGTAGCCCTGGGAATATAGTGTTACATGTTGGGCTTCGGTTCTTATGATCAGCAGTTCAAAACCACAGGCAGCTCTGTGGGAGAAAGACTGGGTTTTCTACTGGTAAACAGTTACAGTCTCAGAAACCCACAGGGGGTTGCTATGAGTCAGCATTGAGTCAATGGCAGTGAGTGAGATATGTGTGTATGTGTGTGTATATATGTATGTAAACATGTGTGTATGCATAGATAGATGGATAGATAGATAGATAGATAAACTGCCATTGAGTTGATTCCAACTCACAGTGACACTATGGGACAGAGTAGAAAATTCCCCTATGGGCTGTAAATTTTTATGGGAGTATAAAGCTGCTGGTGGTTTCCAATGCCACCAGGGCTCAGGAGAGAGGGGAGCAAATATTCCTTTCACTGTCTGAAAAAGCAGACTCAAAACAAGAAAGGAATGTTCAACAGTCTAGGGAGAGGCCCACGGAGCACAGGTTGACAAGGGCTCCAAGGTCTTTGAGAGGCCAGGGAAAGATCATTCCCATTCCTGCCTCCCGGGGGCACTATTGCCAACACAGCAAATACTGCCTTTGCTTGATTTAGTCACTTAGTCGATTTGACTCCAGTTTTATCTTATTACTCAAAGATTTTCACTGAAAAATCCAAAAGCATCCTAAGTAATAGGGTGAAGCAGATTGTCTACTTGCTTAATGAACATAAAGAGGAGATTAAAGAAAAAATTACATGCAAGACTAAGCAAGACACACACGCACAGACCCATTTACACAGTGCTAAAAAGATATAAGTTGATTAAAAAAAATGCCTCTGTGTTTAAGGAGTCTCCCTTTATCCCACCCGGAAGTGCAGAAAACATGCGTTTGTTCTTTCAGACGGAGCGCCAAACAAAGGGCTCTCTCATCGCTGAGCTACACAGAAGGTGGGTCCTTGGTTTAAAAGGCTTCTTCTCTTCAAAGTACACAGAAGGTCAGCCCCGTTCATACGTGAAGAAGGAAAAGACAGGAAGGAAAGAGCTTGACACCAGGTGACATGGACGTTTTTCTTACCAAAATGCCATCACAGCAATTAGAGTTATGACCAAGGTCTGGAAAACCCAGTTAGGACACGCCTGTCTTTTTCCTGAAAAATAAACCTATAAAAAGTTTCAGTAACGAGCAGTGATAAATCAGAGACACTAACAGAGAGAAGGAAACCCGGAGAACTGCTCCCCACAAGGTCCCCTTCTGCTCCTCTGAGATGGTGGGAGTGCTCTCCTCAAAGCACACCCCCCAAGACCCCCAATCCTCTCTGCTTCTCTGAGAACTCCCAGCCTACCTCACGTCACCTCCTTTCCTTGATCTTCCTCCCTACAATGGGCTCTCTTGTCTCTAGAATCCTGCAGGACAAGATTGTCTCTGCCATTTCTCGGGCATTTGTTCTGGCAGAGTTTATGCACTTATCCCCCTACCAGACCCACACAGCCAGAGCCCCATCATCTCTTGTAAATGGATACTTTTAAAACCCAAAGTTCTGCAAGACATGAAGAAATAAGTTCCAGTGGACAAAATCCAAGTATTGCAACAAACCCTGGGAAGATATTTGTGGCACAAAATCCTACTAAGCACTCGTTAAATGCTATGCATAGATATTAAGTCAACCACCTATGTATAAGGACAGCTCAGGGCCTGTGTCTTATTTATTTTCTTCTCCAGTCAACACATATTTATTGATCACTGTGGACAACATTATAAGGGATATAAAATACATAAATTACAGTCTGTAGCAAGCAAAGGAGACCAAGTACTAAGATGGGTAGGAATTGGCATAGACATGGATGGTGTATGGACCCAGCCAATATGATAGATGGAGAATTGGTGGGGAATCCCACTGAGGAACTGGGCAGAGGTTTCCTGGACACTTAAATCAGGTGACCCATGAAAGCAGCTTGCATGTTTCACACATGAGAGCTGGGAACGTGCAAGCAGTTGGATAATGAAAAGGATTTATCAAGATACATTCCTTCTCCCATCTCACACTCTCCACACATTCAGTAAACTCTTAGGGGCTTTACCATCTTACCCCAATACCTACATGTAGCAGGAATCACTGACCTATCTCTTAGAAGTACAGAGAGGAATCCTATGAACTGGATGAGAGCCAGCTCAGGAGGCCTCAATGTGCCTTTAAAATGAGAATCATGGCAGCCAGTGTGGGGAGCTGCATGGAAGGAAGTCAGGCAGGGACAAGCCATTCTTCTCATCTGGTAAAGAATACTAACTATCCACAATGTGTCCTCTTACTTGAAAGCTCTCTCCATTCAACCAATCTTGGAAGTCCTGTCCTCTTGCTCAACATTTCTCCCAACCCAATCAGTCTTGGAGGCTCCTAAGAACAGAGGACACCTAGGAGACTGGTCATGGCATATCTATCTATCTATCTATCTATCTATCTATCTATCTATCTATCTATCTATCTATCTATCATCTATCTATCTATCTAATCTATCTACCTTCAGGAAATTCCTGAGACCCCTCCTAAGAAGAACAGCACAAAGGAAGGAAAACACCTCCATTCCATTTACTTTATCAAGCTTCCTAGAAGATTCTGGTATGCACTACTATATGAAAATCACTGAGATAATGGGTTTGAAAGCTTTGAGACCATTCCATGCTGGAGGGGTTCTAGTGGCACAGTGGCTAAGGGCTCATCTGTTGCCTGAGAGGTTGGTGGTTTGAGCCCACCAGCCAGCCCAGGGAGAAAAATGTGGCAGGCTGTTCCTCTAAAGCTGTATCACCTTTGGAAAGATGGGACAGTTCTATTCTGTTCTTTAGAGCTGCTATGAGTCAGAATTGACTTGACAATGGGCTTTGTTTCTTCGTTTGGTAAACAGCATGTATAGACCATGCACTCTCTGGCATGTTTTATATATACTAATATAATAGCTTGATAGTGTAGAATTGAGGTGGGCAAACTTTTGAATCAGAAGAGCCAATCCTGTCCCTCATGAAATTTAAAAAATTATTCAAGAGCCATAAATATATTTTATAAACAAATGAAATCATAATTATCTAATTGTAGCCTTTATAATAGCCTTTAGAATGTTTCCATTTTATTTCAGAGCCACATATATGTACCAAAAGAGCTGCTTATGACTCTTGAGCCACAGTTTGCAAAACCCTGGTCTAGAAGAATCGGGCCATTGCCTATATTTTCACCCTTATCCTCCACTATCCACCCCGCCCTACTCTCAGGCAATCCTCCAGTGAAGGCAGTCTAGCTTCCAGCTCTGTGCTAAGTCGTTCCATATGAAACCTCTCCTAAAGCTCCTCTGAGCATCTGGCCGGCAGTGTCCCTCATGCTCCCGCAGCAGGCTGAGCCTCTGCAGCTTTAATCACATCCAGTGTCATATCCCTTCTGCTCTATCCTTGTAATTCTTTGGGAAAAGGTACCACATCTTACTCATCTCAGTCTGCTCCCTACAGGTCTAGCTAGGACAGTGACTACAAGGGATCTCTTAAGTTGAATGGGTGTTAACACCCATATACATCCCCGATTCTGTGTTCACATCCTAGTCGCCCACCAGCTGAAGACACTGAACCACTTAGTGTTTTAAATTTTATTTGGGAGCAGTCAGGAATATTTTCAGCCTATGCTTCCATGCATGCATTTGTTTTACAAAAATTTCTTTAGGAGTATGTTAGTCTGGGTGGACTAGAGAAACAAAAACCTGGATTTGGTTTGATGCTCTCAGAGGCCTACGCCCATATTTTTGTATCAATAGAAGAGTTTAGATAAGAATTAAGATAAGCTAAATAAGGATTGAACTTGACTGTTTTAATACTTGAGTTTAATATCTGATTCTACTTTGTTTACACTGATTACTTCTGCTTATTATTGATACAATGTTTGATAGAAATGTTTATTAGGAAGTATGAAATTAGAGAGCTTGTAAGCCCGGAAGGTATAAGGGGAAGGAGGAGGTGGGGAGAAAGGTGTGGACGGGGTCATGGACAGGGGAACAACTAGGGAAGTGGAACTAGCATCTAGGAGAGGGTGGAGATCCTGTGAGTATTAGAGCAACACCAAGCTAGAGGAGAGGAAGCACTGAGGTGGAAGAAGGGGAAAGTGATGGCGGGGCAGGAGGAGGCAAAAGGAAACAGAGGCAAGCACTAGGAAGCAAAGGCATGGATAGGGAGATTAACAGAGGTGTGCACTTATGTAAATACATTAAACCATAACAATAGAAGTATTGGTCTATGTACATATATTTATAAGGCAGTACACTGAGGCTTCAGATGGGCCTGGGGCCTCAGTTCATACCTTCCCTCAATACAAGAGCACTTTGTTCTAACAAATGTGCATTCTGTGATGCTCACCATCCCCCCACCCCGCCGTGATTGTTGAAGACAAAACAGGTGCATAAGCAGATGTGATGAAGACAGAGGATGGTGTCCAGTTATTAAAAGATATAGTGGCTAGGGTCTTAAAGGTTTGAAGTTAAACAAGAGGGCTTCTAACAGTGAAGCAACAAGCCAAATGGAAGAAGCACACCAGCCGGTGTGATAGTGAGGTGTCATCGAAACTGGGCAATGGGCATCAGAAGATTCACAACAAACAGTAAACAAACAAAAATACATTAGTGAGAATGGAGGGGTGTTGGAGCGGAGACCTGAAGTCCATCTGTGGACAATGGAACATCCCTCCACAGAGAGGTCACAGGGAGGGGATGAACCAATTAGGGTACAGTAGAGCACTAATAGATCACACAATATACCTCTGATCCCTTAAGGCCCCCTCACCCCCTACTATCATTACCCCAGTGCCTCTTCCCACTCTGGACTAGACAGAAGCATGTACATAGGTATAGGCAAGAGATAAAACTCACAACACATGGAACCCAGGAACAGGAATGGGAATAAAGATACCAAAAGGATAGGGGGAAGGTGGGGAGAGGTAGGAATGGAGAGGGTCACCGATCGCAATGAATGGCAAATAACCACACACCCCCTCCAGGGGGAAGAACAACAGAACCCAGAGGGGAAGGGAGACAGTGGTCGGTGTAAGACTTGAAAATAATTAAGAATCCATAATCTATCAAGGGCCCACGAGGCCTGGGGGTGTGGGGAAGATGGAGGGGGGAAAAGAAGAGGAACTGATCCCAAGGGCTCAATAGAAAGTAAATGTCTAGAAAAGAATTATGGAATATATGTACTAATAGGTTGGATACAAATGATGTATGGCTGGTAACAATAAAATGGTCTAAAAAACAAACAAACAAAAATTTGATCCTTAAATGGGTTTAGGGCATGTCTGCAAAGAAGGCTGTGGAAAGATAAGCCCCACCCAGTGCTTTGGAGTACTGTACTCTGGATGTTTGTATTTGAAGAGTCTTGCCTTAGGGGCTGTTGTTGACAGATTAAAGGGGAAAAAAGGAACTCTTTGGATTATAGAATTTTGAACTAGTGGTTTGTGCCAGTAGCTGAAAAAAAATCTGGAACCATGAAGAAAACTCCTCTCTAGGACTGAATGTTAAAGGGAGCCTGTGGGCAGGCTGAAATGGTTGCTAGGTGACCACCTGGATCCACTTGTCAAGTGGAAGTGGGAGAAAAGCAGCAATAAAGAGAAAAGTTGAGTCTGGCCATTGACACTCATGGGCCTGGTTTACAGGAACTAGAGGAGATGAGAGCAGGTTGACTGGTCTGAAGTTCATGACCTAGCACAAGAGGGCTAGGCTTGTTGAGAAGTTGTGATGGGGCCATGGTCTAAAGGCAAGGTGACCAATGGGAACCCTGGTGAGACAGCCCACATTGAGTTAACCAGAACCCAACCAGATGAAGAGAGGATTTTTGAGCCTGTGAACTGGTGCATATTACTACTGACTTTATGGATGGCCTGTCCTGATTTGACTTTGCTTATGGATGTGGATTCGCAAGGTTCCAACTGCAATGAAGATTCAAAGAACATGATTGTCTCCTCAGAGCACTGGGGTATAAGTGGGCAGAATAAAATTGGATATCCAAAATTGGGGGATAAAGGCATGAAGTGGTTGGCTTAAACTTTCATAGGTGCTGCAATATATTCATAGGATTATAGGATTAAGGTGTAGGTATTTGCATAAGTATAGGATATTTTTGTTTGTTCATTATGTTTAAATAAGGGTGGCACATTTTTAATTATATGCATTTTAATTTTATCCTATTAGGTACAGATATGATTTTATTATTTGTTTGAAAATTATATATGGTTAAAGAGTTATGAGAATGTGTCAAATTGACAAGGGGTGGTCTGTGGTAATTATATAATCTGGTGTCATTTGAGGATTAAGAGTGTAGGGGTGGAATCTAGCCTGTCAACCAGGATACAGCCAATGAGACCTCTGTGTGGGCATGGCCTTCTCCTGAGAATTCTGAGAACTCCTGTATTTCCTCCTTGGAGGCAGGACACACACCCTCTCTCTGCTCACTCCCTGTGAGATATCCCTGTGGAGAAAACACATGGGGAGAGGCTGATAGAGCCAGACCTCTGGAGCTGAAGGAACCACGTGGAGACTCCTGCCAGTGCTGACATGTCACTGGATCCACAAGACTTCCCACCCACTGGCCTGTGATCTTCCTGCATTTTACATGTGTTTTGTAAGTCCGAAGAGGACTTTATTGATTTATATTGGACATATGGGCTAATATTGGACTTATGGAATTGATCTGTCTAGGCTGGGATGTTTTCTCAATACTCTTGTATATATAATTCTTTCTTATACACATATGAGTGTCTATGAATTTGTTTCGCTAGTCTACCCAGACTAACATAAGTAGCTACCCTGGGAATATAGAATGAGGAAAACAGGTCTGCTACTTGCTCTCATACTCTAGCTAGGATGGTCAATCACTGCAAAATAGGATGTTCGGACACAGCTATAGCATTTGCAGGTGGCCTAAGAGGATAAGCCCAGGCTGCCATTAATGTAGACACAATGCCCTTGGTCTCATTGGAGACTTCTTAGTACAAAGAGTGCCTTCACTCTACAATGTTTTTCATCTGTGTTTACTGAGCACTGTGCTAGGAGCGTTACTCTACAATGTTTTTCATCTGTGTTTACTGAGCACTGTGCTAGGAGCGTTAGCTTGCTAAATCCTATCAAGAATATTTGTAAAGTAGATATCATGATCTTCATTTTCTTGTGCAATTAAGTATCTTGTCTAGGTATATTTGTGTTTGTTGGTATGATGAGAAGCTTATCAGAGGTCCTTTGGTAGTTTTCAATATAGAAGGATTTCAAACGCTTTCTGACTCAGAGCAAACTAGCCTAGTGGCTCATCTCTCAGCCCTACCCTATCCAAAACTCATTACTGACAAGTCGGTATCAATGCATAGCAACCCTCTAGGACAGAGCAAAACAAATCGAGCCATCGGGTCTCCAAACCTGGTGAGTCCAAATCACAGAGCCTTTAGTTGGCAGTCCAATGCTTAACCCACTATGCCTACCAGGGCTCCTCGGTCAGCCATTCAAAGAGTACTAATTAAGATTATGTGAAGAAGTACTAATTTCTTCAGGTGGAAAGGGCTCTTTGGCAGAAAGCTGCCAGAGGGAGCAAGTGGCATTCCACAGCGGCCCACCTACAGTAGCTAGAAGAGAAGCCGTTAGCTTCCCGGCAATCCCCGTCTCCACCGACTGATACTTCTCTATCTTGGAGACGGGGCTCCTGAAAGTGAATTACTGATTAACCTGCACATCTGCACTGCCAACACTCCCCTAACTGATGACTTTGCCGACTATTCTCTAGTTAAGCAGCAGCTCAAGCTATCTTTATTCATCAATAAGACCTTCACCTTTTAACCTTTGCAATCAAGTGAATGCCTGTTCTCCATCTGCGTAAGCAATGTTCAATATTAAAGGAATTGGAGGATCAGCTGCAAGGCCCTGTGAGGTCTTCTGAAACCAAAGAGAAGGGAGTCTGGAATCCGGGCTCACTTGCTGGCACACAGACCTTGCAGCGCAGGCCAGAGGCCTGGATAGGCTGGTGAGTTTCACCCAACGAGGATGACATAAACAAACACTGAAAATGTTTCTGAAATGACTCCTAGACTTGGCCCATGTATGTTAAAGTAGAGCGGTGCTCCATAGGGTTTTCAGTCGCAGATTGTGCAAAGTGGATCACCAGGCCTTTCTTCCTAGCTGTTGAGGGGAAGAAGTTTCAAACCTACAACCTTTAACTTTCAACCACCCAAACTCAAAAAATTGACTCATGGCATTAAGTCCACTCCCACTCACAGGGTCTCCAGAGCTGTCAACCTTTAGAGGAGTAGATTGCCTCAACTGTCTCCCTGGGAGTGGCTTGTTTGAAGCCATCAACCTTGGGTTTGACAACTTATCCGACAGCACCACCAGGGAATATTAACTGTTAAAAAGTTAATATTTAAACAGCTAACGTGGTTTGGATGTAAAATATGTCAGCTACCAACAAATGAATGGAAAAATAATTCTTGACCAATTTCTCTAAAGACGTATGCGTGTGTATGGGCATGTGTGTCCCTGCATGTAGAAAATAGCGTCTGTGTTTATTATAAATTTGAATCTATTTACCTTGTTGGATTTTGGAGAAATGGCCCTTCTTGGAGAAGATGCACTACCAGCTCTGCTAATTTTGCTTTTAAAAAGAGAGAGAAAATTGATTACAATTCCAACGCTTCTTCAGGCATTATCTGACAATGGTCCAGGCCGTCTCTAAGGCAGCAGGATGGCTTTCTTTTGCATTAGAGACGTCACTTAAGAAGAGGAAAAATCAAGGCAATTGACAGTTCTTTTTGTGGGAAAATACTCCAGCAAACACAAATGAATGCATTAAACATGACATTTCATCATTTCTCAAAATGAAACCCCAGGAAATGTGATTTACCTCCTTAAGCGAGCATTTTTTTAAAATAATATTGTTGGGAGTTAGTTTTCCTGAGAACTAAACACGATTTTCTGAATTTAGAAATGTCCACCTCTCCCTGCTAACATAGGAGATACCCTTTTGCTAAAATCAGCACTTTCTATGACGATTGCTAGTAAGCGGAGTACTGGTGCTTCGTTTTAAGAAGATGGTTTTTCAAAAGGGGGGGATTATGTTAAAAATCACTGCTATCAATTCACTTCTGATTCATAGAAATCCTACAGGACAGAGTAGGACTTCCCATGTGGGTTTTCAAGACTGTCAATCTTTACAGGAGTAGATAGCCTCATCTTTCTCCTGTGAAGTGGCTGGTGGTTTCAAACTCGTAACCCACTATGCCACCAGAGCTCTTTTTTAAGAAGCTGCTGGTGTCTAAAAACATTTTAAGAAAAGGTATCACATCAAACAACACAAAACATTTTAAAGGGAGAAAGAGAGCTTCATTATGAGAAAGTAATGGTTTTGCTTCATCAAAAAAGATCATTGAGGTCGATGCAGCTGTGAAAGCATCCCATTCTCTCCTTTACTCAAAATGTTCTGACAATTCTGAGTGTACCTGATGGAGCTTGCTTTGCTCACTGAGGACTTCAAACTGCTGAGCCGTTTTAGCCTGGCCAGCTTGCTGTTCCATATTTCCAGTTCTTCTATTCTCTCTTCAAGGTTGTTGGTTAGTTTGCAGAGCTGCTTCACTGCACCTACGTTTTCCATAAAAATCTGGTCCTAAAAGGGAAAAGAATGCAGATGGTATAATTTACAGTTTGAGACCACCAGCGAACTGTCCACAGCCCTTTCAGAGCAGTTGGAGGGATACCGTTGGGAATGCTGATACCCGTGCAACCTCCAAGTTCATTCGAGATAAATCTTTGGAACTTACAGTGGGCTTGCTAAGCTGCTGGCTGTGTTGTAAAACTGCTTCTGTTCAATTTGCAATAAAATGGAAATATGTCCTTGTAACTCAAGGCCGAGAATGGAGTTGAAGGACAATGTCAAGTTTGGAATCTGAAGATTTATTTTCGATGGCTATTATGCTATATTTAAAACTCATAAAGGAAACTCAGAACAGGCCAATGAATGCTGATTTGCGAGTTAGCCCCTAAATCCCTGAAGCACTGCCTCCAGCTCCCCCCAGGCAAAGCACAGCAGACTGCTCGGTGAGGAGCTGGTGCTGGTGCAAGAGAGAGGAATGAGGGCTGCGCCCCGGGGTCCCACACCACGTAGATAAGACACCCTCAGTGAAACACAAGGAGTTCTCTGGCCTTCCCTTTCCTCAGCTACAAATGAAAGAATAGCTTCTGAGGGGCTCATGTCTGCTTTCACATCCCATGTCCTGTGGTGTACAAGTTCTAGTTGAGTCTAATTCCCCAAAAATATGAAACAACTTCATTTCCCCATGTCAGGATGAGCAAGAAAAGGTTGTCCAACCAAAGCTACAGAGGTGGGGCCATTGTGACCCTGCCCACACAGGTTAATGATAATATGAATCAAGATCTCTCTCTCTCTCACAGAAAATACTCAGCTGCTCCCACCCCAAGCATCCACCATCTCTCCACCCTTTTCCCCTCTCAGTGTTCAAGGTCTTCAAATCTCCGGCGGTCCCAGCGTCTCACGTTGTTATTGTTAGATGCTATCAAGTTCAGACTCACAGTGACGCCATGTAGCAATCGAACTGTCTCGCAGGGTTTTCTAGACTGTAATCTTTAGGTCACGTGAGTGAGCCTCACCTCAATGGCAGTGGGCTTGGGGTTTACTATCTAGAGGAGATGATGGCCAGGCTTTTCTCTCCCAGAGCCACTGTGTGGGCTTGAACTGCCAACCTTGGTTCACAGCTGAGCACTTAACCATTGTGCCACTAGGACTTTTTCTGGGCCTCCTGTTGTAAAGGGGTGGGCTCAAGGTAAGAAGAGAAACACTGGGGGTGGAGGTGGTTGGGGGGGTCAAACTTAAAACACTTTTCCAGGTTTCCCACATATACCCAGAAAGGAATCAAAAACTGAAAGTGACAGATTTAAAGCTTAATTTCTACAGTTTAAAGACAGGTCTAACTTGTGATGTATTGGAGGACTTGATGAAACTCTTGTAACAGCCACATGGGCCTAATAACCCTCCCCTGAACACGACATTCTTTCCCATGCCTGAGTCTCCCTTCAAAAGGTGAGCTCCGAGAAAATGCCTCTGTCAGGGCCAATCCAAGCCCTATTTTACCCAGAAGCCTTCCTAGACGCCATTCTTGTGTTAGGTGGCTGTCTTCCTGCTCAGACTGTGGATGCGAAGAAGAGAGGGGTTATGTTCATTTTTCTGTATATCTTGCCAATGCATATCCGATTGCCTTGCCAGCAGTAAATGCCCAGTAATAGTGTACAAAACTGAATAGAGAAGTGCTATGAATTAGCAGTTTAAGAAAGCAGAAAGCTTTTGTGTAGTAGGAAATTCTCCCTTACCCAAAGAATTTGGTCTTGGTGTCCCGTTCCTGAGAGACCCTCCCATTTACTCACTCACTGCCATCCTGCCTTCAGGTCAATTCCAACTCAAAGTGACCCTACAGGACAGAGTAGAACTGCCTCTGTGGGTTTCTGAGACTGTAAAGCTTTATGGGTGCAGATATAATAGAATGCCTCCTCTTTCTCCCCCAGAACATTGGGTGGTTTCAGATCCACCACAAACCCATCCCGTGGCACCAGCCAACCTCAGAGAGGTGACTTGGTTGGGCAGACCCACATAATGAAGTCCTCTAACAAAGGTCTGGTTGGTGCCAGGCATGGGTGCGCACGGTCGGAGAGCAGGTCCTTTTTCGGAACCTGTAAAGTCTGTGCTGGGACCCCTCCCGGACCTCTCCTTACGGACCTCTTCGTTAGTATGCATTGTGCTCAGACAAGACTGTCCTAGCAAGTACAATGCTTTCTGTGACCTCGTAAGTCTTTCTATCAAATTGTCAAACCCAAAGGCAGAGGCGGAACCAGCAGGTCAGATGTGATGCCACGTGCAGCTGCCATCCTGGAAGGGCAGTGGGAACACTTCTTTGAGGCCAGCAGGTCGGAAGTGAGGGTGTTGTGGAGACTAAGCTTTCCCTGGACTCTGAGGGCCTGGGCAGGCGTGGCCATCTGGAGGACTGTGCCCTAACTCGCGAGCTGCGACCTCGGTGAGAGGAAGAAGCGCTGCCGTGTGCCTGCTTCAGAGCTGAAGTGGGACAGAGGACACGAGAGTTGATCGTGGATTGAATTGATTCCCACCGCTTTCCTTTGAAAAGCAAAGTGACCAAAAAGTTGGTCTCAAGTCTACGGTTACTCTAAAGACACGTATGATAAGAGAAGGTGGAAAGAAAACAAACTGAAAAGGGACCTCCCTGTATAGGCTTCTCAAAACTCATCAGAGAACTCTACATTTGCCCAGGAATCGTGTCAGACCTCCTTCCAAACTCTACACTAAGAATACTAATTGATAAACCCCTAAGTCGGAGTGGAATTTGGAAGTATCTCATTGGAGTCCCAGTGGCGTGTGGGTTACTAACTGCAAGGCTGCTAACTGCAAGGTCAGCAGTGGAAGCCCCCAACCTCTCCGTGCCGTGGCAAAGATGAGGCTTTCTCCTCTCGTAAAGCTGTAGAGTCTCAGAAACCCACAGGGAGGTTCCACTCCGTCCTCCCAGGTCACCCGTCGGAATCAAGCCCATGGCAGTGAATGAGTGAGCACAATGACAAGGTTTTGTGTTTGACTCACCAGGTCCCCAAGTGAAAGTAAACCCAGAAAACCCAGCATATGCACCAGACACAGGCCCTGAAGCACTACTTGTCATTGCAAACCACTGAAACCAGTCTAAATGCCCATTATCAATGGTACGTGGCATACTACGCAGCTCTGAGAAGTCTAGGAATTTTTTTTTAAAGTATAAACAGAAAAAAAGCAGGTGGAGAAAAAGGTGCACAATATGCTAACTTTTACCTAAGAAACAAGGAGAATTTAAAATATATACCGTATGTACTTGAGTATAAGCCGACCCAGATATCAGCCAAGGCACCTAATTTTACCATAAAAACTGCATTTAAAATGTGCTGAAAAACTCGGCTTATACACGAGTATATCTGGTACACACATTTTCTTATACTGAGGGGGAAAAGGGATAAACTAAAAGCTAATTTTATATGGTTACACATAATAGGAAGGAAGAGATGCGGTGAGCAAGAGAGAGAAGCTGGGCTATCTGGGTGTACTTTGTTTTGAAGATTTGCCTTTGGAATAAAGTTTATATTTTGAACAATGATAAAATATAATTGACCCAAGTTTTTAAAGTAACACAAAGATAAAAAGGAAATTTAAACAAATGAACCTAATTAGTTATTGAGTTTCTGGTTTAAACTCATAGGATTTATTTTAAATGATTCTTAAAATTCAAAACATAGTAAATTTGACTTGCCCAGAGGAAGAGAGTCTTGGTGACACTGTGGGTTCGGCATTGGCTGTTAACCCCAAGATCAGCAGTTCAAACCCATCAGCCACTTCTCAGGAGAAAGATGAGGCTGTCTGTGTCCACAAAGATTGACAGTCTCAAACACCTGAAGGAACAGCTCTGCTCTGCTCTGCTCTATAGGGTTTCTATGAGTCAGGATCAACTCGATGGTGGTGTGCACCCCCCAGGGGAACACAGCACAAAGACCAAAACAGAAAACAAAAAAATGAACAGCAGCAAAAGAAAAACAAATTAAAAAAAGAAAGAAAGAAAAACAAATTCCTGTAAACAAATTAAATTTCAGAAAAATATTGTTAGTAATAATATACACTAATATGGTTGTGAACCATATTTTTAGCATTTACTTATTTTACAAAATAAGTAAAATCCAGCCAAACTTCCATCTGAATTAGAAATAGTCCTATGAATTAGTGATGTATTTTGTTCTTGTAAAGCATTTTGCTAGCTATGTCCACTAAAAAGAAAAAAACACTAGAAAAAAAATTCCAACCTACTCATCGTGGTCTTTAAATACTATTCCCTGCTAAAAGGAACCAGGAGTCTCAGAAAAACTAGTGATTCCAGACTTGGGGCAGGAAATGTAACAGGTGAACCTGGAACATCTTACCAGAAAACATGGAAGCTACCTAAGACTACCATTGTTGTGTCAAAATGACACCAGAGCTAACTGCAGTAGGGCCCGTTGGCCCAACGTAGGGCAATTTGAACAGAAAGTGGCTCATTAACATTTATTTAATATAGCTAATCAAAAGAGCCTATTAAATTTAGCTCTTCTAAACTTTATAATTCTGGTACAATTTTCTTTAACAACTAAATTCATTTTAATAAAAAAAAAATAAGGCTGACCCCATGAAGATAAGAATAACTTTGTGGGATTTTAAATCTTAGAAAAGGTTGCAAGTTTGTTGACAGTGTTTACCCTCTACGGATCCCTCTAGGATGATTATAGTTGTACTCTTGACTGTGTATTAAGTGGCTGACAGTGTCCATGCAGTGGTCCAAACCAGAGTCCTCCCCCTGCCTCCCCCACAGGCCAACTATGAACCAATGCTGTCACTCCATCCTACATCTCCTAAATCTACCCACTTCTCTCCACGCCGACCTTTACTACTATATTCAATACACTTGGCAACAGGATTTTTGAAAATTTAATATTTACTTGATACATTAATTTGCAATTTAACCCAAACTAAAATAGCAGGCAAGAATGATAGCCACCACCACCCCCACAAACCCACAAACCACAGTAAGTTCTTTCTACAATGTTTTCCCAACAGGACTTCTAATGCTACCCCGTGAGGGATAAGCAATGGCCTCCATTGTCCAGTGACTTGTCAGTAATGATAAAAAGCCAACCGTAATTCCTCTAACTCAAATATGCTGGACCATGCATCTTGCTGGAAGTTCCTATAATAGCAAGATAGTAATTTATGCATTTGCCTATTTAAGAGGAAATGAAGGTGGAGAGGGGATTTACTACCTTCCTGGTTATAATTATGGCCCTGACTTTATTGATTTGTTGGCAAGTTACCAACAAATAAATTTCCAAGGCATGATCTGGAAATGACTCTTCTGACCTCCAGCGTTCCTGTGAAGTCAGCAAAAATAGGTTCAAAACTGTAATCTAGAACTTTCTAAAAATGTCATATGCCATCACCAAAAATGTATACCATCAATGCCTGGAAAACTTGTTCTAGGTACACGTGTCCCGGCCCCATGGAGAGAATGGGATTTACATAAGAAAAACTGTGAGATGGCACAAGACTAGGCAGTGTTTGGTTCTGTGGTACCTAGGGTGGCTCTGAGTCCACCTACCAGCACCTACGACAACATTGACGTCCAGAGTCAATGACATCAGAGATGCTGCTAACCATCCTACAAAGCAAAAGACAGCCTCCTCAACCGAGAAGTATCTTGTCCACAATGTCAAGTGTGTTGAGCAGTCAGCCTTAAGGATAGCATCACAATGCACACCAAGCTCACTGCCGAGTCAACGCTGTCTCAGCGCAACCCGATGGGGCAGCTTAGAACAGGCCTGCTGAGTCTCCAGGACTGTCACTGTTTCAGAGCAGCTGGGGGTTTCAAACTGCTGACTTTTCAGATCGCAGCCCAATCCATAACCACTACACTCCCAGGGCTCCTCGGGATAGCAGACCAGAGCCCGATACATGTTACACCACTAATCTCATAAATAGCACTGCATGGGGTCGGATCACCAGTGGGGATAGAAAAGTAATGGAAGCTTGTCTTTGAAGGATTTACATTCACACAAACTGGAAACCCACAGATGAAATTCACTAGCAGACTTTTCTAAAGCAACTAACAATAATTAAAAATCCAGATTTCAACTTTCTCTTCAAAACTTGGAGAACCTGGTCACACTGGGCCTCTGTTCCCGCTGGGACTGAGCACTGGTGCATTCCAGCCTGATGCGCCAGAGAATTTGCTTTCCCACCCGGGAAAGACACTGACTCGGCGGCGTCTACATTTTAACAAATCCCCACCTAATCTTGTAGATCTGCTAGTGTGTGTACACACAGGAATCACCAAGACCGGTATGCTCGGCTCTGCTCTGCTCTACAGGGTCTCTATGAGTCAGGATCAACTCCATGGTCATGTGTTTCCCCAGGGGAATACAGCACAAAGACCCAAAATGAACAGCAGCAAAAGAAAATCACATTCCTGTAAACAAATTAAATTTCAGAAAAATATTGTTAGTAATAATAGATGTTATAGTCAGTCAATCTGGGGTGGAAAAGGAAACTGGTGTGGGGGTCTGGGGGGGTTGAACCGGTTTACACCAGTTCTAAGACCTGAATGTTGCCCAGTAGCTTTCTTGCCTCGCCCTCCCTACAGAGCTGGGCTAGGTGGCCGTCGCCCACTTCGGGACACGTCCTCTTCGAGCCGCCACAGTGCTCTGGACCCTGTGTATTGGGCACCGAGCTCAGAGGACTCACTTGCGGTATTTCTTTGTGCCCCACAGCTATGTTGACTGGGAGCCCTGGCTTTAGCTAGTTGTTGTGGGGCCCTGTTAACGAAGATGTGAACTTCAGGTTCATGGATAGATTGCAGGGGGTTCTGAGTCCACCCTGTAATGCACAATTATATACAAATGTGTTTACAGGCACTTTCTGTCCAAAGAGAAAAGTTCATCATTGGCACCATATTTTCAAAAGAAATCAAAAGAGGGAGAGAGAGGGGAAAGAAGGAGTGGGGGAGGTGGGTCAGGGAGAGAACAGAATCTCTCCAACCAAAGCAGATCTGTAGCAACCGAGGGATTAAGCATCCCACATCGATTTTGTACAGATTATAGAAAATTAATTTTTCTAACAAAAGGTTCTCTTACTCAAGAGTGGATTGGGATCTTGTTAGGCATACTGGAGACTGCTCAATTTTTCCCAGCCATGTAATTACATCAAGATTTTTGGCAAAAGTCCCCAAATGAGGATTCCAACGCAGTTGTTCTACCATTTGTACAGCCACGTGGAATTCTATGAATCTAGTAGTAGAGAATTAGCCTGACTCTTTGCAAAAGGTGGTTTACTGCCTTACTAGTTGGCTGGCGACAGTCAACATTATTTAAAATTAGAATTGTGTGCAGACAATGCATAGCTTATGACGCATACTAAAAATTGCCATGTTTCTAAACCACAGATTTCTACATGGGTGTTTGGCAAACACGTCAGTAATTCCAGCCAGATAAGCATCTGAGAATCCCTCATTAATGTTCTGTGCAATCTGTCAAACTGGTCAGATGATAAAACTTGGAACTATCCATCTAGCCACCAAGCAGTCCCATTTCTCCCTGATGCCTGAACCCCTGCTCAACATGGATATTCCTACGCTTCATAGAAGACTCCCTCTCTTCAGAGAGAGTTAATTGACCTCAGGTCAAGTAACAGTAAATTAGAAAGGAAAAAAGTTGCTGCAGTCAATTCCGACTCACGGCGGCCCCATGTGTTAGAGTGAAACGACTCCAGCGGGGTTTCTTTACAGAAAGACGTGGCCCTGCCAGTGGTCACGTGCTCAGCTGCTAACCAGAATGCTGGCACCTCGAGCCTCCCAGTGTCTCCCCGGAAGAGAGATGCGGCCTTCGGTGTCCACAGTGACGACAGCCTTGCAGACCCGATGAGGCAGCTTCCTTTGTCCTGGAGCCTCATTATGGGTTAGAATCAACTTGACACATTTGGATTTTTAGATTTCATCTTTGCAGAGGCAGATCACCAGGTCTTTTCCACAGTGTCACTGGTGGGGTGTGCAGTTTGAACCTCCAATGTTTTGGCTGGTACTTAAGCACAACCCTTTTGAATGTTTCCTTTTCTCTTACTGTTATGTTGTTGTTAGGTGCCATTACGTGGGCTCCGACCCATAGCGACTGTACGCACAACAGAGTGAAACACTGCACGGTCCTGTGCCATCCGCACAATTGTTCCTAAGCCTGAGTCCATTGATGCAGACACTGTGCCAATCCACCTCGAAGGCCTTCCTCTTTTTTGCCACCTTCCACTTGACCAAACACGACGCCCTTCTCCAGGGACTGGTCTCTCTTGACAATATGTTCGAAGTATGTAAGACAAAGTCTTGCCATCCTTGTCTCTAAGGAGGGATCTGGCCTTCTGATACAGAGCAGTTTGTCCTTTCAGCAGCCCACCATACTTTCAGTGGTCTTCTCCATCAGCACAATTCAATGCACCTATTTTACTACCATCTGCCTACTCAGTGTCCAACTTCCACATGCATATCGATGTAATGGAGACTATCACGGCTTGGGTCAAAGTCCTCAAAATAACATCCTTGCTCTTCAAAACTCTAAAAAGATCTTGTGCAGCAGATTTACCTAATGCAATACGTTTTATCTTATTAGTAATAGAAAAAGTTTAGGCAGGGTTATGATCAGAGAAATGAATGGAGAGGTCTTCAGGTTGGCTGCTGGGAACATTTTCTTTTTAAAGAATTGAAAACAAGAACTTAAATACTTGTTCACCCAGTAGCCAAAAGGAAACAACCCAAGTGTCCCATCAACAGACAAATGGATAATAAAATGTACCATATACACGCAATGGAATATTACTCCGTCATAAAGAAAAATGAAGTGCTGATATATGCTACAGGAATCAACCTTTGGAAGCTTCTGCTGACTGCAAGCCAGACACAAAAGTACAATACTGTTTGATTAAGGAGCCCAGCTGCTGTAGTGGGTATGAATTGGACTGCAATTTTCAAGGTCAGCAGTTCAAAATCACCAGTCGCTCTGGAAGGGAAAAACAGGGCTTTCTACTTCTGTTAACAGTTAGTTTTTGAAACACACAGGGCCAGTTCTAATCTGTTGTATAGGGTCGATGTGAGTATCAACTCAATGGAAGTGTTTTTTTTAAATTAATTATTGTATGATTGAACTATATGATTGACCTCCAGTGGGAGATAGGAGAGGGAAATTTA
>NW_022103898.1:62589481-62601562 GCF_000313985.2 Echinops telfairi
TTTTTTTTAAAAAGAAAGAACAAAACCTGGGTCTCCTGCATAGAAGGTAAGAAACCTATCCCTGACCAATCACTACTCTGCCTAGCAGATTAAGTTTCTCAAAAAAATTTAGAGATAACAGTTCCAGCGTAGTTCATGGAACTGCAAACACATAACCATGTACCCACAGAAAGCCTTTCCAAGTGATAGACTCAAAAGGATGAGTGGAGGTAGACCAATTGCCACTGAATCGGGGATTATAAAGCTTCGACTTCAAAAGCTCAAAGGATATTACCCATCTCGGAGAAATTTAAGGATTCCTAGTAGGAGAGCCTAGTAGTTAAAAAAAAGTTTTTAAAAGGCGTTGGGGGTAGACAGTATTGCATTCCAGGTCTACCATTATCACTAGGCCATTTCCGTTAAATGAGCAAACTTCTCTAGTCTGGTTCCCTCCTCCGTCTGTCTGGGGAAGGAAACTGTACTTACTTTCAAAGAACTGCTGTCAGGAACCAAGTAGTCACACAGCCCTTTCAATCACAGACAAGTGTGTGTTCCTGACAACTATGAATGGCTTCTCCGTCTACATGCACAGCTTTTCTAGAGCATTTCCCATAATGGTAGTGATGACGGTTCTTGGTGGAAAAACATTTTTGTAGGCTGTTAGCTTTTTTCTTAACGTCTGTGTACATTGCTACAGTTTTCTCTTACATTGGCCTGACAAGACAAAGGCAGAGACTCCACCAAATGCCAGCACTGGCTTTATGCGCCCTCTTTGTCGTCACACTAGAAAAGTATTCATTAAGTACTTTCCGTGCGGAACTGGGCTAAATGCCAGAAGCATGGTGATAAGCAAGGCAGACACTGCCGTTACCCTCACCGAGCTTACAGGTTTAAATTAATCACTGGACAAATTTGATCTTCATTGCAGTTGCCATAAGTCGATAGAGATGGGACATTAAAGTCCATGGACCACATTTCAAGAGTTGTTGATGGGAGATTGGGAAAATGAAAAATACAGATGGGACCTGCCAATTTGGGGGATGATAACTTCAGAAAGGGATGATGTCTCCGTCCTTTCTCCATGCTGGGAAAACTGAGGTCTCACGACTAGAACAGTATCATCAGTACACAGTACATTGATTTCCACCACATTTTAGATCCTTACTGTGGTGGGAGGGAATTGGCTCAAGGAACATATAAAAGTTTGTTCCGTGTCCTGTCCTCATCTGAGGAACCCCCACCCCCACCCCCCGACCCTGCTGGACAGTTTACAAGCTCCTCCGTTCCTTGCGGACAATAAATAAGGCCGTGGCGGCGGGAGCAGCCAGGTGGCAGTTGATCTCCGTTCTCTGAGGGCAGAAAGCGTCTCCTCGACCAGCTTCACCAAAAGGAACTAAGCTGGATGGCCAAGAAGGCCCTTGGGCTCATTGCCCGGCATGTTGTATAAGAGACTTCAGAAAACTGTTAAAATGTAGGGGGTTTATTGTTACTCTGTTCATGTGCCTTAGAAGTCTTATTTCATTGTTGTTTCAGTGCAGTTTTCTGTGGAGGAGGCTTGGGTTCTTTCACTGAGACAAGTTTCCAGTTGAACTAGCACAGGTCAGTGTGTGCTGTAATTCTTTGACATCTTGCCTTTTCTGGGTAACCTATGAGCTTTTGGAGGGCAATGACTGTGTCTTGTAATTCCCCAAGGCCAACTTGGCTCCTGGCACATGTAGATGCTCAAGATGCAGTCAATTAACAGAACCAATAACACTCTCTCAAGTGCTTGTGAAGTGTCTTTCCTAAGTGCAGGAGGAGAGCAATTAAATGAGGCAGACAGGATCTCTGCCCTCCTATTTTCTAATGGGAATATCGACCAGTAACAAATCATCTACAAATAAATAATAGAGTTTTCAGAAGTAATTAGCACGAGGAATAAAGTCAACAAGGCATTGAGATGGAAAGTCATTGTCATTATTTTAAGTTATTACTATAGATTTTGTATATTTGTTTTCAACTAATCAGTGTGCCTTTGTCACAGTAGCAAAGAGGTGGAAACAACCTCAATAAATATCCATCATTGAATGAATAGATAATCAAAATGTGGCACATCCATCCAGTGGATTACTATTCAGCCAGAAAGAACAGTGAAGTCCCGTATACATGCCAAAACATGAATGCCCCTTGAAGATAGTATGCTGAGTGAAATAAGTCTAACACAAAAGTTTGAATATTGCATGATCTCACTTATATGAAAAGACAAGAATAAGTACATGTAAATCCAACCCACTGCCATCAAGTCAATTTTGACCCCTAGTGAACCTATAAAGAGTTTCCAAAGCCATACATCTTTATGTAAATAAACAATCTCAACTTTCCCCACAGAGCAGCTGGTGTGTTTGAACCACTGACATTGCAGTTAGCAGCCCAACACTTACCTGTAGCACCACCAGGGCTCCTAAGTAAATATATAGCTATAGATAGCCATCCTTATTATATCTATATCCGTAACACACACATATGTGTGTATATATACTTATTCCATGTCCAAGAATATATAAATTATAGAGAGAGATCTGCATATCCCTTGATAGGCAGACAGACAGACAAGCATATGAAGATCACAGCCAAAAAAGGCACTGTTTTTGTTAGGTGCCCCTGAGTTCCAACGCCTATAACCTTATGCGCAGGCAGCAGAACAAAACACTGCCCCAAACTGTGCCAGTCTCACGATCGTCTGTATCTTTGAGCCCATTGTTGCCGCCACGGTGTCAGTCCATCACTTCGAGAGCCTTTCTCTTTTCCACGGCCCCTCCACTCTACCGAGCACAATGTCCTTCTCCAGGGACTGGCCTCTCCTGACAACACGTCCAAAGCACATGAGGCTAGGTCTCGCCACCCTTGCCTCGAAGGGACATTCTGGCTGTACTTCTTCCAAGACAGATTTATTGGTTCTTCATGGTATTTTCAGTATTCTTCACCAGCACCATAATTCAAATGCATCAATTCTTCTTCCGTCTTCCTTATTCAGTGTCCAACTTTCACGAGCAGGAAGTGATTGGCTTGGATCAGGTGCAAAAAAGGGTAGGTGCTCACAAGCAAGAGGTGCCTTGAGTTACAGTCATGGCCCAAAGGAAGACCCTGGGAAAGGAGGTTAAACACTTCAAGGAAAGGCTTTCGGTGTTGCCGTTGCTGTTGGCATTTCTTCTGAAAGGACAGGAGTTTTCAAAGGTGGAAAGTAGCAAAGGCTTCCAAGTTAGGGACACAGCATGTGCACACACATAGCACTCTGAAAGATCCCACTCCTCCGGGGAATGGGAAATTGTTGTTCAGTCTGATTGCAGGGTAGGTATTTTGGGAGTAGGGGCTGGGTGGCTGTGAGTGTTAAAAAGTGAGTTAGAAAGAGAAGATTTGATCCTGATTGTGAAATTTATAATATTCTGAGGCAATAAAGCGTCCCTCTTGAATTTTTGTTATATGTTTTTCTGTTTTCCGTAAATGAAACCTAGGATTGATGAACCTATCGGGAGAGCAAGTAGAATAAGGATTTCTGGGTGGTACAGTGGCGGGGTGACAAGGAGCGCAGGAAGGAAAATAATGTTTGGAAACTGATTGGGGTCACAATTGTACAATACTGCTTGTTGTGATTGGACAATGGAATGATGTGATATCTGTATTAACTCCTAATGAAACATTTGTTTTTTAATTCAATTTACTGGGAGCTCTTACAGCTCTTATCCCAACCCATATATACATCCATTGTATCAAGCACATTTGTACATATGTTGCCATCATCATTTTCAGAACTTTCTTTCTACTTAAGCCCTTGGTATCAGCTCTTTTTCCCCTTCCCCACCCTCCCTCCTTCGTGAACCCTTGATAATTTATAAACTTTTATTTTCATGTCTTACACCAACCGCTGTCTCCCTTCACCCACTTTTCTGTTGTCCGTTTCCCAGGGAAGGGTTATATGTCAATCATTATGATTTGTTCCCTCTTTCTCCCCCCCCACCCCACCTTCCCTGTACCCTCCTGATATTGCTACTCTCATTATTGGTCCTGAGGGGTTTATCTTTTCCTGGATTCCCTGTGTTTCCAGTTCTTATCTGCACCCATGTACATGCTCTGGTCTAGCCGGATTTGTAAGATAGAATTGGGGTCATGATAGTGGGTGGGGTGGCGGGGATAAAATGGTTTTGAGGGAAGAAAAAAAAGCAGAAAAGGGGAATGATGTGATCAGATTGATATAATGCCAGGTTGCTATAATCACTGGGAAGAAGAGGGGAGTCTATAAAAGGCATTGCCAAAGTAAGGCAAATAGGACTTGGTGCCTAATTAGAGGCAATAGATGAGAGAAAGGAAGGCTTCAAAGACGTCTCTGGAGCCTTTCCTCCTTCCCTCCCCGTCTGTTTCAGGCCCCGGTGCTTTCTTGCCCTTGCCTTTCAAGGCCCCCTCCTTCCCGTGAACCCTCGCCTAGTCTCCAGACAGTCTCTTTCCCCCTCCCTCAGAACTGATGCAGCGCTTTATTTATGTGTCCCACAGAATCCCTCACACTGGGTCTTCGCTTTCTCACTTCTGCTTTGGTCTTATCAAGGCTCTTACATTGTAAGCAACTTGAAGACAGGAGCTAAGCCTTATCTTTCGATTATTCACATAAATATTCCTGACTCCATATGGTGAAGGACGGAGAGAACAGACAGGTAAAAAAGTAGGCACAGACTGAATTGGAGCAGGGTGGCTGACAGCACAATCATAAGAAGAGGTAGGAAAGCAGTCACATGGACAGGCAGGCAGGCAGGCCGGCTTCCAAGGACCAGTTATTCAGAAAACAAGCTCTATCTTTATGTGGCTCATTTATGAGTTCATTTAAGGTATCTCTTTACATGCAATGCAATGAATTTATCTCACATATAAAGCCTTTATGGCCCCGAGTTTACAATGCTACTAAGAATATTTGGCTAGGCTACAACCTTGCAAGGGATTGGTTGGTTTCTTATGCAATTGAATAAATAAAACCACCCAGTAGGATTACATGGCTTTCTAGGAATTGGTGGCTTACTATGCAAATTGAGTGATTTGTGGCCTACCAGGGGGTTAGTCAGTCCAGAATTTGACTAGGAAGGCCATCCTTGAAGTTAAATATCAGGACCAACGGGCTGGGGATGAAACTCACTACCATCAGGAAGAGTCTAGAGCAGTGTACTTCATTCAGACCTCTGAGACACAGGTGTGAGAAAGAGCTGTAACACTGAAGACAGTGCAAGACAGCAAGCGAAAGTGGCAATCATCACAGAGCCTAGTGGCAGAGAAGTGTAAAGAGCTGCTAGCTGCCACAGCCCGGAGAAGGACTGCCTACCTGCAGGAAGGGCCAAGCGAAGCAGCTCAGAGCCGTCTGGGTTAGAAACTGTCCTGATCAAAGAATATCGCCTGAGTTGGATCCTGTTACTTCCACATCGATCTTCATCCCCAGTTGTAGTCTGATGTTTCCCTAATAAATGACATAATCATGTTGTCTGCTGATTCTGGTGCCATTTCAATGACTTCTCAAACCTAGCAGAGAGACTGAGTGCCGTGGGCTGGACAGCTGGATGGCGCAGTGTGGCGACATTGGAGCGGGAGGCGGTCTGACGTCCACATCCCGAGAATCAACTTTGTGCTCCTCCGCTTCCCATCTTCCTTCGGAGTATAGACAGGCCACGGCGCTGGAAGATGATAGGACTTTTTTTTTCTTCTACCAAGAACACATCATAAGAATTCTCAAGAAAGGTAACTTTCTTCTTCCAAATAATCACGCCAAAAAGAATCACGTTGCAAACCAACAGGCAGATCGCTCAGTGGTCTTCTGCAAGAGGGGACGACAGTGCACCCCTCCTCCACGTAGCAGCCCTGCCCTCTCGGACTCCAGCTCCCATGCGGGAGCATGCTGCACGAGGCCAGGGGAGCCATGAGGCGCTTATGAGAAGTGCAAGTGCCAGACAAGAGAAGTTCATCTTGCAAGGTCGTCTTTCCATTGATAGTCAAAAGAAAAATCATTTGCACCGACTTTCACCAACATTAGCGTGTAGTCTGACTGAATGGTCTCCTTTTACCTCTCTAGGAGTCAATATCCCTTGTAATGGCTACACAGAACTCACAGACTAAATTCGTGATAAAAGAGTTTATCAAAGAGTTACTAAGAAGTGATACCAGTGAGAAATTCTCAGGTTGTGTAGCAGGAGATGTTACAAAACTCTCTCGGGTCTGCTAATAAATGCCCAACGGGACATATCACTCCGATGTAAGCCTCACCCCAAAGGCACCCCACTCTACTTCGGAGGGGCAGCCAGCCCACCTTCCCTGCAAGGCAAGCTCCTGCACACAAGCACTCGCTTTACTTGCTCTGGGGGTGGAAGTCCATGCCTCTGGTCCGTGCTCTGGCTCCTGAGGCAGCTGCCACTTCTCTGACGTCATAGCTGTCTTCCGATCCAGGAGGTTCCCTGCTCAGGGAGCTCAGACCAAGAGGACCCTTTCCACTCAGAGCTCCCCGTGGTCACAAGATCCCTCCTCCTGGTTCTCAGAGGGCTTACGTATTTTATACGCCGAGTGGCGCTCCAGAGACCCATGTTCACAAGTACTCACAGGTGAATCCTATCAGCATCTTCCCCCGCTTCTTACCAGACCCTTTGAGGGGAAGGCCATTTGGTGGGAGCTAGAAACTTTGGCAAGAAGAGCCACCGTGAATAATTCCCTGGCCCTGCAATCAGTCATCTGAAATTTTGGTTGATTGTGTGAGCAGCCTGAAAAAAACAAAGCCACTCTTTTTAAGATTTTGGCATAAAGTTGTAAAGTAGGTGTGGAACTGGTCTAGCATTCATGGAGAACAGAATTTCAACATTTTTACAAATGTTTCTAGTTTGAATTATAGCCTTAGGCAAAATTCTCTCTTCAAAAGGGATACGTGGATGGCAGCAGACTGGAGAAAAACTGTGGAGAGGCCATGTCTCCATGTGATCACTGCTAGTAACTCCAGCTAAACTTCTGTCATTGTTCTCACTGCCACTGAGTCGATGCCCACTCAGAGTGACCATAAAGGACAGGGTAGAACTGCCCCTGTGAGTTTCTGAGACTGTAAGGTTCCATCTGAGACTGTAGAAGGCTCCATCTTTCTCCTGTGGAGTGGCTGGTGGTTTTGAACTGCTGGCCTTGAGGTTAGCAGCCCAATGCATAACCACTACACCACCAGGGCTCTTTGCTTGTTGTTCACCAATTTACTTTTCAATTGGTCCCATTGAAGCAAACGCTCCAAAGCACCCCTTGAAAGTTATCACGAGACAGAATTCAAGATCCAGACAACTCCAGAAAAGCGAGCCTGAAGCCAATCACCACCAAATGAAGCCCACCCCTCTGCCCACCAGTGACATGTCATTGTGACACGTCCAAAATAAAGAAAATCAAGGAAGCACGCGCCCACGGGGAGCCCTCAAAGGTCAAAGGAGAAAACACTCATGAACATACTCATAGAAATACTTTTTTCTGCTGTGACCCAAGTGTGAAGGACAAGAAGTAGCGTAGCCTAAGGAGATGATTAGAACTCAGGTTTGGTCTGGGCTTGGGGAGTCGGGTGTCCTCATGTATGGAAGGAGAGCGTGGGACTAGCTGTCCTTAAACAGTCTTTTATCTTGACAAACATATTACTTTATTTTCCAAAATCTTTGTTTTCACTATATCCCAAAGTAAGAAATTCTCACCTAAGAATTTCCTAAGTATGATAGTATAATGCTGATATCCACTGTCATTCCTGAGAAGTAAGCAAGGCGATGATCTCAGGGGTCACATGTAATCCCGGAAGGTGAGGTTGGTCTTCATTTTAAGAAGAGACAAGGCCCTTTAAGGGTTGGAGTCTTATTTTTTTCTAACTAAACTCTCACTTGGAGTGTTCTAGCTACTCAGTCCCCTTTGACCGCCGAAGCAATTGAAGTCAGGAGAAGTTGGGTAGTCTGACCAAATCCCCCAGGTAGGGCATCTCTGGCTGCGTTGTTCGATGCGCTTCCTGCAAGCTCGTGCTGCTTTCTGAAGGACTCCAAGCAGCATTCACAGAAAGTGGAGTGAAGACATGAGAGGGGTTTGAGGGCAGAGGCAGTGTTTGCTAACGTGCCGGGAAATCTCTCATGCCAAAGACATGACCGGGACGTCCTAGCCAATGTCCCGATAGCCCAGCATTGCTGGGCTTGGTAATCAAAACCACCACATTGCAAGAGATTTCATGTACATTTTGTTTATTTAAAAACGAAAGAAAGGAAAACATGAGGTTTTCCTTCCTTGTGTTCTTAAGGAGAAAGAATGAAGAAGATTCTTGGTGGAATACCATATATACTCAAGTATAAGACAACCCGAATATCAGCTGAGGCACCTAGTTTTACCACAAAAACTGCATTAAAAATGTGCTGAAAAACTCCACTTCCACGTGAGTATATATGGTACTTATAATTTAGAGGAGGTATATCCCCTGATGTGGAGGGTTAAACCAGCAATGAAAGCTGATCATCAGAAACAGGTCAGAGAAGAATTCCAGCTTCTCCTGTGTCATCGGAGTGAGGAGATGGTCACCTGTCTTTGCTGTTACCCATTTTTCAATGAGTGTGCCTTGGTGATGCCTCTGTAGATCCTATCACAACACGGTACTGTTACTAAACGAATCGCAACTTTCCCATTCTGGACAGCAGTCGGTTTTACTTATTTATAAGCTGGAAGCTGCCTTGGCCCGGCTTTCTCCTCAGGTGATGCAAGGACCTGGCTGGCTGGAACAGGAATCCCATCCCCTCCTTTTCCAGAGCTCTGGGCTCACCTTCCTTGAAATAAACTTAGGTTGCAGCTTCCTGAGAGAAGAGGGTAAAGTCTTGGAACAACTGTTTGAATCATCCAATCGTCATTCAACCTGACTGGAGACTAGGAAGAGACTCCGTGGCTGACCATGGTCTTTAAGTCCACTGCAAGTCACAATGACCCTGTCTGCATTGGAGTGGGACATACTCCGTAGAGTCTACTGGGGCTCATTTTGGGGAAGTAGATCCCCAGGCACTTCTTTTAAGGCACCTTTGAGTGGACTGGAAGTGCCAGTCTTCCAGATGGGAGGAGCCCCAAAGCCCCCACTTTGGCAGTCTGCAGGCTGATGGCTATGACTCCACTCCTTTCTCCTCACCCCAGAAAACGTACGAAAAAGCAAATGTGTGAGAATGACTTCGAGATATGAGTAACTCTGAATACAGGCTCGATGTATTTTTAAGAGAATGATTGGAAAACTTCAGTCATTTCATTAAAAAAAAGTCTCAAATGATATTCCTCACTTGTGAACTGGTAGCTTAGGTCTAAGAGAGAAACTAAAGCAGCTCTCCTAACAAGGATGCATTTCTAAAACGCAAAAGGAAGAGACGCAGCTTGAGGCACCAGCTCTTCCAGCACAGGGCTGAGCAGGCCTTTGAGACACGGTTCTTCTAAGTGTCTGTTGAAAGGCTGGGGAGGGGCCTGCTATGGAAACGCACTGTCTGGTTTCTTCAAGGATAAGGATCACTGACCAACAGGAAGCTGGTTAGAAATGTGGAGTAGGGTTGTGGGGAGGAGACGAGCCAGTCAGGGTGCAGTGTAGCAATGATGAAACATACAACTTTCCTCTAGTTCTTAAATGCTTCCTCCCCCCCACTATCATGATCCCAATTCTACCTTACAAATCTGGCTAGACCAGAGGATGTACATTGGTACAGACAGCAACTAGAAACACAGGGAATCCAGGATAGATGACTCCTTCAGGACCAGTGGTGAGAGGGGCGATGCCTGGAGAGTGAAGGGAATGTGGGGTAGAAGGGGGGAACCAATGACAAGAATCTAAGTATTGCCTCCTCCCTGGGGGATGGACAGCAGAGAAGAGGGCGGAGGGAGACGTCAGACAGTGTAACTTATGACAAAACTATAATAATTTATGAATTATGAAGGGTTCAAGATGGGAGGTGGAGGATGGAGGGAGGGAGAAAGTGAGCAACTGATATTAAGGGCTAAAGTAGAAGGCAAATGTTTTGAGAATGATGAGGGCAACAAATGTGCATATGTGCTTGACACAATGGATGTATGGATGGATTGTGATAAGAA
Source organism: Echinops telfairi (assembly GCF_000313985.2). NCBI lineage: Eukaryota > Metazoa > Chordata > Mammalia > Afrosoricida > Tenrecidae > Echinops > Echinops telfairi. The sequence continues at coordinate 62,599,562 of NW_022103898.1, forward strand.
TTGTACGAGCCCCCAATAAAATAATTTTTTAAAAAGAATGAAATGTGGAGTACGGCCTCACCGCCATCTTTCCAGATCACAATCCACCTCTTAATAAAACCCTGGTGAAGTTTCATCTCCCCTCTATCATCTCTTCCCACGTAGCACAAAATACCATGCCACTTAGTCTCTCCACCCTGCATCAAGTATTATAATGTAAAGTAAGGCAAACCAGCTGCTAGGGGAATTTGCACATATTGCAAAAGATGCAGTGTTTCACGTCATTGTAGAAGTAAGTGAAATCACACACACAACATCCGCAAGTGAGGAACTGGCAGGGTTAGTTACATTCATGAGTGAAGGGGGGAAAAAAATTTTAAAAACCTACGAACATGATGATATTCTGTCGAAAGAGAGAAAGATTTGATATCAAAGAACCAGAAAGGCCCTTGGGAAAAATGAGGAGACCCGTGAAGATCTTTAAGAGGGGAAAAAAACCCTGACCCACTATAAGTTAGTGTAATGAAAGTCAAGCATGCAATTTAGTCAAAGAATTATGCTTTAAAAAAAAAATCCTCCACTTAATCCTTAATTATTCTAAGAAGTGTTACATTTTTTAAATTACAACTTAAATAGCATTACATGTGATCACTTACATTTTCTTAAGTTTTAATTCAGTAATAAGATAAAAGTCTAACCAGAACTTTGTAACATTATCATGAATGTTGGTCCCGGTTTTAAAGGCATTATTCACCTTAAGTGGGCTTTCCGGGGTCAGTTGTCTTCCATCGAGAACTCAGTGAACTCTAATTTGTATTTTTGCATATTCTTACTCCTTTACCCGCTTTCTTTGTATGACCAGCAGGGGATCACGGTTACCGATTTACTCCACACAGCAGTGAAGGATTCTTTGTAATGTTCCACTTCTCAGTCAGGTGATTCAGCCCAGGGTCGTCTGTGGGGTGTTGCTAAAGCAGCAGGTCTTTATTCAGTAATTACCTTATCCACCAGGAGGAAGTTCTCCAGCTTCTCTCCATTTCCACAGGTGACCTCCCCAACCTCCCTCACGGCTCCGGGCAGGATCTCCTGCACCTCCTGGGCAATCATTCCTGCAGATGAAACACTCCAACGGGTTAGTTCCAAAAGCCTTTCCAAAAGCATTCCACCGAGGCCTGTCTCAGAATCTATCCCACAGCCTCTCAAGACATCTTTGGAAATAAACGAAAGCAGACACTTCATCTTTCTAAGCTTTTACTGTGATCTACAATGCCTTTAAGGTAAAGAAGAAATTTTGAGCCAAGAGTCAGCATAAAATGAAAATTGTGTTGTCTTTTCTCAAATTCTCTCTTAGACTCTGAGCCAAGGGGCTAGTAAATATGTTCAAATTTCTCACACAGGTCCCTGGGTGGTGCAAAATAAACAAAGTGCTTCTTGGTTAGCGCAAAGGTTGGTGGTTTGAGCCCAGCCAAAGCCATCTCAGGAGACTGTCGTGGCGTCTGAAGGCCCCCAGGCTGGAGAACCATCTGAAACAGTTCTCTGCATACACCAGCCACTAGGAGTCGAAATCCACTCGAAGGCAACGGACACCACCCCCAAGAAGGTAGGGGCCTCCCCTGCGTTCCTTTCCCTTGCTGTAGGAGATGTGTGCCCTCCACATGCCTACTTTCTCCAGAGAATTTCTAGACTGTTGCCGAGTCCTTGCCTGACTAAAGCCAGCTACTTCCCCCTGTCTGTCTCCGGGCTCGGAGCGCTGCTGCTCCTAACAGTTCCCGCTGCCATCTGCCCAGGAGCACTCCTTCCAGGTCCAGTGAAAAGAAACTGCATATTCATAGTGGTCCAGAAATGCTTGGGGCGGAGGGCATAGAGTGGGGGGTAGAGGTGGAGGGCATAGAGGTGGGGGTAGAGGTGGGGGGCATAGAGGTGGGGGTAGAGGTGGAGGGCATAGAGGGGGGGGCATGGAGTGGGCGGCATAGAGGTGGGGGTAGAGGTGGAGGGCATAGAGGTGGGGGTAGAGGTGGAGGG
>NW_022103898.1:62602662-62630357 GCF_000313985.2 Echinops telfairi
GCCCCCACCCCGCCAACCACACAAGTTAGCCACTGCTGCTTCTTTGGGGCTCGGGGCTCTTCCGGCTGTGAAGGCTTTCTCGTCACTGTGGAGTCCTCAAAAACATGGCCGGGGGCACAGCACAATGGTAAAAACAAAGGCAATATAGTGACTTTCTAAAGGCAAATATGCTTTATTCAAAGGATTCTCCTTCACTTTGAGTTTGAGGATTTTTAAAAATTATTTTTTATGACATGATGGTAAAAGCAGAAGATTCATTTTCTTAAATGACCCATTTGACAAAGGAAATGTTGGCATCCCTAAATAGGCCCCAAATGTTCTTTTGGCAGATAACGGAATTATAAAACCAGTGGTCTCTTGGCAATTAAAAACACACTACCTAGGCATTCAACCGTATCTCAAAGCAACAAGCACGTCTTCCCTTTTTCTTTTAAACCCTATCTTGGCCCCATCAGAGTGAGGATATATTTGAAGTGTCACTTTTCTTTTCATCCCCATAACACCAGCTTCTAGCACAGTTTCTAGCATGCAGTAGGGGCTCGACTGACATTTATGAAATAACGGAATAACTTTACAATAGGAAGCAGTTAGGTAAAGATGGGAGGTAGGGTGGCAGGTAGAAAGGTTGGGACTAAGGCAAGAGTGAATGGCATGAGTTCATTTCCAAGTCACCAGAATGGCATCTAGACAACGGAGGCAGGGTTTGGTGTTGCTACGCTATGAAGGTTAAGGTCTGAACAGGAAGGGCCTTATAGATCAGGCTAGGAAACATCCTTTTCCATTCTACATTGTCCAAAGCACATTATCTACTACTGTAAGCACCTTCATTAATGAAAAAAAATGTATTTAAGGAGCGTCTACTTTGTGCCAGGCACTCTCCGAGGCACTAGGGATGCCAGGTGTGACCCAAATATGATCCTGTACTTGGAGCTTAAGGTTTAATACAGCTGCACCCCCAAGGGTGAGACTTGGGTCTTGGTTATCCAACAGCCTGCACAGTACCTGGAAATTTGTCTGACATGATTTCCACCCAAAACGTTTGATGAAGGAAAGAAGGAATTGAAGAACAGAAGGCAGTGGAAGGCAGGACAGTCCCTGAGACTCACATCGTTGGAGAAAGGGATCGACCAGCAGTCATCCTGGAGCCCCCTGCACTCCCCAGACAAGACCCCACACTCGGTGCTGGTGTCTTGGTGGTCTGTGTCTCCTTCTCATGATCCCCTTGGCCCTGCCTAGCACTGGTGCCTTTGCTGGGGGTGGCACACTTGGGCCATCCGGGCTTCAGAGAAGGTAAAATGGGCCCTGGTGTCTAAGTGGAAACTTTGAATGCATTTTCCCAAAGACATGTGGCCAGGCATAGCAATTCGGTTCTATTACCATTGTGCTATAGACAGATTTTTGGTCAACGAAATTTCTTGAGGGTTGCCTTGGGGACCTAAATATCTCAGGCACATAAAATAATCTTCCTTTAAGAAAACATTCTTTACAAAAGAAAAAGGAAATATTCCTCTGATTTCTCATTCTGGCATGTAGACTTACAAGGTTAAAAATAAACTGCCTGGATTCCATGTCCCCTGTGAATTCGCTTGACCCAGGGGAAATTCTGGAGGCCAACTAGTAGATGTGTGAACTCTGTGCACGCAGAGTCTGGCTTCTTTGGCCCCACTCCTGGGAACCAGGAACTCCGTCCGCTCTTCAGAGAGCCTTGTCCATCGATGGATGTTGAGTAAGAAGTTAGACACTGAGTTCAGGTTTCTGATTTTATCTCGCCCACAGCCTTTTGGGGAATTGTGGACCAGGAATGCACGTGATCATCGTACCCCTGTTGCCCCACGCTCAGGGTGTCTAGATGGTTCGCTTGAGGACTGCCCCACAGAGGAGCCATGCCTATCTGCTGGCTCCAGTTTGCAGGGGAGTGTGATCTCCCAGAGCTGCCCTAGATCATGACCACGGCCCAGCCTCAGTCCAGCATCAGGGGCAGATTGAGTGGCACCCACTTGCCCAGAACTGACTGAGACACTCCTGCATTTGGCTCCTGACCCTTAGAGAAGGCTGGCTTCTTTGGCTTTCATAAGCACTTCCCACGTCTCCTTTTGTTTCGAGCACACGGCTACTGAGGCCGGGAGGGAGACAGCGTAATCTTCGAGCATTCCCTCTGCACGGACCTCGTTTCTGGTTGTGTTTTCATTTTGTTTCCTCCCTTCTTTCCCTCCCCAGCCTTCCCCACAGAATCTCCCTGCTGAGTTCACCTCTCAATGTCCTCTTTGTCTGGCCTGAACTCAGACAGTGTCTGACTTCTCCCTCACATCACTTTGGTTTTCAGCAGACCCCATCCATCTTCATTTTGCTCAGTCTCCATGAGAAAGGCTGCCCTTACTTCTCTCTCTCTGGTCTCAGTAAACAGGATGCTGCTCTGGGGGCAGTGAAGCTGCTCCTTCCACAGGCCAGCCTCATTTCCCAGGGCTTCAGTTTCACAGGTGGCAATCCTATCTTCCGTGTCGTCTCAGTTTCCCAGACGTGTGTCCAGACATGCAGCAGATATCGCATGCACCAGGGTTCTCTACGCAGAAGGCTCAGCACTTAATCCTCACAAAACAGCCTGTAGCACCTTGAATGAGGAGACCCCTGACCCTGACCCTAACCCTGGTCCTAGTTAGAGCAAGGCTGCATCCATATTCGTTTTCTCCACTTACACTCGTTGGGGCCATAAACTAGACCACAGCATCTCATTCATAACCAGTCAGCCGTGGCTGCCACACACAAAAAGAAGAAACAAACCGCCATCGAGCCCATTCGAGTTCATAGCCACCCTAGATCAGGATCCCAGGCTGTGTCCCTTTTTATGGGGACAGACAACCTTATCTTCCTCCTGTAAAGTAGCCGGTGGGTTTGAACCACAGACCTTGCCATTAGCAATCCAGCGCTTACCTAGGGCTCCTTCACTGGTCACCAATGCATTCTAGAGAAGGATAAACTGAAGGCAGTCACGTGTACCCAGTCAACTTCCCAGAGCCTTTGGAAAACCAGTTCTTGTTAAAAATTGAGGTGGAAATGGTCAGGGAGAATTGAAGATGACGGTCCCACATCTACTCATCATATCATTAGCATCTTACTGTCACCTGATGTTTCTCTAGTAAATAGTGACAGAGTACTCACGATTTCTAAATACATGTATTTTGTAAATATGGATAGATCTGCTAAGAACATAATAATATGGAATAACAATAAACGAATGGAAAATCGCTTACATTTTATACAATAATATCTATTTGCATCGCCTGGTACAGTAAAGTAAAAGAAAAACAGAGCCCTACACATTCATGTGTTTATCTTGCCCACCACAGTCTGGAAAGTGTTAACTGAATGCAAATGACAGTCACCCTCGTGCTGCCTTCTGCCTCATTTGCCTCCTCTGTGGGGCAGTGCTTGTCTGGTGGTGGGACTCCGGTTTCCTAGGGGAGTGTGACCCCTTTGAAGAAGAAACCCTTCATTCCGGGAGGGGAAGGGGAGCATTCCCTGCTTACAGGTGCGAACACAGATGAGCTCCAGGTCACCGTGACTGGTTCATTGACTGGTAGTTAGTGGGGGTGATGGGGGCCCTCGTTCTGTCCTGACTCATGGCAACCCCATGTGTGCCGAAGGCAATTGCCTCCCAGTGTTTTCAAGGCTGGGACCTTTTGGAAGCCGGTCACCAGTTCTTTCTTCCAAAGCGCCTCTGGGTGGGTTCAAATGGCAAGCATTTGCTTAGGAATCAAGCTATTGACCAGCTTGTCACGCAGGGAACCTAGCGGTATCCAGAATCAGGACTCTCACACTCGTGTTCTGGAGTGGACCAAGATTCTCTTCCATCACGCCTGCTGCTGTCGGCAGGAAGAGGCTGTGTAGGGATTTCAGATGCGGAGGCTGGCTGGTGGTGAGGTTTTATGTATCGAGAGAAAGCATCCCAGGAGAGAGTTCCTCCTTGGTACTTCTTGGGGCTTTGGTCAGGCGCTGTCAAGTCGTGTCCAGCTCACAGCAACCCGACGGTTGTCTGAAGGAAACGCCGCCCGGTCCCAACTGCTGCTCATTCCGAGCCTATTGTAGCCCCTGTGGCAGCCCATCTCACTGAGGGCCTTCCCCTTGTTTGCTGCCCTCCTGTTACTATTTTAAGAAAACACGTTTTCTCCAAAGCAGGCACAGCACTGGGTAAGTGAAGGTCCGTGGGAAGCGGGATGGTGGCCGCGGGGCTTGCAGGCGCTCCCTCGGCCGTCACAGTCCATTCGCGTTGAGAGAAAACTAGGTGGAGCGGCGAGGTGTGATCTGGCACGCAGACCAGAAGTCACAGCCGCCCTCTCTTGGGCCCCGCCATCTGAAAATGTGTGCGAGCCCCCCGGGTTCCCATCCTGCCAGTGGGTCACAGACTCTATGGTGGACCACAGCTTTGGAATCCCTCAGCCAGGGAGGACGTTCCTGGGCTGATGGAGGTAGCCAAACCAGCGCAGCCTGCCCCAGAGCTGCGATGCAGCATGGGTGAGTCCCCAGATCGGGGAAGACGAGCAAAGAAGCTGTGAAAACACAGTTCTGAATTAGGCCACAGCCTCTGGGGGATTCGGCCAAGGGGGACAAGGCCGGGAGGCGGCAGCTGCAGGGCCTCCGAAGCACGGTTCCCTGTCGCCGGGAGCAGCCAGTCTAACCGATTGGAACTTCAATCCCAACCCAAGCCTTGAGATCCTCAAAGCTGTTGTAAGTTCCCCAAACAATCTACGCTTGTTAGCTCAACTGGTTTTGGGGGTGGGGGGTTGTTAAGCGGAGGAGGGAGGAATGAAGTAAACCCAGGCAGGCAGCGGCTGCCATTTTCATTTCATAGATGAAGACATTGATTTGGGGTGATGGTAAGTGTCTATGAAGGGTCACAACACCAGGAAAGCCCACCGTGGAAGAGCAGTCCCCTGATTTCTAAGCCCGGTCCCTTCCACCAGGGGACATCGCCTGTCCACGGAGTGCCTGGGGTAGTGGGATGGACCCGTTCGAGCGAAGGAGGAAGCGTTCCGGGGAGTGCTTCTGAGAAAAAGAGGAAGACTGGTGGGTGAAGCCCATGTCTGGTAGAGCCTACAGTGGGACTTGGAGGAGGAGGAGGAGGAGGCTGAAGAGGCCCGGAAGAAACAGGAAAGGGCCTGGCCTGAGGTACTGCCCCAAGGACGAACAGGGCGAGTCCAAGTTGGGTAATGGAAAGCAGCCGGCCAGCTCTGGCAGCGGATAAGGCGTAGATCTAGTGGTTCTCAACCTTTCTCATGCCGCCACCCTTTCATACCGTCCCTCAGGTTGTGGTGACCCCCCAACCATCAAATTATTTTCGTTGCTACTTCATCACTGTAATTTTGCAACTGTTATGAATTGGGTGACCCCTGTGAAAGGGTCATTTGACCTCCAAAGGGGTGGCGACCCACAGGTTGAGAACTGCTGGAGGGACCTGTGGAAGACAACCTGAGACTTCCTGCTGGAGAAGCCAGCGCTAAGCTGCCCTCACCCCTGCTCGGGTCAGGTAGACCCACCGTCTTGGGTAGACACTGGTGTAGCATTTCAGCAGAGATGCTGAAGGGATGCCACCGTCATGATCTTTAAACAGCGGGTTTGCCTCACAGCCACAAGAGAGACAGGTCAAGATACTTTGTGCCAGGCATGGCGGAGACCAGAGGTGCCCAGCACACCTGACTCAGGTGATATCTCAAGCCTGCCCTGTGCTCACCTCCTGAATATTCTGCTTCACCCGGCTGTCAGAGGGATGCAGGATCGTCCCCATCACTTTCGCGTTGCCGCAGACGACCAGGGCTTCGTCTGGAGCTTCCGTGTTGATTCCTACTCGGCCACGACAGACAACGGATTCTGGAATTTGTCCTCGCTGCCATAATGCATCACTGTCATTTTCAAATTGCCCAGGGTTAGAGGCCTGGAAAGAAATCAATAAGTATAATACAATTAAAGTTACAGAAACAGGAATGGTTGATCGCCGAGTTCTTCATAACAAAGGAGAAAGGAACATTATGCAAGTTTTTCACACAAGAACTATGGCCGTTAGATTTTAGATCAACGTGGGCCTGTATGAATGCGTAGAGGGGGCATCCAACCTATCAATCTGCTAATGCCTCCTTGGGGGTATGGCCTTTGCTAAAAGAAAGACAATGAGAAATTCCCTTCCTCTCGCTGCCCCTTTGCCCTCCCTGCTTGCCAGGACTCTGTGTCTGCCTTCAGGGCTGGCTCCAAGTGGGCACTGACCCTGGGAACCACCTCTGAGCTGCTGTCGCCTGCCATGTGCTCACCGACCTTGGCTCCGCAGAGCTGCCTGTGATCGCCCTGCTTCTACGTCACCATTCAGAGTTGGCACAAACAATTATGAGCTTACTTGCTAACCCAAAGGTTGGCAGTTTGAAATCATCCGGTGGCTCCTTTGCAGCTAAATCAGGAAATCTTTTTCCATAAGATTGCAGCCAAGAAAATCCTGTGAGCGCTTTCTCCTCTGTCATGGAATGTCATTCCATTCTATGATTTGGAATCAACTCCATGGCACCTGACAATACGCACATGTAGCCCAGTCATTTGTTGGTTTATATCAAACACCAAAATGAGTTCCTTAAAGTTTCGGACATACATTTTTATTCGTGCCATCACGTCATAGAGTTAGAAAAAAACCCTGCATGTTGTAGTCCAAGCTATGATACAAACTGCGTGGTCTTGCAGCAGTCACTTAATCTTTCGGTGCCGGGTCCTTCCTATGGAGAGCCAAGATAGCAATGTCTTCTTTGCCTATTGCACAGAGCTATGGGGGAAATCAACTGAAATTAGTGGACTGTGCAAAAACTTCTGAGCAGCTTCTTACGCATATGACGAAATAAAACAATCTAATAGTCTCTAATTCATCCTCCACACACCTAGCACCATTTAGTCCGCCCTCCTCTGCTACACACCTGTCGTGTTCCCTTCTTGAGCACACTGGAGACTGGGCTTTGGAGTTTCATAATTCTAGGGGATTCTGTTCACCAAAGGAGCACTGGTGGTGCCACCACTGAGCGCTCAGCTGCTGAAAGATGGGCAGGCCAGGAGAAAGGCCTGGTGGGTTGTTCCTTTAAGATTATAGTTAGGAAAACGCCAAAGAACAGTCTACTCCGTAATCCGGGATCTCTGTGCTTTGAGATCATGTCTCCCTCATCTAATACACAATCAATGCAAATGGTGCCCCCTGCAGGCGCTTGGAATAGGAACCTCATTAACGATGGTTTGGGGGCAACTCTTAATTTATGTTGGAAATGCAAAAAAGATTCACTGCCATCAAGTCAATTCTGACTCAGTGACCCTAGTGACAGAATAGAACTTCCTTGTGAGTTTCCAAGATTATAACTCTCTATTGGCGTAGAAAGCCTCATCTTTCTCCTGCGGAGCTGCTGGTGGTTTTGAACTGCTGACCTTGAGGCTAACAGACACGTAATCCACTGCACCACCAGAGCTCCTATGGAGAACTAAAATGTCTTTTGCTTTGTGATTGCTGGGACCCTAAAGGACCCAACAGGAGAGCGTGTGCTGAGGCAGGCAACTCATAGGAAACCCGTCTGGGGCCTTTCTGCGAGGGCTACAGAACACGAGTGAGGAATTGGGGGCCTTTCTGCGAGGGCTACAGAACACGAGCGAGGAATTGGGGGCCTTTCTGCGAGGGCTACAGAACACGAGCGAGGAATTGGGGGCCTTTCTGCGAGGGCTACAGAACACGAGAGAGGAATTGGGGGCCTTTCTGCGAGGGCTACAGAACACGAGCGAGGAAACGCTCTCTGCCCGTGCCATTCAAAGTGTGGTCCATAGTCCAGCAGACACTGGTGAGATGCTTGGTGGGTCTCAGGCCTATTGAACTGAAAAAATAAACAACCACCACAAAAACTGTGGGGGCGGGGCCTAATATCTGTATTGAAACAAGCTCTCCAGGGGATTCCGACTCAGAAATGTTGGAGAAATATTTTACACCAGGCACTTCTGGTCCCAAGCTACCCCTGCCTTGTTGACAGGAAGTTCTAGAGCAGACATTGCCCCCAGGTGGACTTCTTCGGGACTTCAGGAAAGGATGCTGTGTTGGGGGGGAGGAACTGAAAACACAGGGTCCCAGGATAGCTCTACTCACACACTCCCTCCCCCACCCACATCCCTGCTAGCCTTTGCATCTGCTGGGTCTCTATTGTCTTTCCTTGCCCTCCCCAGTGTTATTGTCCTCCCTCGTGCCACAGCAGCGAAAGGGGGAGTTCTTGGGGATGTGGCCATTTCTGTTCTTCTGGTAAAGAAACTGAAATAATGTATTAGTATTTAAGCCCTAGCAGGCCTTTGAAAGGCAGACAAAAGTAGTCATCTCTCCCGCTTGTAACAAGCACAGCAATGCCAAGGAGGTTTAATTATGTGTTTAAGACAGAAAGTGGAGCTGGGGGAAAGCCTGCAATTAACACAAGGGAATGCCGAAGGAACGCTACTGGAGGATGGCTCCCCAAAACAAAGACCTGGGAATTAAATCTGTTCTTCAGGTCCTTAATTTCCATGAAATCGATCCATTTCCATGACAGGACCATAGTATACTTCTAAAACTGCTTTGATTGACAACTCAGATGAGCAATGACAGGCGTCCTGCCCACCAATTTCTCTCGGGAGAATAATGCAGACAGGTAGGCTCTCTAGCACTCCTTCTGGAGGCCTGAAGCTCACCTTGTGCTCACCTGGATGCGGTCATCCTTGCCAATTAGTCAAAGATTCATCTATTTGGAGGAACCGGTTCAAGTTACACAATGAGTCAAGAGTTGCTAAATGTATTTTGTGGTTCACCGTTTAGTGTTCTAAAGTCTTGTGATATTTTTAAGGGCCCTGTTTTTTTCCGCAGGACCCTGTTATAAGTTGAGCTACTACAACTTTCAGGTCAGCAGTTCAAAACCACTGGCACTCTATGGGAGAACAATGAGGCCACCTGTTCCAGTAAAGAGTTTCCGTCTCAGAGACCCACAGTCCTACAAGGTCACTATGAGTTGGAATTGACTTGGCAGCAGGGAGTTTCAGTTTTGAATTTTCTTCCCACCCTACATGTTAGAGCCCAAACTAACCAGAACCAGGACGTGGCCAACGAGGCTCTTTTGCAGAAGGTAGGCCGGTCTGTCATCTGCCTAGCCCATGATGTCTCTTCCCCCAGGGGCCCTCTGAATCTCAGGGGCAGGCATTGTGTTCTGTGGACGTTTCTAAGGCTCACTGATTCGGTAGTGCCATTTTTCCAATCCCACTTTTCTCTTGGTTGGTTTAGATGTCAAGGGGTTAAAGAAACTCAAACGTTTGCTTTCATTTTCAGTTCTGTGATTTGAGGTCAAAACGAATGGATATCAGCAAAATATTTTAAGTTTGGTGGCCAGAAAGCTTGTGTTTTCCCCAGTATTGTTGTTTTCATTGCTGTTAAGGCAAATTTTGTATTGCCCCGCACACTTGTAGAAGAGGACTTTATCTCTACCCAAAATTATGGCTAAGAAAAAGCTACCACACTGAAATACAGCCTTAAAAAAGAATTCAGCGAATAACATGACAACAAATCTATACTAAAAATACTGTGTTCTGTATCCATACTGAATAGGAATCGCAGAATTCCTATTTCAGCTGCTCTAACTCATCATGAGCTAAATTAGCAGTATGCTTTGGCTCTGAGAGATGCCAATTACCCAAGAGTCCTGGCGAGCGGAGGGCCAGTGAGCACATCCCCCTTTGGTATTGTTGGGATACAGTCGCAGCTGCTAGCTGCAGACAACAGAAAGACCTCGCCACCAGGTAAATTGTTCGACGTGTGCAGGTGGCTAGTAAACTGTCTAATTCAAGTATGAGTTACTCCCGCTCAAAGGAGCACTTCCTGAGATCTAATCTATGCTAACTCTGAAAAGAATGGCATAGTCTGCCTTTATTCCTCCCTATTCGAATTTAGAAATCAACAAGCAGCGGGTTTCAGATTTTGGTTTAAGGCAGATGCATTCGTGAAGCAAAGCAATACCAGATTAGGGTTAGGTGAGCTGTCTAAAACAGCCCTGAAGCTTGCTAAGGAAAAGGCCAGAGGACGGCCCAGGCAGCTCTGCAATTGGCTTATGACCAAAGGAGAGAGCCCCGCCTCCCTAGTCCCACAGGAGCTTCGCTTGCCACAGGGCATATCATGGCTCCAAAAAGCACAGCCCCAGCACGCATCCTCTGTGGCACGCAGTCCCAGGTAGGTGCCTTCCTTCATTATTACTTCATTACTCCAGCCATCATTACTTCACCTCCATTAAAACTCTGAGGTGCAGTTTAAGAAAGTCCACTAATAGGTGGCTTTTCACTTTTAATAGACTAAAGGAATTGGCCTGAGAGCCCTTTGTTTCAGAACAGCTGGAGGCAAGCACAGAAAAATGCTATTTCCCCACTAGGCAGAATTTTCTTCCCAGGGTCTAAGGTTAGACCTTAGACCTGGACATATCCATACTGACCACTTGTTCCTACTGGAGTTTCGTGTTTTCTCTTTCTTGTTTCAAAAACTGCAATAACATAGCCCCCTCCAGGGCTGCCAAGCCTGTGACCTCAGGCCCTTGGCAGTCCCAGCAGCAGCCAGACTGAACTCATACAGCTGCGGCGGCAGCTGCCAACTGCAACATGTCTTCGTGGCTGCCAAGGTTCATGTCCACAGCTGTGGCCAATCACTCATTCGGCAAAATATGCTACACCTTGACTCTGTACGAAGCAGTGACTCAGATGCCCCTGGAGTCACCAATCATTTGAGGACAAGGACACGACTTTCTGCCACTTTCCCTACCTGTGGGTGCCCTGCAGGCTTGGGGGTCAGAGAGAACGGGGTTGTAATCCAGACCCCATCACTACAAACTGTGTGACTCATGAGTGAATGAGTTAGCCTCTTGAGACTAAGTTCTTCTGGATATAAAGAATGAAGGCCATTTTATACAAAGCCCTTTCACAGAGTTTGTGGGAACATTCCATTATCTGATTTAAAAACATTTCATGATGAATGCGGTGACAAAGTAGATCCGTTTTCCATTCAACAATTCACACACACATTTCACTCACTGACCGCAGTCCTCACATTTACCATCACATAGCCCACTCCACCGTTCTCCGCTCCATTCCTCCTTTCCTTACCGCCTGATTCCAGCCCTGGGTAAGTACTGCCCTCTCCATCTCCACTGGTTTGACTTTTCCAAGGCACATGCATCGCCCTGGTGTTACCGCTCCTCTCGTAGACCTGCCTGTTGTTTGGCTGAAAACTGAGGCACGGGGATGAGGTCATTTCCAGACAGGAAGGGTGAGTATGGGCCTTCGTCTTGAGGGCTCCACCAATCTCTCTCTGACAGTAAGCCTGGTCTTTTTTTTTATGATTTTAACTTTTGCTCCACATTTTTCTCCCATTCTATCCAGAATCTTCTGATTGGATCCCTTTCAGAGCAGTTGGTAGTGGTAGCCAGGCATGATCTAATTTTTCTTTTCTTTTTTTCAGAGTTAAGTCACAAGTTTATGAAGCATACAGTCATGTCAAAAGAGATGAAGTGGCTCCCTCTAGAGAAAGACCCCTTGCACACAGTTAAGAGCAAAGCGGGCCCCCCTCTCAAGTTGAGATCAGGACATGGTCTAGGGAAATGCTCCTCGTTTTTAGATGACACTTTCAAAGGGGCAGGGGTGCCGCTCTGTAGATGGTCAAGCCACTTTCTGACTCGGTTCATCCTTGGGTCTCATGCATTGTTTCTTTTAAGCTTATCTGGGCTCCTGCTGTGGGTCGGCACATCTCAGAATGATCTTCAAGTACAGTCCCGTGCCAGAATGTGACTGGGGCCTGGCTTCAAGGTGAAGGTGTTCACCCCGCCAGTTCTCATGGAGTCCTTAGTCCATCCTTGTTTCACATGGAATCTTTTGTCCATTCCCTTAGCAGGCAGAACAGAAGTCCCTGTTCTGTCCCTGTCAAAAATAGTTGTCCTTTTGTGATTGAGTTATTTTATTTGTTAATTTGTAAGTGTGTTTGAGGTTCATTCCCACTGTCAGATTTCAGGGCCTTGTTTCTCTTTATGGCTGAGTAGTCTTCCATTATGGGGATGTCCCTCAGTCTGCCCACCCCGTCACCAGCTGGTGGACAGTGACGTGATGAATAGTGCTACAACGAATATTGGTGTACATCAATCATAGCAGTCCTCCTTATTCCCTTTAGTAGTTACCTAGGTCATGCAGTCATTTTACTTTTCATTTTTCAAGAAATACACTATTTCAGTCACTGAGAAGTGTGTGTGTTTCTGTTGTTGCTGTTAGCTGATTCATGCACAATGTGACAAACTGCTACCTGGCCCCATGCCACCCCCAGGTTCAGTTGTGTATTGGACTGTGATGACCTATAAAAATTTCTCTTTTTTTATCTTTTTAGTAAATCATTTTATTGGGGCTCTTACAGCTCTTATAACAATCCATACATCAATTGTATTGAGCATATTTATGCATGTGTACATACAAACCAATTTTTCTAATCTGAGTCATGGAGACTAGCATTCCAATGGTCCATTAGTCCATGGGGCTAATTGTTTCCATGAGTTTCCAACTTTATTCATGCCTTTACTCTGAGCAGAGTGAGACTTTGCACCTTAGATCGCCACTCACAAGCTTTTCAGACTCCAGTCATTATTTACCAAATTAGGATGTATTTAAATTTTTTTTACAAAACAACCTTATCACCTTCAAAGGACTCTCCACTACCCTTCATACATTTGTCAAATCTGCGATTCCATTCTTGGAAACAGTTTTCAAACTCATGTTTGGATAACTGATTTTCTTCACCTCTTCTACGTTGTCAAATCACTGTCCACAAAAAGAAGTCGCACAAAGCAAGGTCAGGTAAGTAAAGTGCGTGGGACAAGAGAGGCATGCTGGGGTTTTTGCCAAAAACTGGCACACTGAGATGGCTACCTAAGCAGGTGCATTGTCATGGTGGTAAAACCAGTCCCCCATCTGCCACAAATCAGGCCTTTTTGTCACACACTGTTATGCTATCTTTTCAGAACCTCTAAGTAGAAAGCTTGATTAACAGTCTGACCTGGTCGGATGAACTCCAAATGCACTAGGAGTCAACATGTTCAACTGTTTGGGAAATTGATGGACGTCCAGAATGAGGTTTGTCATCAATCGCCATTTCGCCTTTTTTGAAACAAGAAAACCACTTGTACACTTGCGTTTTCCCCATACCGCTGTCCTTGTAAGCTGTGTTCAACATCACAACAGTTTCTGTGGCATTTTTCCCGACCAGGAAACAAAATTTCACAGCCACATGCTGTTCTCTTAAATCGGCCATCACAAAAAAACGACATTCAAGTGAAACTGTTTTTATGAAAAATTCACTGTGACCAGACAGAGCCTTCCCATGTGACACTACTAGGTGCACTAACTCAGAGTGAGTTGTTAGATGCTTGCCTAGCGGGAAAAATGTGTACTATGAAAACTCTGCCCAACAGAACTTTTTCCTGTTTTTCAAAAAAGTTGGGGGGAGTACCCGTGTGTGTATGGGCATACCCCAATATATACATATATAAGACTATGCTCCCACTATCCCACATCCATTCAGCCTGTGTGTCTATCTGACACTTGAAGACCACGTCTACTGCCAGAGTGTCTATCGCTCCTGCTAGTGTCACCATCGTTTTCTTCTGGCTGTAAATTGCCCTTCCCTTCACCCAAATTAAGACTGTCTGTTCTCTAGCCAGTAACTCACCATCTCTCCCTTTCCCATCCCTGGCAATCATCAAAGACTGCTTCTTTTAGTGTGAACATTTTTCTTGTCTTTTCACAATAATGGTTCCACACAATATTTGTCTTTTGCAAATTGACTGATTTCACTCAGCATAATGTCCTCCAGGTTTATCAGTGTTAGGAGGTGTCTCGCAGATTCATGATTATTCTTTTATGTTATGTCGTATTTCATTGTGTGTGTGCCATAGTTTGTCCTTTATTCCAGTGACGAGTTATTGTGAATAGTGCTGTGATGAGCCTGTGGGGGTGTGTGTGTGTATATATTAAGTCCTTCAAATTTCTTCTTCCTTAGGAGTGACTGAAGTAAAAGATGTAATTGAGTCCCATCATCACCATGGTCATCATCATCATCATGGAAATGGATTTCAGAGAAGCTGGTCAAATAAATATCACTGCTTCCCATTTTCAACCAGGAGCTAGTAGCCATTGATCTAGACAGCCAGCCATCTGCCAAGAATGCTTGAGCTATGTTGTAGACTACAATGTGCCCATTCACAGGAGCAAACACACGAGGGAGTAGCTCTGTGTGCTTCTTGCTTTCATCATACAAGCCAAGCACAAAGGGACTGCCTGTGCCTCCGAGCACACTGGACCAGGCACTCTTGAAAAATTCTTCACTTCCCCTAAAAATCAGGTGTGGCTGTGTACATGATCAGTTGTGTTCAGCCAGGTTGACTAGAGGAATGAATCCAGTGACACTCATATATGTATAAGAAAAAGCTTTACATCAAGAAATAATTATATGTCAAGAAAGCATCCCAGCCCCATCCAACTAAGGCTTTAAGTCCGATCCTAGTCCATAAGTCCTTCTTTAGACTCATGCAATGATGCAGAATGCAGGAAGACCACAGGCCGGTGGGTGCAGAGTCCTGTGGATCCCAGGTCAGTGGAAACATGGCAGAGCTCCAACAGCTTTCAGGATAGCCAGCAAGCAGGAAAGAGAAGGAAGGCGGAGAGGTCCTCCTTATGAGAAGGCTACGCCCCAAGGGGACAGCAGCTGTGTGTAAACTGATTGACAGGTCTGACTCCACCCCTAGCCAGGAGTGTCTAGTTGACACGAATGTAACACTGCATCATCATTTTGAGACAAACTGTGTCAAATGGGTCTGAAGCCAACCCAGCCAAGGCCATGGTAAACTGCACAAACAGCCAACTGCCTAAGCTGTGGGTACGCTGGGATCTGGAAGCATTCCTTTGGCTGTGTCATAGATGGAGTCGGCAGCTCAAGAGATGATAATACCCTGCACAGGCCATCGCAACCATGACACCACCTTGATGCATGCCCTTAATCCCATCAGATTTGGAGATCTTAATCAGACAGTCATGGAGGCCTGTGAACTCCCTTTCAGCACTGACTAGGCCCAGGTCAGCTGCTAGACGGCCACAGGCAAAATCAAGAACACAAAGCATGATGCAGTGGCCATGGTGGCCCCACCTGATACCACATTCCCTGCAAAGCAGCGCCAGAACTGGGTCCTGTTGTCCACACCACCCAGGAAGATCCGCTCATATGTATCTTGGAAGGCAACTGGAGAGCCTGGGTGGAGAAGGATCAGATGACATTGGCCAGGTGGCCTTGCCAGGAAGACAGCACTACCCATCGTTGGGCATACGAGCCATGCTATGGATAATACCCTTTTGTGTGATTTTCTTGCTGGCACACTGCCCTTGCAGCAGCAGCAAGACCTGTTTGATGGGCACTGCCATCATCTTCGAGGTGGCCACAGCCACTCCACCCACCAAGAAGTCTTTACAAAGGGCCTAGCGGCATCTGCCCTGTTGGAGAAGGTCAAGGCAGGGATGGCAAGAATGAGACAGGAGCTGGCTTTGACTCCGCACTCTGGGCTGCACATAGCTATCTGTGTTGTAACTCTTACTTCCCTAGAACATATGCCAAGTAGGGGGGTTGCTAGAAAAAGCCCATTGCCTTTTAATTCCATTCTTCCAAGAAGTTTTTAAAGCAACTTTGTATTAATTTTTTAGCCCAGGACCTAGGATATAGTGTAAGAAACAGGGTTTCTATTGACATATTGAGTGGAACAATTCTGTGTTGTGGGGTCTGTCCTGCAGATTATAGAATGTCTGGTAGCATCCCTAGTCTCTCCTCACTACATGCCAGTCACAAACCCCACCCCCTCAGTGTGATGATCCAAAATGTCTTCAGACATTGCCAAATGCCCTCTGGGGGACAAAATTGCCCTCTGTTAAGAACTGAGTAAAAATTTAAATAGTAGAATGAACTGTTACTACTGGGGTCATCTTCCTCACAATTGGTGGAGAACTAGATATTTCGAGCAAGACTCTGAAAATATAAATTCTGCCTACAGGGGGAAAAGGCATATAGGTTCGAGAAAAACCACACAGCAAAACTTACCCGCACAATGATCCTTTCGGAGATGTGGGCAGACAACAGATAGAACTGGTCTTGGTTAGCAGCATATAGGCCAACTACCAACATGAAGTATCTAATCCAGAAAGAGCAAAGAAATGCAGACACATCAGGGACCAGATACTCTGCCATCAGATACCACCCAAGAGCTCATTAATAGGACATTGATAGAAGGGCTTGAGAATTTAAAGACTGCCTTTTTCATTCTGCTCTCAAGTGCCCTCCTGCAAAGCCCCTCCTGCTGTTGGTTCACTAGCTATTGTTCTGAGTCAGCCCTTCGCTTGGCTTGAGTTATTTGCAAATTGCTTTGCTGGCCCCAAAGCACAAGAGTACAGACTTGGGTTGGCCCACCTGTGCTGGCTAAGTACAAGCCTTACTCTGCTGTGTCCCAGGGCCCTCAGCACAGCACTGCGCGCGTGCACACACACACACACACACACACACACACACAGTCACTTTGTTAAAGCCCCTCAAGCCAGATGTCCTAGATTTAATGGAGGGCACCTCATACAGTTTGCCCAACCATACTGGATCCTTTCCACCACACCTGCTCTGGGTCCCGAACCCTGCACCTTCCACATCCTGTGTCATGCCTTGATCCAAAGACCTGAACCCACTCCCTGAAACCTGCCCAGACAATTTTCATCCCCATTATTCTTCACTTATTTCAATGGCTTCTTCCCATGTGTCACTAATCTGAAGTTCAGACCATCTTGTGAAAGTCAAAAGAAAAATTACCCAAATCGATATAAGCTTTTGATTTAGCAACTGTGTGAAAAAGTTTCACCAACCTCTTGTAAAACACCCAATGGATTCTCCAGCCCTAGAGAACAAGAGTTCTTCCGTCCGACTAAAGTGAAGCAGTCATTGTGACAGTTGTTATGATGTCTTGACACAGTGGCCATAGTTTGGGAATGATGGGCTCGGGCACAGCAACTGTGACAATGGCACAGGCATGTTTCCTTCTGCACACAAGGTCACCATGAGCCCAACCCTCACAACAACCTACGGAGTGCTCAACATGTACTAAACAGTTTACCAACATGATTGCACTTAGATCCTTAAAGTAACCTGATTGAAATAGGATATTATTTCTGTTTCCGTTTTACAGAGTAAAAAAATGAGTCTCAGATTAAGTTACAAATCTAACCTTACTCAGTCATGGCAGAATCAAATATTCAAACTTAATTCTGTCCAATTCCAAAAGCAAAGTTCTAGACACGTGTTTCTCAAACTTGGGCTCACCTCAGAATGACCTTGAAGGTGTGTTAAAATACAAATTACTAGGCTCCATCCCCGAGTTCCTGATTTGGTGGGTCTGGGAGGAGAACATTTCTAGCATGCTCCTGGGTGATGCTGTGTTAGTTCTAAGACCATACTGGGAGACCCACAGGACTGAATAGCGATGTGGATGTCTGTCTTTCCTTCTTTCTTTAATGAAAAGGTGATTGGGGAGCTCCAGAACTCCGGGATTAGAAACTGGGGGCCTGTACACAGACATGTGAGATTCAGTCAGTCCTCAACCCTCTGATGGCAACAAGACGTAAACACTGGTGACAGTGGAGAATCTTGGAGGAAATCAGGACAAGCCAGTTTAGGGGTGGGTTGGAGAGTAAGCATTGCAGGCAGTGAAGATGGTAAAAGGCCTCCAAGGGACAGATCTAATGAGATGTGTCAGTAACTTGACAGGAACCCTGGGTGGTACAAATGGTCAATGACCGGCCGAGGCTGAAAACTAAGATTCTGGAGGGTTGACTCCTCCAGAGGCACCTCAGAAGAAAGGTCTGGCCATCACCTGCTGAAAAACCAACCAGTGAAGACCTGTGTCAGTTTTACCCTGATACACGGAAGGTGCCAGGAGTCAGAATGGACTTGACAGCAACCTCTTCTTTAAAAAATCCTGGCAGACCACATGGAAGAAGCACACCAGCCTTGGTGATCATGAGGAGTCAATGGGAAAAGGTATCAGAAGTTCAAAAACAAGCAACCAATTTGGTGTGAAGGGGTGTGGGCAGAGTGGAGACCCAAAACCTACCTCTAAGATAATTGGACAGTCCCTTTCAGAAGGGCCACATGGAAGGGATGAAAAATTCAGGGTGCAGTATAGCACTGATGAACCACATAACTATCCTCTGGTTCTTTAATATTTCTTCCCCTTACTATTATAGTTTTTTTTACCTCATTAATCACGTTACATTTGCATAGGTTCATTTGTATATTTAAGATCATTCGATACATGAAAGTCAAGATAGATAACCCTTCAGAAACAGTAACAGAAGTAACAGTTCCCTGAAGGTACAGGAAGAGGGGTGGGGGTGAGGGGAAGAGGGAGCTGTTAGCATTGATGACTGTGTAACCCCACTAGATGGGCTCAAACAACAGAACTGTATGTGAATGGATATATTAGATGTGTAAGATATGACCAAAAAATAAGGGTTCCTGGGGATATGTGGGAGAGGGAGAGGATACAGGGGAGCAGATACCCAGGCATTCAAGAAGAAAGACAATGTTTTGAACCTGATTGTGGAAGCAATTATACAACACTGCTTGATGTGGATGAATTATGGAATGTTATATCTGTAAGAACTCCCAATTAAATGACTTTGAAAAAAGCCCACAAACTCAAAAATAAATAAACTGGCAGAGTCAGAAATGAGAGGAGAGTGATTCCAGGAGGGCCAAGACCATCAGAAGGCCCTCAGAGGGCACTGCCCCATCTGTTGGAGGCCCCACCACCCGGGAGCGGGCACCGTGACGCCAGTACCTCTGGTCAGGATTTGGTTTTCCCTTCTTTCGCATGTTGTTTGCTGTGGTTTCGCTGAAGTGTAATCTCCCCAGTGTTACTGTGGTGACCTGGTCAGCCAGGGGGTCGATTCTAAAACAAACAGCAGAAACCAAGAAGCCAGTAAGAGAATGCAGTGTCTCTAATGCTGCCTAGCCCGCCCTTCCTCAGGTATGTGCAATGCCCAGTTCTCGTCCCCCTGCCAAGCACAGGCCATCCAGCCATGGATTATTGGTAGATGATCCAGAGCAGGGTCCTGAGTGGCGGCCAGGGAAGGCTATGGGAAATTGCTTAAATGGTAAGAAGTGCTCATGCAGCCGAAGCCCGGGTCCAAGTTTCTGACTCCTAAGGATCCACATACCACAATTAGATCTTTTACACCCACTAGGAGGAGGAATGAGAGCATGTAGTGATTGCTCTGTACCACTAATGCTGCTGCAGCCTCTCCTGAGTGAGGAACTGCTCTACTTTTCTCTTCACACCTTTGCTCTCTCCTCGGCCGCACACAGACTGCTCAGGCAAGGAAGATCCAGAGGCCCCAGGGAGTTTGCAGAATTGATTTCTTCTAAAGGTCAAGGGGAGGGGCCGGCTATGGACTCATCTTCCCAGCCCAAAAGGGTCTGACTCAGGGTCAAAAGCAATGAGGTCCTTCAGTTGCGTAGAAGCCACCATGGCAACCCGGTGTGTGTGTCACCGGAGAACGGTTTTAATTGGGTTTCCCGGGGCTGCATTTTTGAAAATAGATATCCAGGCCTGTTCCCAGCTGCCTGTGGGTGGGTTTGAACATTGAACCTCTTGGCTAGCAGCCAAGCAACTTAACCATGTGTCCCATCTCAGCTGCACCTTGTTCACTTGCCAGCTAGTCACAATGGAATTCCTCCTCCCTGCCCTACAGGAGAACTCTAGCTGTGGACCCCATATTGCTTTGTATGGTGCAAGTCATGAATCCAATTTTATCTTGTAAGAAACTATCAAAATAGCTTTAAGAAAAAAAGAAAAGAAATGAATTTACAAATACCATAGATCCTTAAAATTGACTCAGTCAGCATTGCACTGGTATGAAGGAAAAATTAAAATAAAAACCTACCCAAAAGCTATCTCAAAGCTGCTAGCGAGATTATTAGTAATATGTGGTTATAAAAAGAATAATGATAAATGTGGATCATTTGTACAGAATTGCCTACAATCTCTTCAAGGCAGTTTGCCAATTTTATTTTTGTTGGTAAGCATGTATTCATGATATGAACATATCCTTACTAACTTCTATGGCAGGTTTGATTTTTAAATAAGCAAGAAAAACCGGACTATAGTTCATCTTCCTAAAACACTCACAAAGGTACTCAGAAACTAAATTCTTACTTAACAGGATTGAAAATCTTTTTGCTTCTATCTGCTTGGGATTGTTCGATAGCAATTATTTGATTGGTAGCTTCTACCTGTAGAAAACAACACAAAAAAAGCACACGTCATTAAAAAGAATGCTGAAGAACAGTTTCCCAAGATACACGTATGTACACAGCCCCTGGGGGGGAGGGGCAGATCACTGAGAAATGTAGGAGGTAATGCAGCCTGCCTTAGCACAGCGTGTTGTTGCTGGGAAAGGAACAGTAAAAGCACAAGACAACAGGGTATTTCAGGAAGCAACACAGACAGTGCGCTTGGAAGTAATCCAACAAATAAGGACAAGTAACTTAATGCATGCATGCACTCATTCTACAAGCGTTCATGAGCATCTAGTCTCCAGTAGCCACTACTGCAGGCATCCGAGAGAAGAAGTAAACCATTTTAAAAAAACAAACCTGCCCTTGTAGAGCTTATAGTGAACTAAAATAAAAAATGTTTGAAGCACCAGCAAGCAGAATAAGTAAATAGCACATAGGGCATCACATCTATTCATTTTTGTTAGACATTCTTCTTGCTGCTCAGAAAGTCGTGAGGCAGGTTGGGTGAAACCAGCCCCGCCACACACGGCCGTAACCACCTGGCAAGGAACCGGGCCACCGACGTGAAGATTTCTCATCACGTTCACATCTTGGCTGTTCAAATTCCCCTTCCAGAATTGTTCCTTATGTAAAAATGAGTTCACATGCCTTTTCACTCAGGGTTATTGCTTATCATTTTAAAAACAAAATAAATAAAATTTCCCATAAATCAGGAATGAATATGGTACAGTGGAAAACAGTCCCAACTTTGTAACTAATATTTTAATGGTCTTTAATAATATGTTATTTTCCAAATATAAAATCAATTAGCAATCAATTTTAATAACAGGGAAAAAGGAAAAATTGGGTTAATAATATGGTCAAGAAGCTCATAAATTATATTTCGTATTCATTTCCCTATCTTTTTTTTTTCTTTTTTAACATTTTATTAGGGGCTCATACAACTGTTATCCCAATCCATACACACATCAATTGTGTAAAGCGCATTTGTACATCGTTTCTCAAAACATTTTCTCTCCATTTAAACCCCCGACATTAGGTCCTCATTTTTCCCCTCCCTCCCCGCTCCCCCCTCTCGCATGAGCCCTTGATAGTTTATAAATGGGTATTTTGTCATATCTTGCCCTGTCCGACGTCTCCCTTCATCCACTTTTTGGTTGTCTGTCCCCCAGGGAGGAGGTCACACACAGTTCCATGTAATCGGTTCCCTCTTCCCTACCCATTCTCCCTTTACCCTCCCTGTTTTGCCACTCACACTACTGGTCCTATAGGGCTCATCCGTCCTGGATTCCCTGTATTTTCAGTTCCTATCTGTACCAGTGTACCTCCTCTGGTCTAGCCAGACTTGCAAGATAGAATTCGAGTTATGGTAGTGGGAGCGGGGAGGAAACCTTCAGGAACTAGAGGAAGGTTGTATTTCTCATCATTGTTACATCACACCCTGACTGGCTCATCTCCTCCCTGAGACCCCTCTGCAAGGGGATCTCCTCATTTCCCTATCTTAACCCAGAACTTTGACCCCGGACTCAGATGTCGTTTCCATAATCAGAAAACGTCCTGTTCTTGCTGTTCCGTGCTGGATCATTGGTTTGTAGTTTGTTTTGTTTACACTCTCGGGTTAGAGCAAGAGCATGCCGTGGTTAAGTCCAATGCCAGCACCCCTTTGAGGAGACTCGATCCTGAAGCCCTGTTAACCTCTGAACCCAATGTGCAGCTAACAGGTGCTGCAGGAACTGGGTCTGAGCGGGACATTTCAGACACCTGCTGCCTGCTCAGCCGCCCTATCACCTGTGTTCTAACAGTGCTGCTCCTTGTTCTCTTGGGCGAGTTGTACAATGTTATTGTCCACTCATGGCTGCTCGGCATATTTTTGGAATGATGAAAATGCCCTAAAATTAAATAGCAGTGATGATTGTACAGCTTTATGAATATTCTAAAAAGCACAGAATTGTATAAAGGGTACATTTCTGGTAGATGACATACATCGCAATAAAAAATACCTAACAAAAAATTTAAAGACACCTACACTCAAATACAAATTTTTTTCAGATACAAATTTATATGCAGTTTTCATAGGTTATGTATTTACAGTCAGTGGTATGTCACTAAAAACCCCAACCCACTGCCGCTGAGCCGACTCCAACTCTGGGTGGCCCTATCTAGGGTTCCTGAGGCTGGACCTCTTTAAAGGAGCCTCATCTTTTTCCTGCTGAGTGGCTGTTGGGTTTGAACTGCTGACCGTCTTGTTAGTAGTCAAGAGTATAATGTGGTACGCCACACGGGCTCCTTGCAGAGTGTCAGTAGGAGCCCAAATTTAAAGTCAAGCATGGGATAACAACCTAAGAGTCAAAGGGGGAAGGGAATGGGTCATCAAAAACTCCCAGGGCTCTACTAGGAACAAATGTTTACTTGAATCAAGAAATACTCAGGTTTCTGTATCAAGCTGTCCCAAATCCAAGTAGCATCAACCAAGCACAGTGAATACAAATATTAGATTTAAAAAGAACAAAACTCACTGCCATCGAGTCCATTTTGATTCCTAGAGACCTGATAGGACATTGCCCCTGTGGGTTGCAGAGATTGTAACTTTTTACAAGAATAGAGAGCCTCATCTTTCTCCCAAAAAGTAGCTGGTGGTTTCGAACTCGTGGTTAGCAGACCAATGCATAATCCACTATGCCACCACGGCTCTTCAATACTTACACAGGGACATGCATTCAAAACTACAATTTAGATTTTTAATGTTTTTTGTTTTTTTTAAAGAAACCTTAAAGACCAATCCTTTGAAAGGGATATTGTATTTCGTAGAGGATCGGTGAAAACAAGAAAACCCTTTGATCAGGCAGATGGATACAACAGACATAAGAATGAGCTAAAACATGTCAAAGATCACAAAGATGGCGCCGGACCAGGCAACATTGAGTTCTGCAATACATAAGTGTACTGTGAGTTGGCGCTGATCCGATAGGCAATTAACAGCAGCAAAGTGATTGATTTCAGATGGCCTCAAAGTTTCTCATAGCGAGGAGAGATCTACATTTCCTTCTTTGGAATCTGAGTGGTTTCTGTGACAGAAGTGAGTCCGGATTACAAAACTGGCAGCTTCCCCTTCATATGCCCTGGAGCACTGGTTGTTAGAACCGTACGCCATGCTGTGAGGTAGCGCAAGCTACCCCAGAGAGATGGCCGCAGGGAGCAGAGCCAAGACTCCCAGCTATGGCCTTGTTCAAACTACTAGCTGATGAGCAGCACAAACCTACTGCTACATGAGTGTGCCATCTTGTAAATGGATCCAGTCCTATTTCAGATGCTCCAGCTGATGCCTCTTGAACATAAATGAGCTGACACGGCCAAGTCCTGACAAAGTGGTAGATTTATGAGCCATATAAGAGATCGCTATTGTTTAGGTCATTGTGCAGTAATAGATAACTGGAACACTTCATAAATACTGGCTGAATAGAAATAAATGAAAGACTTACCTTAATCCCAAAAGCCTTCAAGTAAAACATTTCTATTGGCGTTAGGCCCATCTGAGTTTTGACAAATTTTGGACTTCCCCAAATTTGGATATGGATGGATATCTGAAAATGGTTTTTCTTTTGGCAAACAAAGGCTTCATCTGCTGGTGAAAAATTAAATCCTTTGTCGGTGACAACTCGGTAACCTACATCAGGTCTATGAAAAGAGGAATAAAGAAACCAGTTGTATAAATATTTTCTACATATTTTCTTCCAGTAACCATATCAGCTGTATAACCAGTTCCAGAAAATATATTGTAGAACATGTGTTTTGTTGTATTCCATCAATAAACTCTTGAGTATTGACTAAAGAAATAAAAATGATAGTTCGAAATACAGCAGGCTCTTGTTCTCTTATCTTCTCACAGGGAGAGAAGTGCACTTCTTGCCAGATGGAAGCATTGTTTTCTCAGTCTCACACTTCCTTTCTCCTTTGTGCTTTCCGAGCGTTTGAGACTTCATAATTCATTACAAAGATGTAGACTAGGGGTTGAGAAGTCACTGTGCTACGTAAAACAGAATTATTTTCATTCCTTTCGTAGAAAAAAAATAAACCTCTATACTTCACCAGTGACACCACACTCCATATGACAATTATTAATGATGTTAATAACATTCCTCAGATGCATGGATAATCAATCAGGGGGGCATATGAAGTAGAATTACCAGGGATAGCTTTAAACCATATAAGATTAACCACAGCCAGTCATATTACTTATTAAAACTTTTTTTTTTTCCCTGCTAGAGTATGGTCCTTTCTTGTTTAGCTTTCCAATCTGGGAAAATCACAGAAAACCTACAAAGGTGGTTATTTCTGTAGACTGGAATGAGGTGGTGATAGAGTGACCAACCCAACTTTTACTTTATTTCTATTGTTGAATTACTTTTTTCTTCTTTAGCTGTTCTATATTTTGGTTGTCTTTTTTTGTTTTATGAAATGAACTTATTTGTCACCAAAGACTCCAATCCATTTGTTTTAATTTTCCACCTTTTTTTTTTTTTTGTCACTCAAACCAATACTTAGGTTGGAGGGATGAGAAATCTGGAGGGATTTTTATTTCTTTTTAAAGACATATTCTGTATCTATTTACACAGCCCATCTCAAGAAATGGAATCAACAACAATATCTCATTAAACCCTCCATATAGGTGGTTTTCTTTCTCCTGGTTCCCCATCCTCCTTCCCTCCCCCTCAATATCCTATCCCTCCTCTCTTCCGCTTCCCACCCCATCCCTGGCTTCATTTTCAATAACAATGCTTCGTGCATAACATGCTTAACTAAATACTACTAAAGTGTTAGTCAAAACCTTAACTACATAACTGTTATTATGTAGAAAAAAGAATACCTACGTTTTTCTATGGTACTTTGCAGGGTACTTGTTTAGTATGCAGGGTACTTGTTTAGTATGTTGTAAGTATGGAAAGCGATTTTTTAATTCATCAAGTTTCCTAAATATGAGTTCTTTAGAAAGAAGTGCCTTCCCAGACTTAGCAGCAGCAGCAGCAGCAGAAGGAAGTACGCGCGTGCTGAATCTCTACCACTGCGTGGCTCTTTGCACTCTGGGAATCTCTATTTGGATGGCTGCCTTTATGACAGACAATATAGAGTTTCTAAATTTTCCTCAGGCTCAGAGACAGAAAACATCAATGGGTCTCCTGGGAAGAGAGTGCTTGTGTTCTCTGCAAGTTAAGCACCTTCCCAATGGATCACGTCACTGAGTTATTGATTGCCCTCAAGTACCCGATCAGTCAAAGGCACTCCGCAATCATAGTGCCCACCAGTAGAAAAAGAAAAGTCCATTAAATGAAGGATTTGATAGAAACAATATATCTTATGCCATCTGGGAACTCCATATTGACTTGCATTTCTAAAACGATGCTGCTAATTTGCTGCTTTAAAGGCTAGATGGATTGACCTGTATATATTTTCCTACAGAGGGTAATAAAAACTGTCTTGGTTGAGGGGAATAAAAGGACGTTTTCTTTTTAATCATTTTATTGGGAGCTTGTACAACTCTTATCACAATCCATACACACATCCATTGCGTCAAGCACATTTGTACATTTGTTGCCCTCATTATTCTCAAAACATTGACTTTCACTTGAGCCCTTACTATCAGCAACTCATTTTTCTCTCACTCCCCATCCCTAATCCCAGCTATGGCCTTGTTCAAACTACTAGCTGATGAGCAGCACAAACCTACTGCTACATGAGTGTGCCATCTTGTAAATGGATCCAGTCCTATTTCAGATGCTCCAGCTGATGCCTCTTGAACATAAATGAGCTGACACGGCCAAGTCCTGACAAAGTGGTAGATTTATGAGCCATATAAGAGATCGCTATTGTTTAGGTCATTGTGCAGTAATAGATAACTGGAACACTTCATAAATACTGGCTGAATAGAAATAAATGAAAGACTTACCTTAATCCCAAAAGCCTTCAAGTAAAACATTTCTATTGGCGTTAGGCCCATCTGAGTTTTGACAAATTTTGGACTTCCCCAAATTTGGATATGGATGGATATCTGAAAATGGTTTTTCTTTTGGCAAACAAAGGCTTCATCTGCTGGTGAAAAATTAAATCCTTTGTCGGTGACAACTCGGTAACCTACATCAGGTCTATGAAAAGAGGAATAAAGAAACCAGTTGTATAAATATTTTCTACATATTTTCTTCCAGTAACCATATCAGCTGTATAACCAGTTCCAGAAAATATATTGTAGAACATGTGTTTTGTTGTATTCCATCAATAAACTCTTGAGTATTGACTAAAGAAATAAAAATGATAGTTCGAAATACAGCAGGCTCTTGTTCTCTTATCTTCTCACAGGGAGAGAAGTGCACTTCTTGCCAGATGGAAGCATTGTTTTCTCAGTCTCACACTTCCTTTCTCCTTTGTGCTTTCCGAGCGTTTGAGACTTCATAATTCATTACAAAGATGTAGACTAGGGGTTGAGAAGTCACTGTGCTACGTAAAACAGAATTATTTTCATTCCTTTCGTAGAAAAAAAATAAACCTCTATACTTCACCAGTGACACCACACTCCATATGACAATTATTAATGATGTTAATAACATTCCTCAGATGCATGGATAATCAATCAGGGGGGCATATGAAGTAGAATTACCAGGGATAGCTTTAAACCATATAAGATTAACCACAGCCAGTCATATTACTTATTAAAACTTTTTTTTTTTCCCTGCTAGAGTATGGTCCTTTCTTGTTTAGCTTTCCAATCTGGGAAAATCACAGAAAACCTACAAAGGTGGTTATTTCTGTAGACTGGAATGAGGTGGTGATAGAGTGACCAACCCAACTTTTACTTTATTTCTATTGTTGAATTACTTTTTTCTTCTTTAGCTGTTCTATATTTTGGTTGTCTTTTTTTGTTTTATGAAATGAACTTATTTGTCACCAAAGACTCCAATCCATTTGTTTTAATTTTCCACCTTTTTTTTTTTTTTGTCACTCAAACCAATACTTAGGTTGGAGGGATGAGAAATCTGGAGGGATTTTTATTTCTTTTTAAAGACATATTCTGTATCTATTTACACAGCCCATCTCAAGAAATGGAATCAACAACAATATCTCATTAAACCCTCCATATAGGTGGTTTTCTTTCTCCTGGTTCCCCATCCTCCTTCCCTCCCCCTCAATATCCTATCCCTCCTCTCTTCCGCTTCCCACCCCATCCCTGGCTTCATTTTCAATAACAATGCTTCATGCATAACATGCTTAACTAAATACTACTAAAGTGTTAGTCAAAACCTTA
>NW_022103898.1:62630457-62656955 GCF_000313985.2 Echinops telfairi
GAAGTATTTAGGAACTAGAGGAAAGTTGTATGTTTCATCATTACTACACTGCACCCTGACTGGCTCATCTCCTCTCCACGACCCTTCTGTAAGGGGATGAAGGACGTGTTCTTATGTGATGTTGCATGTGTCTCTGGAAGGAACACTAATAGAGGAAAGGACAACTTGGATATGAGCATTAACATCCAATTTAAGGCCACCTGTGTGCAGAAGGGAAATCAAAATAACCAGAATTTCACTGTTGGAGATTATCTGTGCTTTATACACAAATCTCTCATTATAGAAAGCTATTCTGTTTGTTGAAGAAGGGCAATTCTGGTTTGGATATCATCTTAAGCATCAGGTTAACTCATATAGCCTTTGTAAAGCTCTTTCATAACACTGATTGTTTTTTTTACCCATTCAGATTGGAATAAAAAGAGAAATTTGAGAAAATTTT
The DNA here is from genome assembly GCF_000313985.2 of Echinops telfairi. Lineage (NCBI taxonomy): Eukaryota > Metazoa > Chordata > Mammalia > Afrosoricida > Tenrecidae > Echinops > Echinops telfairi. Next base: position 62,630,897 of record NW_022103898.1, read on the forward strand.
AACTCCCTTAACTTTATTGCTTTTAGGTAATTTGGAGACACAATAACAAATCAGACCTAATTCATCATAATTGCTTCTTGACAAGTGACTTTCTGTGCTACTGTTCAGGGCAGTGAATCAAGAAAGCATAAATTCTAATCCAGATGACTTCCCTGCCTTTCTGGTCTAGGAAACATGAACTGAGTATTACTAAGCATGCTAAAAGAAGCTCTCGTGGACTGATGGTTAAACCTTAAAGGTTAAGTCTTAAGACTGCTGGCCTTACAGTCAGCACTGAGAATCCATCAGCTACCGGAGAGAAGAAGATGCCGTCCACCTGCTCCCATACAGATTTCAGCCTAGAAACCCCGGGGCTGCAGTTCGACTCTGCTCCTCAGCTTCACGAGGTGTTGGGTTGGAGCTCAAATTCAGAGTGCTCCGTTTGCAGAAGGCTTTGGCTACACAAGGCTTTGGCTATAGTATGCCTGAATTTTGAGTCTCCACATAGATTCAGCCTCCACCGAGTTCCTTCTGACTACTGCCTAGCAATGTGAACAGCTTTACCCTCGAGCTGTTGTTGCTGGGTGCCATCGCGTTGTTGCCAACTTCACGTCCAACAGAGCGAAACACTGCCTGCTCCTGCACCCTCCTCACAATTGTTCTTATCTTGCTTGCTTTTCAAAAATCACTTTATTGGGGGGGGCTCTTACAAATCTTATAACAATCTACCATTCAATGGTATTAAGCACACGTGTACATATGTTGCCAGCAACATTTCCAAAACAGTGTCTTTCTACTTGAGCCCTCGGTATCAGCTCCTCTTTTTGCCCCTCCCTCCCCCAACCACCCACCTCACAATTGTTCTCCTGTTAAATGTTCCTTTTCTGTAGCCACTGTGCCAGCCCATCTCTTCAAGGGTCTTCCTCTTTTTAGCTACCCCTCTACTTTACCAAGCGTGATGTCCTTCTCCAAGCAGTGGCCTCTTTTGAGAACATGCCCAAAGGACAGGAGAGCAAGTCCCTCCAACATTGCTTCTAAGAAGCTCTGGTTGAACTTCTTCCAAGACAAATCTGTTTGTTCTTTCGACTGGCCGTGGTGCTTTTCAATATTCTCCGCCCACACCATCATTCAAATGCATGGATTCTTCTTCAGCCTTCCTTACTCAGTGTCCCGCTTTCACACGCACAGGAGGTGAGTGAAAACCACTCTGGTTGACGTTGCTTTACTGATTGCAGGTGCTACGTACTGTGCCTGTGGGCAGGCTTTGGCCTCCCCACCCACTCCCATCCCTGACTGGTATTGCTGCCAGTCCTGCAGGTCTGTGCGGATCCATGAATGGCACTCTCTGTTCCACAGGATGGGGTTTGTTAAAGTGGTCAGAAACAAGGCCTACCTCAAGAGACACCCAATGAAATTTAGAAGACGCTGAGAGGGAAAAACTGATTATTCTGCTCGGAAATGGTTGGTAATCCAAGATAAAAATAGGAACTACACCCCCAAATACAGGATGATAGTTCATGTAGCCAACAGGGGTATCATCTGCCAGACAGCTCTGCCCGGCTAGAGGAGAAATGATTGTCTGGGAAGCTTATGGTCACCAACTTCCCAAGTATGGGGTGAAGGTTGGCCTGACCAGTGAGCTGCACCATACTGTACTGGCTGGCTGCTGGCCCACAGGCTTCTGAATAGGTTTGGCATGGACATAATATGAAGGCCAAGTGGAGGTAACGGGAGATGAACACAATGTGGAAAACATTGATGGTCAACCTGGCACCTTCCCCTGCTATCTGGATGCTGGCCTTGCTGGGATGAGTAGACAAAGGTTTATCTGTCCCTCATAGTCCCAAGTGATTCCCTGGATATGATTCAGAAAGCAAAGGATTCAATGCAGAAGTACATTAGAAACACATTATGGGTCAGAACAACTATCTCAATACATAAAGAGCAATGTAACTCCTGACATGATGGAGGAGATGTATAAGAAAGCACAAGCTACTCTATGAGAAAATCCAGTTTATGGAGAAGAAGCCTAAGAAAGATGTTAAAAAGAAGAGGTGGAAGAATCAGTCCGACCCCCACCATGGAAGGGAGTGCCACAGAAAATGAAAATAGATTGTTTGGTGAGGGAAAGGAACTGACCTACCATACGCAGAAGGAAGCTGAAGCAAATGAAGTAGGAGGAAGGGAGTGGAGCACACCCGGGCCCACCAAGCTCAGAGGACGACAGCCCGGCTTGGAGTGTCCAATACACAGAGAGGATCATGTGGCCGGCCCCACTGCAAGATTCGACATCTTGCACTAACCCATGGCCCAACATGGGACAGCACTGGAGACACAGTGTGGGATGTGTGACCGAGCTGACCCCACCACACTAAGGCAAAACACTGGGGGCGTGCAATAGAGTGGCGGGGGAAGCAGAGCAAGGAGTCCCAGGGGAGTATCAAGGATGGACTTTGGGGCCAGGGCAGGGCACCCCATCAGACTTGTCTGGAAAACACTCCTAAAGGTCAACAAACAGACCTTGAACTATTAACAGGCTTTTCTTTTCTTTCTTTCTTTCTCTTCTTTTAGATTTTGTCTGTCAGCAGCTTCTTTGTTTGTTAGTTTGTCGGTGTTGCTGCCGTCATCGCCGTGTTCTTATGTGCCACTTTGTTTGGTGCTGTCGAGGCCATCCACGATTTTATGTGCATATTATTATCTCTGCAGGTCTATCTAGATAAGATGGGCTGGATAAACAATGTGGAGAAGAAAACAACAGGAACAACAGGACCAATGGTCCAGGGGGGACATGGGAGAATGGAAGGTGGGGGAAGGGAAGAGGTGTTGGCCAACCCAGGGATAAGGGAACCAGGAGTGGTTCAAAACCAGTGGCAGGGAGCGGGTGGGAGGACTGGTGGGGAGTGCTCAGGGGAGGTGTAGCCGAGAGACGTTCCTGGGACCCAGATGGGGGCTGGGCATGATGGTGGGACAGGAGGAAGGCTGGGGAAGGCGGAGGAGGGAGGTGGGAGGTGGGGGGCATACATGGAGACCTGGATGCAGTCATGTGCATATGTAAATATATTTATGATTATAGGGGAGGTGTTTCTGTGTGCATATATTTAGAGGGTTGGTGGTGGGGTAGCGGATGGACATTGGGCCTCTACTCACGTGCTCCCTCAGTACAAGAACACCTTGCTCAACTAAACGGGTATTCCATGATGCCCACTTTCCTGACACGATAGCTGAGGACAAACGTGTGCATAAGTAAATGTGGTGAAGAAAGCTGATGGTGCCCCACTATCAGGAGATGTAGCATCTGGGGTCTTAAAGGCTTGAGGGTGGGCAGGTGCCCATCTGGCTCGGAAGCAGCGGGGCCCACAGTAGGGAGACACACCAGCCTGTGTGATCGCGAGGTGTCGAAGGCATCAAGTAGCAGACACCAAAGAACAAAAACCATCATTGTGTGCTAACCTTCCCCATAAAAACACTGAAGACAAATGTGTGCATAAGTAAGTAAGTGTGGTGAAGAGGGCTGATGGTGCCCGGCTATCAAGAAATGTGGCATCTGGAGTCATAAAGGTTTGAGGGTAAACAAGCGGCCATCTATCCCGGAAGCAGCAGAGCCCACATGGAAGAAGCGCACCAGCATATGTGATTACGAAGGGTCGAAGGGACCAGGTATCAAGCACCAAAGGAAGAAAAAAAAAAGCATATCATTGTAAATTAGGGGGAGTGCACAATGGGGACCCAATGCCCATCTGTAGACAGCTGGACATCCCTTGGGGGGGAGGATGTCACTCGGGGTGCAGTGTGGCATTGATGGAATACACAACTTTCCTCTGGTTCTTAGGCACTTCTTCCACCCCACCCCACCCCCACTGTCATGGTCCCAGTTCTGCCTTGCAGACCTGGTTAGACCAGAAGATGCACAGCGGTGCAGATGGGAACTGGGGGTGCAGGGAGTCCAGGGTGGATGAGCCCCTTGAGACCAGTGGTGAGAGTGGTGATGCTGGGAGGGGGGGAGGAAGGGGGAGTGGAAGGGGGAAAACGATTGCAGGGATCTGCATGTGGCCTCCTTCCTGGGGGACGGATGACAGGGGGTGGGTGAAGGGAGATGTCGGGCAGTGTAGGATATGATAAAATAATAATTTATAAATTGCCAGGGGTTTGTGGGGGAGGGGGAAGCGGGGAGAGAGGGGAGGGGGGAAAGAAAAATGAGGAGCTGATTCCAGGGGCCTGGTCGGAGGGCGAGTGTTTTGGGAGTGATGAGGGCAATGAATGTATAAGTGTGCTTTACACAATTGATGTATGTGTGGATTGTGATGAGAGTTGTATGAGCCGCAATAAAATGATTAATAAAATAAAAATGTAAATATATTATCATAAGAAAAAGAAGAGGTGGAATCATCCCAAAATGTTTCTTGCTCAGAAGAAAGATCAAGTAGCTCAGAAGAAGGCTCCGAGTTCAGGAGTGGGCTGTGGAGACCTAAGCCAAACCATCATTCCCCATGAGCGTTTCCCACAGAAAGATAGTAAACTTCTTCACCAGGAAAAAAAAGACAAAATATTATAGCTTAGGTCAGGCACTCTTGAGTCCTCAAAATGACATCCTTGCTCTTCAACACTTTAACAATGTCTGGTACAGTAGACTTACCCAATGCAACTCATCCTGGGATTTCTTGAATGCTGCTTTCACGAGCAACGACTATGGATCCAAGATAAAACCTTTGAAAAATTCCATCTTTTCTCCATTTACTAGGATATTACCCACTAGTCCAGTTTTGAGGATTTTTGTTTTCTTTACCTTGAGTTGATTGCATACTGAAGGCTGCAATCCTTGATCTTCTTCAGCAAGTGTTCCAAGTCCTCCTCACTTTCAGCAAGCAGGGTTGTGTCATCTGCATCTCACAGGTTGTTAATAAGTCTTCCACCAACCCCTGATGTCTCGTTCTTCCTTGGATGATTTGCTCAGCATACAGAGTAAATAAGTACGGTGAAAGGATACAACTCTGACACACACTTTCCTGATTTTAGACCATGTAGTATTCCTTGTTCTATTTGCACAACTGCCTCTTGATCCTCATGAACACAATCAAGTGTTCTGGAATTCTCATTCTTCTCAAAGTTATTCATAATTGAATATGATCCACACAGTCTAATGTCCTTGCATAATCAATAAAGCACAAGTAAACATCTGAAATTATCTGCTTAGAGCCAGGATCCAACTGATGTCAGCAATGATATCCCATGTTCAACATTCTCTTCTGAGTCAGGCTTGAATTTCTGGCAGCTCCCTGTCAATGTACTACTATAACTGTTGTTGAGTGATCTGAAGCAAAATTTTACCTTCATGTGATATTAATGATATTTTTCAATAATTTCTATGCTTTGTAGGCCACCTTTCTTTGGAATGGGTATAAATATGGAACTCTTCCAGTCAGTTGGCCAACTATCTGTCCTCCAAATGTCTTGGCATAGACTAGTGAGTGCTTCCAGTGCTTCAAGGGCAGGTTGAAACATTTCAATTGGTATTCCGTCAATTCCCAGAGCCTGTTTTCTGCTAATACCTACAGTGCAGCTTTTACTTCTTCCTTTAGTACTGTTGGTTCTTGATCATATGCTAACTCTTGAAATGGCTGAATGTCAAGTAGTTCTGTTTTGTTCTGTGACTGTATTCTTCCCAACATCTTTTGAGGATTTCTGCATTGCTCAATGTTGTTCCATAGAATATTTTACTTGAAGCTTGATTTTCTTCTCTAGTTACTGCAGCTTGATAAATCTGAGCGTGTCCTTCCCTTTTGGTTTTCTAACTCCAGGTCTTTGCACGTGTATTATCGCACTGTGCTGTCTTCTTGAGCTGCTCTTTGAAATGTTCTGTTCATCACCTTTACCTCATCAGAGCTCCCATTTGCTTCAGCTACTCTACAATGAAGGACAAGTTTCAGAGTCTCTTGTGACATCCACTTTCATCTTTTCCTTCTTTCCCATCTTTTATGATCAGAGACAGAAAGCATCAACGGTCTCCTGAGAAGAGCATGCTCATGTTCTTTGTCAGTGAAGTGCTTTCCCAATGGATCAAGGAAGTGTGCTTGAAAGCGGATTCCTACCACACCCTAGCCCTCCCAGAGAGAGGCATCCTGGTCCTCAGAGACTTGTCTAGGTGTGCTCTTGATAGGAATTGGGGTACTAGGGTCACACAGTCATCAGTCATACCCTGACTACCTTGTTTGGAAGGCAGTGAGCCCATCAGGTAAGCTTTTCTATCTGCAAGAGTGAGCGCATTCCCTTTCACAGTCCCTTTCCCACTTGTGTCCTGCCTGTAACTGTGGTGACTTGATCTGCTGCCAATCATGCAATCATGAATGTGAGTTTCCTTTGTGCTCCATGGCCTACGTAAGCGTCCACGTGGCTGGGAATCCTTGGACACCATTATGGCCTCATCTAAATGACTCCTTTTAGTCTTTTTCCTATTTAAGACTTAATGAGTGTGTCTCTAGAAATTATATTTGAATATGGGGTCCATTTTGGACTGCTAAGCACAACGTTGATGGTTCAAACCCACCAACCACCCTGTGGAAAAAAGATGAGTTACCTGCTCCTATACAAATGTACAGCCCCGGAGACATACAGGATTTCCTACCAGGTGGAATCAGCTCAAGGGCAGTGGTAGGGTCCCCGCTACAGCTGCTGAAATGAACTCAGTGGCACACAGCACAAACATTCTAACTACATCTGCCTCTGGGTCTTGCCCTTGATACTGTGTCGTCCTCCCCTTTCTACTCCCACTCCAGACAGAGATTAAAATAAACTTTAAAAAGAGAACCTTCTCAAGAAAAGAGATAAAACGTATCTAAAAACTTAATCAACTGCGACGCACAGAAGCTGGGAAGCAGTAAGATTTTTAATCCAAACATTGGGAATAGGTGTGCAAGCTTCTTCTCTTAGCACGCATTTGTAAGATAAAACAAGGAGTGATCCACCAAGACCTAAGGCCGCTTTTTTCCTTTCTTTCATTTTCCTTTCTCACATTACACACGGTGGCAACAACATAAAGTGGTGACATTTCAATGATAAGATCAGCAGTTCACTTTATTTTGCCTGCTAGGAATACACATCAACCCCCGACATCTATCTAACTTCCAATAGTTTGTTTTAAGCGAAAGATATATTTCTTCTAATCCTTCTAATGTAAATGCCCTAGTGATACATTTGGCTCTGAAAGAAGTTATATTTGAATTTGGAAAATATTGAGAAGACTCTCAAATGTGTCATTTCATATTATATTTTTATGATCTTTTCAGGCCTCTCAATATGAAGAATGATGTGTTTCAGGTCTCTTAAGATAAAGAAACAGCTGGCTATGTTTGCAACAAACTATGTTCGTGACAAACCTGAAGAGGCTGGTTTGTAGCACAGATACTGGGAACAAATCACTAACTAGAGATTTAATGTGACGCGACCCTGCCCCCCCATAAAAAATGTTCCTGTGGAATTGTAAATTAAATAAAGAATTAAATGTCAGGGTTTGGGAGGGCTCCATTTCCAGATTTCAGCTTAAATGAGGCACACAAGCCCAGAAGGATTCCCTCGCCCTTTATAATGTATTGGGTAAATTAGAATTAGTTAGGCCCCACCTATTCCCTAGTGAGGGTAGAACCACCGTGTTGAGAGCCAGCCTTTCTCCTGAGCCCTCCCACCAGCTCAGGACTGGCATCAAAGCCCTTCTCAGTCCTCCTCCCGGCCCACCACCGGGCCTTCCCAAAGTCACTTACAGCGGTTCATAATGACTGTTTAGTAAGCTGTGCCAGGGGACACTTCGGTATGGCTTCCACTTCAGAGCAGGAGCGTACTGGTCCACCAGCGTCGCACTCTGCCCCTCGCCGTTGTGGTCTTGCACTTCGCCACCATAACTCCTACTTGTCCCTGCAAAGACATAAGGGAGTTAACCTCTCTCCCAGGCCATCTTTCCTAGACTCACAGACAGATGCTGAATCGATCAATGTAGAGCCCACAGTGCTGGACCTGTGGCCCAGTCAGTCCAAGTAAAGTGAGCCTCAGAACTAGAGGAGATGCTGCTCAAAGATGCTCACGCTCGCCCAGTGGATTCGGACCTGGGAGAAATGCCATCTACATGGAATGAAGGCAGCACCGCGGATGGCAGAGTGAAGAATTGGGCCACCCATGTCCTGACTATAGATTTTGAGTTTGGGGATCCATTTCTAAGATTTGGGGTTACAGGAGCCAAAAAAGTGCTCCATGCCCTCTTTCCCTTTTCAGTGAATTTGAGGGGCTGTGCTCTTTGTTTCCCTACATCCCACTTTGTCCCAGGTCCCTGGGGTGTGGCCATACTGCAGATCAGCTAGCTTTTCAAACTTAGATAAGTTATTGATTCAGTTAGCGGCATCCTTCCTTGCTCTGCAAAATGGAATTAAAAGCACATGTTCCACGTGTTGTGCAACGTTACACAAGCAGAGAGCGCAAGATAATAGAAGGGACAGCACTTTCCAAAGCTAAAACCAAAATTAAATCAGAGAGAATATCTTGTTTGTAGTAATATAAAATTACCAGGTGTGGGGTAGGTCAAAAGTGGTAAAAAGCAGCATGCCCCCCATGAATGCCCTCCCACTTTGCATAATCCTTGCAATCCATGTTTGTTTTGAGTGTGCTTCCAAAGTACAGCTGAGCACCAGGTCATTCTTACATGCAATGTCAATCCTGAGCCCACTGCTGCTCGTTCCCCTTGGCCTCACTCATCTCTGACATGAGACATGGGAGGGAACTGGCAGAAGTTCGATGACCAGGTGCAGGCTGTCAGCAATGCAGAAACGGGGCACTCGTGATGTAGTGGGTTACCTATTGAACCATTAACAGCAAGGTCAGCAGTTCGAAACCACCAGCCACTCTGCAGGAGCAAGATGAGGCTTTCTACTCATGTACAGAATCACAGTTTCAGAACACCCTAGGGGCAGTTCTGCTTTGTCCTATAGGGTCGCCATGTGTCAGGATGGACTCAGTGATGGTGAGTGAACTCCTGTGGAGCATGGACTTCACCCACAGCTTGGAAAATGCAGAAGCCAATGACCGGACCTCTGGTGCCTCCTCTAACCTGCATTTCTTTCTCTCAACTTCCACTGAGAACGTTCCCCAGACAAACAACAGAGTGCCTCTGGGCTTCCTTTTGAGCTCGAATGGCAGAGAACATGTATTTTTCTTGGGGCATCACTATTAGATGTCCTATGAGGAAAAAACTTTTTTTCTTTCTTTTTATAGCATGCCTTGTTAGAAAGGTATCTTTAAATCTCGGAAGATTTCTTTTTTTCTCAACTGAGGAAACTGGAGATGGGAAATGTGGGGCACCCTTCGTGCCCTCACTGCTCTGCAAGTCAATGGCCTGGAAATGCTTCCAAAAACAACCTTTCCCTGGTTCTCCTCCTGGCACCAAATCCAGTGAAAAGTGGAAAGGAGTGTGGGAGGGCTACCTATAAGGTCAGTGGTTCAAAGCCACAAGGTGCTTCTGGAGACAGAGAAGGCTGTGTGCTCCCATAAAGGTTTACAACCTGAGAAACCCTGTATAAGGTCACTCTGAGTCAGAATTGACTCGATGACCATAGGTTTGGGGTTGGGGGTTTTCTCTCTCCTGTAATGGAGAGAGGGTAAAGGAAAGCCCAAGTGTTTGGGGTTTGGAGTCAGATGGACCCGAGCTTGACTTCCAACCGTGTACTTAATGGCTGCACACACACACACACACACACACACACACACACACACACACACACAAGTGCAATCGAGTGGATGCCAACTCCTATCGGCCTTATAGGACAGGGTAGAACTGCCCTGGTGGGTTTCTGAGACTGAAACTCCTTACGGGAGTAAAATGGCTGGTGCTTTCGAACTGCTGACCTTGCAGCTAACAGCCCAGTGTATCATCACTACACTACCACGGCTCCTGTCATGGCCATACAGTCTTAGGAAAATGGTTTCCCCATCTGCACGATGGGAGTAAGAAGGCAATACCTCCCAGGATTCCTGAAGGGAGAAAGGGGCAATGTGTGCAGAACGCAGAGCCCAGGCAGGGCCTGCCACCAGCGCCGGCTGACAGGGTGAGCCTGGTAGGTGTGGTTCGTGTACATGTTTCCTCAGGTTGCTCAGCTATTCCTGCATCTCGGCGAGTGCTTCCGTGCCTGGCCTCCGTGGGAACTCAACCTGATGTGAAATAGCACACGATGTTAGCCTGATGGAACACCTGCTCCCGCAGAGCCCTTGCCACGCCAGCCTGAAGCAGGGCAGCGAGCAGGTGGGCCGCTAAGGCTGGCCCCATTGCCCTGCTGCTGGAGGGGAGGGTCGGCAGAGGGCAAGAGACACTGTCCTGCCCTTTCCCGTCCCACCAGCCAGAGCATAGGAGGGGTCACCCCAAATAAGTGACATCGTGGGGGCTTCATCGAGCACTGGTTACCATCTGGTGAGACCCCAGGAGACAAGTCCACACTGAATTCTCGAAACATGCTTGAAACCTGTGCTGGAGCGTCCTCATATTATTAATCGGAATCATACTATAAACCTCTACTGGGTGCTTTCTGTACCCCAACTACTGTTCAGAAGCTTACCTGGTAACTCTTTAAGTCACTGGCAAGGTAAGGATCCTTTTTCCCCCTGATAACCCTTTTTTTTTTTTAATTTAAGTTGAAGTATAATATACTTTCTGATAAAAAAAAATTTAAGTTGAAGTAGGATAAGTCCATGAGTACAGGAGTGCACCACAGTTGGATGGTCTTTTATAAAATGAATTCATGTAACTACTGTTAGCTCAAGGACTAGGCGGCCAAAGCAATGATTTGTGCTAAGAACCTAAAGGTTGGCAGTTCAAACCCACCAGGAGGTGCTATGGGAGAAAAGCCTAGCAACAAGCCTTCGTAAACATTACTGCCAAGTTAACCCACTGGGGCGGTTCTTGCATGGGATCGCTATGCGTGGGAAGCTGCTTGGTAACTGAGCTTGGGTTTTGATGTTACTACCTGCAGGGCATCAAATTATCTCTGTCACTCCCACCACGCAAAGGTCCCAGTAAGAGAAGGTAAGAAACGATACCGATAAGTTTCACTTGTGAGTTCTCTGTAACTGGATTCTTTGTGAGGGTCATCCCGCCAGGGATCAAATGAGCCATCTCAGAAGCAGAAGTGGGGATCTCACTATCAGCAACAACTTCCTTCACCCAGGAAGCCAGCTTTGCCATCTGAGGGATAACATGAGGAGCGGCATTCGAACTTGGAGCCAGCCCCCAGAACACATAAAGCTGAATGCCCTGGGCGCTTCATTCAGGAAGCTGGCTTTGCCAAACCGAACCGTAGAGTTGGAACTGGAGTGGGGTGCCTCTGGGTATTTGCTTCAGAGAGGTGGCTTTGCCTGAACCCAAAGATGGAGCTGAGTACTTGGCGGTTGAGGCTTACAGCAGTCACATGCCCTTTGGACATTTACTGGTAGCCCTAAAAGAACTTTGTAACATGTTCTCACTGAAGGACTGCATCCTGTTTCTCACCTGTGAATTTCCATCATAAACCTCTTCACCGTAAGCATTGCCTGTGACTTCCCTGTGATCACTGAGAGGAATTCTAGAACCCAGCTGAAAAGTAGCGCTATGGAGGATGCTGTGGGGGCAGAGCGCCACCCCAGAAGCCTCCCCCCCAACCCCCTTCCAATACCTACTCCCTTGGGCCCAAGAGTAAACCTTCTTCTAAAACCTAACACCATGGAGGGGTTCAAAGAAATTGAAGCATGCGATATGCATTCAAAAGTCATTATTATTACAAATAACAGCAGTAGATTCATTTCTATTGCTATGCTATACGGAATAGTTCTCTTATTTAATTTCTTAAAAATTATCTTAGTTTTTTTTTATTAAATGCTTTTATTGGGGGCTCTTACATCTCTTATCACAATCCATACATTCATCCAGTGTGTCAAGCACATTTGCACATATGCCGCCATCATAATTTTCAAAGTATTCTCTTCCCACTTCAGGCTCTGATATCAGCTCCCCATTTCTTCCCCCTTCTTCCTTCACACCCCGTCCCTCAGTAAAGCTTGATAAGTTATAGATTATTTTTTGCATATTTTACATCGTCCTCCGTCGCGCCTCACCCACTTTCCTGTTGTTCGTCCCCCAGAGAGGGAGTTCTAGGTTGATCCTTGTGATCGATGCCCCCCTCCTCCCCACCCCCAATACAGAATATTTCATTGTGTGACTCTACCACAACAGAGCCTTCTGTGGATGGCCAGTTAGGTGATTTTCATTTGGGGCTATTATAAGTCATGCTGCTGTACACATCCTGTGCACGTCTTTTGGTAGGCATGCATGCACATTTCTGGAAGGTGTGTTCCTGGAAGTAAAATCTCTGGGTCATGGATAAGTTTTGGTAGATGTTGCCAAACAGATGTCTGAAGTATTTAGGAGGCAAGGCGCCTTCATCTCATTTGACGCATGTGGATGCTGAGTTGACCTGAAATAAGCTGCCCAGTGTCGCAGCCGCTGTGGCTCTTTCCCTTTCCTTTCCCGTTCATGTTTTCCAGAGAATTTATTTTTCTTTTCTTTTCTCTAATTTAAATCGTTTTATTGGGGGCTCTTATAGATATTATAACAACCCATAATCAATTCTATCAAGCAAACTGCTGCCATCATCATTTACAAAACATTACCTTTTTGCTTGAACCCTTATTATCAGCTCCTCTTTTTTCCCCTCCCTCCCTCACCCTCCTACCTTCATGAACCCTCGATCAATTATTTTTCTTTCTTTTTTTTTTCTTTAAGAATTTCTTGAGAAGATCTAACAGCAAAAAGAAGCAGAGGTGTCACCACAGCAAGCTGCTCTGGCCCCAGCCTTTGGGAGGAAACTGAGAGCTTGTATCTGACTACCTTTTAAAATATTGTCTTGTGCATTGCTTTATTTAAAATAATCTTCAAGATGAGGAAAGCCGAGTTTAAGATTGCTACTTCACCATCAGGAAAAGGGAGGCTCAGAGCGTCTCCTGTTGCCGGGGAGAGGAGGAAGACACCTTTACTGACCCTTCGGTGTGAATTCAGCCCAAACCTTTCCTACTGACCTTGAGGAGCCCTGGGTGTTTGTGGCGACAAGTTGGACTGCAATCAACAAAGTCAGCAGTTCAGAACCTCCAGCTGCTCCTCAGGAGCACAGTGAGGCTCTCTACTCTCAGAGTTACACTCTAAAATGCAGAGTGGCAGTTCTGCCTGCCTTGTGGGTGCTGTAGGTTAGCAGTGAGTTTGGAGTTTGGGGAGATTCCCAGCTTACACCAGGTGGGACTAAAAAGCCAGTGGCGAGCCCAGGTGATACCGGGAAGCACTGTGCTCCAGAGCTGCTCCGGGGAGCCGATTGCCAGAGCTTCCTTCCAAGGTACCTCTGAGTATGGTCCAATGGCCCGGCTTTGGGTTAGCAATTGAGCACCTCCCAGTGACTCCATGTTGGGTCAGAAACCCTTGGAAACTTGGGGTTCAGGCCAGTGGGGCCCAGAACCAGCCAGCAGGAAGGAGTCTGCCCACTCGATGCTTCCCACCTAAGTAAAGTTTCTCATCTGCCCACACATTCTTCTCTGTGAACCCTAGAAAGGAGAGGCTGGCGTCCAGGGCTGAAGCACACTGCTTGGGCAAAGGTCGCCCAGAGAGTCTCGCCAACGGATGTAGAATGCTTCTCTCCCATCAAAACCCAGCCGTTCTCCTCCTGCCCAACCAACTGACCGCCATCCCCGGCCCTTTGGGACAACCTCTAGCCCCTGTAATGGCAAACTGGGGTTCTCCACCAGGAAACTTTTTGCTGAAAATTGAAGCAGTGATTAAAACGTGGAATCTGGAGCAACACGTTTTGCTTGCCTTTTGCCCTCCACTTTCTGTTCCTGTTTCGTTTTGGTTTTCGACCCTGAGCACCTGCTTGTTTTGATTCTGCAAGTGTTGCCTGGAACCAAGGATGTCTAGCCAGCTTTTCAGAGGTTCTTGACCAGGACACAAGTAAGGATGCCTGCCGTTTGGGACAGTGGCTCCTCTTCTATGGCTGTTGGCTGGAGGCCGTGAAAACCAGTGCCTTCTCAGGAAAGCCAGCCAGCCAAGGTTGGAGCTTTATCTTGGACTGGCAGTAGGGCTTGCTGGAGACTTGCCCAGCCTCCCTCAGAGAGTCGAAGCAGCTGTAGGAGCCTGAACAGATGGTTCGCTCGCCTGGCTAGGAATTTACTCCGCCTTTTGTGTTTGCGAGTCACAAAGAGGCCGTTGGGTGGATGTAGGGATCCCTGAAGACATTCGGGTAGCCTGCTGGGAAGAGTCATGGAGAGCTCTATATTACTGAAACGACACCAAAAGTGAGCCACTAGGTCAGCGCTTCAAACCTACCAAGCGCTCCATGGAAGACAGGTCTACTCTGTAAAGATTTACAATCTCAGAACCCCTAGGGCCAGTTCTACTCTGTCCTATAAGGTGGCTATAGGACACCTTACACTGAAAGAGGCTTTGATTTGTATTTTGTATTTCTAGGCTTGAAAAGGAAATGCCAAGCAACTGCTGGCAGCGGTGGGTGGAGCCGTGTCAAACAAGAGGAAGCAGTAGGGATGTAGTGAGGGCCGGCTGCCAGTGCCAAAGGAGCCCTGGTGGCATAGTGGTTACATGTTGGGCTGCTAACCATAGGGTCAACAGTTTGAAACCACCAGCTGCTCCACAGGAAAAAGGTGAGGCTTTCTACTCCCCAGAAGAATGACAGTCTCAGAAATACACAGGGACAATTCTGCCCTGCCCTACCTACCCGTTTGGGTCGCTATGAGGCAGCATAGACTTGATGGCAGTGGGTTTGATTTTTCTTCTTGATTTGTTATTTTGTTTTACTTTATTGTTTTGAGAGCAGGAGGCGAGAGGGAAATTTTGAACTCCTCACCAGGCTGACAAAAATGGGAGGAAAAAACATGACTCAGTGCCCTGCTCATCCTGCCTGCAGTTGAGCATTTGCAGTGACTAACACAATTCACCACGGGGATCATCTCACCACCACCACCACCACCACCAGTGTTGTAGCATTAATGCTATAAAGCAATCTGTCTTCCACTTGATCAGGTCTCTAAGCTCAAAACATGTTATATGAGACCAAAAAACAAGGCATGCTGACCACGTAGACATCGCGGGATTCTGATGAAAGTCTTCTAAATTAATTTTACAGAACTGAACGGATCTCTTGGGAACCTGCCCACTCGGCATGAGAGCTGAGAAAACTCAACTCGCTGCTGCCTCCCTGCTCCGCAAGCAACGCCCCTCAAGTCTGGCTCCTTCTAACGCATCCCAGCAGCACTCCATTGGCATCACCTGCCAGTGTGTGAAGGCAGCCTCTGGGGCCCCATCTCAAGGAGCCCTGGTAGCAAAGCGGGAACATGTTGAGCTGCTAACACAAGGCCAGCAGTTCAAACCACGAGCTGAGCTGAGGCTGGCTGCTCCTGCAAAGATCGACGAGTCCGAAAACCCAAAAGGGCTGTGCAAGAAGCTGAGCAGCGTTTCACCAAACAGCCCCAGAGGTACACCAGTAGGCCCACAGGTGATGTCCACCTTCCTGGGCCCAGTGCCCCTGAGACACTCTTTGCTCCGGAAGGGACTGGCATTTGTGTTTCACCTTCGCCAGAGAAGGAGAATGACCCCTCTTTCTACCCTATTTCCCGAAAGTAAGACATCCCCCCAAATAAGACCTAGTTAGTTTTGCCTCTCACTGAAATATAAGGCATCCCCCTGAAAATAAGATCTCCCCAAAAACAAGGACCCCCAAAGCTACCGTAATTCTGGACTCTGGACCATAGCAGCAGGCCCCGCCACACAGCTCACTATTGGCCATAGCGCAGCCGGAGCAGACAGGAAGTCAGAGGTTTCTTTTAATAAAACAACAAACAATAAATGTGTACCGTATTCTTCTTCATGGAAAAATAAGACATCCTCTGAAAATAAGACCTAGTGCATCTTTGGGAGCAAAAATTAATACAAGACACTGTCTTATTTATGGGGAAACAGGGTAGGAGCACCTATATGACACACCCAAGACTGTTCATGAAACATTATGTCAACTTCCATGAACTCCTTCTATGAGAGACAACAATTGGGCCGGGCTGCTCACATGCTGGTTAGAAATGTCTTGATTTGTGACTGCATAACCCCACTCAAAGGGAACGAATAACAGAGCTATAGGTGAACGAATACATTTGGATAATGTGAGATACAGCAAAATAATAATAATAAGGGTTCCTGGGGTCGGGGGGAACGTGGGGGAGGGAGCAGATAAAGAGGAGCTGCTATCAAAGAGTTCAAGAAGAAAGAAAATGCCTTGAAACTGATGGTGGCTACAACTATACAATTATGC
The DNA here is from genome assembly GCF_000313985.2 of Echinops telfairi. NCBI lineage: Eukaryota > Metazoa > Chordata > Mammalia > Afrosoricida > Tenrecidae > Echinops > Echinops telfairi. The sequence continues at coordinate 62,647,234 of NW_022103898.1, forward strand.
TTGATCTCATTGAATGGTGGATTGTGATCATGTCTGTAAGAGCTCCCAATAAAGTGATTTCTTTAAAAATGCATTTATTTAGTGGCTCAGGCTGGCCAGCACTGACCTGGTTCACTTGGTCTGGAGAGGTGGGCCCACACTCGGCAGTCCCCAGAGTCTTCCAGCAACTGGGTGTGCCTCCTCTTCTTGGCTGGTGGCAATGAGTCTCTAAAGTCAAGAAGCCAAAGTGAAGGTCAGGCTCCTCTTTGCTCTCAGCAGTGTACAGTCAAATTCAACTGCCTGGGTCTCTCCTCTCTAGCTTCCTCATTCCAGTTAATTGAGGTTCCTCGAACCCTGCTGCCTGGGAACTTAGTTTTCCTCTAGCCATGGGATCTGGAATTCACTTGCTTGAAAAGTAAACCAAGAATAGTCAAAACTAGAGGGAGTGGAAATAGAGAGGATATGGATTTAAGATATGACAAGACATTGTACACCAGAAAATTTTGTTCGCATGATATTTTGCCAAACCTTCTGATGGCTTTCACTCCTGTGGACATCCCCAGTTTCCAGAATAAGGGGCGCAAGGGAGGAAAGAGGGGGTGCAGCGAGAGAAACAAGAACAGAATTTCAGTTACTGCTTCCTTGACAGATTTGCTTCTCAGCGCTCATTCATAAATTCCCTTGAGTAGTCTAGCTGAGGGGCATAAACAAGCAATGTTTCCTCCACCACTCAGGATCTCTGACATGTTAACTTTTAATTGAATGAAGACCTCCAGCCTAGTGGATTTTAATTAACATTGTATAAAGTCCGGCACTTGGAGAGCTTGGCACATCTGATACATGTATCAACAGTGACATCTGCTGGACAGGTTCCACTACTCATCCTTTCCACAATCACTGCTCAGGGGCCCTAACTGCTCTAAGGGTTCCTGCTGTGTGGTCTTTGATAGGGAAAACCTTGTCCTTTACCCAGGGCTGTGGCGCAGAGGCTGGTGATGGTAAGCACAATTCATCCCCGGGTGAGAGGATACAAACTGGTCCAGAGGAGTGGTGGGGTGATTGGTGCTTGGATAGCAGCCATCATGAAAGTCACTGTGGCTGTGGGCAGAACTGCTCGTTTCAGACGAGCTCTGGGGCAGCTGCGCAGGCACCATGCCAGGGGCAGCTGCAGGGTGGGCACAGGTAGCTGGAGTCCTGCCATCTGTAGGTGCCAGAGTTGGGTAGTGTGCACCTGGGGGAAGACACAAGTGAAAAGCGCCACTCTTTCTCACCGTTCCAGGTCCCAGGAGAACAAGTGCAAGACGGGTGACCGCTGCATCCCACTCACCTTGGATCTGTGGAGGCGAGCATGGGTCTGATGCAGAGTATGGTGGGGTGTCTGGTAGCTGGCGTTGCCTGAGGATCAGAGACATGTGTTGCTTTTTGTTTTAATCTCGTCTGTTATAGCTATCACACACACACACACACACACACACACACACACACACACATCACAAGCAGGGGGTAGTCCTCAATAGGCAACACCCGCCAGGATGATTATCAGGTACTCCCAAGAAGCCAAGAGCTGCTCAGACAATGCCCAGCGTCATGTTGGGGTTAAGTGAGTAGACTTTGAGTCACATAGACCAGCTGTACTTAAATCCTAACTCTGCCATTTCCTAGTTCCATATCCAGGGCCAAGTATTTCACCTCTCCAAACCTCAGTTTCCTCACCCGTGCCGTGGGAATAATTAGGACAGCCTACCTTATAGCATGGTTGTAAGAATTCGATGAGATCATGTCTGCAATGTCCCAAAATAACAAGTGCTCCAAACTCTTAACAATATGATTGCTGCTTAACACTCTCAAAGCACTTCTGGCACATGCTTTGGGGGCGAACGTAATCGAACACACCGTCCCTGAAGCGCTGGCTTTCCATCTGCATTAGGAAGCCACGGCACTCGTGACTGGAACTCCATGGGTTTCACAAATGGCTTGCGAATGCCTGCGAGTAAGCGCAGAGCCTCGATCTGCTGATCTGTATGGAGATGCCACATAGAATGGTGCACTCCTGTTCCAGTCGACCTCCAAGCGACCTTGCACTCAGAAAGTCTGGGGTTTTGAGTCATATGCAAGCAAGATGACCCCTCACAAACTTGATTCTCTTGCTTAGAGCGTAAATTCTCTTGTTTTTCCGGGCAGACTAGGATGCCAACCTAATACAAGCAAGAGAAAAGTCTGTTTTGGATAATTCACTGAAAATGTTGTGTCTTCCCTCTGAATTGGGCCTTTGTCGTTTATTCACATCCTATTCCTCAGGGGAAAGAGGGCAGACAAGGTAAGCTTCAAAAGGATCGTGGAAACCCTGCCGTGTCTGTGATTCCACATGTGCCATGAACTTTTTGAAGTCCTCTGTGGTAGTTAATTGATATTAGGTCAACTTGAAGAAGATGTATGAACGTAGAGGGCTGGAATCCAGCCTGTCAATCAGGTCACAGCCTGACGATGCCTGCTTGGGGGCGTGGCCTTCTTATAAGCAGGGGAAACTGGACACCTCCCTCTCTCTCTGCCCTTGGCTTTCCTGCTTGTGGGGACTCCGCCCCTGTCCCTGAAAGCTGCTGGTGCCCTGCCATGCTTCCTCCGACCTTGGATCTACCCAACTGTGCACTGTCCAGCCTGTGAGGGCCCTGCGTTCTGCAGCACTGCAGGTGGCTATGTTGAGTCTATAGAGCAGTGATTCTCAACCTTCCTCAGGCCGCGACCCTTTCATACCGTTCCTCATGTTGCGGTGACCGCCCAACCATAAAGTCATTTTCGTTGCTACTTCAGCACTGTCATTTTGCTACTGTTATGAATTGGGCGACCCCCGTGAAAGGGTCATTAAACCCCCAAAGAGGTCTCGACCCACAGGTTGAGAAGTGCTGCCATAGAGGGATGTGCAGACTCGTATTGCACTCATGAACTTCAGTTGGACTGGACTGGGATGTTTTCTTGATATCTAATTACTTCTTGAAATAAAGCAGGCATCCTCAAACTACGGCCCGTGGGCCACATGCGGCCCGCCGAGGACATTTATCCAGCCTGCCAGGTGTTTTTGCCCCATTTGTTTTTTTACTTCAAAAGAAGATATGTACAATGTGCATAGGAATTTGTTCATAGTTTTTTTTTTAAACTATAGTCTGGCCCTCCAATGGGTCTGAGGGACAGTGAACTGGCCCCCTGTTTAAAAAGTTTGAGGACCCCTGATATAAAGCTTTCTTATACATGTCACTGGCTTTGTTTCTATGGACAGACCAGACTAACACACCCCTCATACATTTGATCTCCCTCCAAAACCTCCATCTAAATGAAAGTGAAAAAACAAGAAGCAGCGAGTGCATGCGTGGGTATCACATTTCCACAGCGCTGTGGCAGGCTGGCATAGGGTGGGTGCTGCCTGGATTAGCAGAATGGAAAGATACCAGTGTGACTGCCAGGGGATGGGGGAGGGGGCAAGAGAGCCCATCAGAAGTCATCCTATTTGAACTCCAGAAAGGCTCAAAGCACTGGCATCCCCAGGAATTTCTGAATTCTGCAGTGAGGGTTAGGCTAGAAAGAAAGGGATTTGTGGAAAGCTGGACTCAGAAACGGTTGAATCCTTAAATACACTTCCCCAGGCTTCAATCAGGCGACAACCTCCATCACCTAAGAGAAGTTGGAACGGCTTTCTCACTGGGAAACTGAGCCCCAGCGCCCAGAAGCACAAGGCTGCCCGGTGCAGTGGAGGTCATGAATAAGCTGCTAGGCTAAAACGGAAATGACTCATCAAGTCTCAATGGAAAAGTATGAGACCTTGCCACAGCTCTTCATGGTGTGAATGCACACAGACTTCTCCCAGGTCGGAAAAGGGAAGATTATGCCCTAGAAAAATGGAATGTCCACAGGGGGCGGGGCAGGGGGAGATAACTCCAAAGTTACCCTCCAAAAAAAGTCCCTGGTTGATCATCCAACCTTTGAGAACAATGGCATGAAGACAGAATTTCTTAAACCGGAACAAAGGAACATATCATTTCAGCAGGCCTTTAGCATAAAAGAGAGAACCAACAACCAGAGAAATAGCAAATGCTAAAGAATAAAAGCAGGTTCTTCTGTTTCTAATCTGCTAGTGCACTCTGACCAGATGTGACCCTCCCACGGATGAAAATGTATAAAACCCAAAACCAGACTCACTGCCATCAAGTGGATGCCAACCCCTATCGGCCCTGAGTACAGGGTGGAAGGGCCCCCGGGAGTTTCCGAGGCTGTGACTCTACAGGAGCAGAAAAGCCCATCTTGCTCAGACAGAGCCCCTGATAGTTCTGTGGCAGACCGTGTGGCTCCACTTGACCAAGCACGGTGACCTTGGTCACGGTGGGACCAGCCTCTCTGAGAACATGTCCTAAGACGAAGTCTCCTTCCTCCTCTTTGCCTCGAAGGAGCATTCTGGATGTACTTCTTCCAAGATAGATGGTTTCTTCTTTGGCAGTCCATGGTACTTTCAAGTTTCATCGTCAACACTATATTTAAAGACATCTATTTTTCTTCAGTCTTCCTTATTTGATGTCCAACTTTCACATGCATATGAGGCGACGATAAATACCGTGGGATGGGTCAGGTGCACCTTAGTCCTCAAGGTAATCTCCTTGCTTTACAGAGGTCTTGTGCAGCAGATTTACCTAATGCAATGTGTCCTTTGATCCTTAACTGCTGCTTCCATGAGCAGTGATTGTGGATCCAAGCAGAGGAAATCCTTGACAACTTCACATGGGTCTCCATTATCATGGTCCAGTTGCACGGATTGGAGTTTTCTTGACACTGAGTTGTAGTCCACACCGCAGGCAGGCTACAGTCCTTGATCTGCACCAACACATGCTTCAAGTCCTCCTCACTCTCAGCCAGTAAGGTTGTGTCCTCTGCATACCTAAGATTGTTAGTAAGCCTTCCTCCAACCCGAAACCGCACTCTTCTCCATATAATCCAAGGATCCATGTAAACTCAGGATCCCTCATGACCCTGTCAGGTAAATGGTGGTCTGCTAACTGCAAGGTTGGTGGTTCACACCCACCAGTCACTTCATGGGGAAATATGACGCAGAATTCATATAAATCTGAAGAGTGAACGTCTTGGAACGTCGGGATGAGTGCGAGTAGACGCCCTGACAGCGGGGACCTTCAAAACTAAGCAAACAGTTAACGCAAAGCTCTGATTCACGTTAGAAAAACACCATGTTTGAAGTTGTTTCAGAGCTGCTCAACTCCTCCCGACTCACGAGGAATCCCTGCACATCAAATGGGCGCTGACCTTTATGCCCTGAATTTGTCTGACAGGCCAAGAACATCCACAGAATTCATCTAGGAAGCAACAGACACCAAGAGTCATGTTGAGAGTAGCCATTGTTATCTCTAGCTATGCGAGAAACCGCTATTAAAAATCAGATGATTGGTGGCTACTGGCAAAAAGAAAAAAATAGAATAATGGAAAGCATGGGTTCCACTTGGCATCAGGCCTTCGAACTGGTTCGACTCGCAGCTGAAAATGGGCATTTCCACTCCAGGGATATTGAATCAGAATCTACATTTTAAGAAGCTCCTCAGATGATTCTAATAGATTCGTGTAGATTTTGATTCAGTACATGTGGGGTGGAAATGCACATTCTCAGCAAAGGTCAGACTGGAATGAACTAGTCAGAGCCCTGCTTGGCATAAATGCCTCCTATCTCTCTTCCTCTCTGGTGTGTGTTTTTCCTTGTGGAGGATGAATGAAGGAACAGAGTGTCCTAGAGGTTGAATGTCGTGCAGAGAAAATGCAGAATAGATGTTGGCCTGTAGCCAGCTGAGGTTTCAAGTGCTTCCGAGATAGCCGCATGCTGCCCTCAACAGTCACTGTCTTCTTCACACCGCAGCAGGCGCCTTCAGGGATTTACTGTGTTAGTCCAGTAGACTAAAGAAACAAATCCACAGACACTCATATGTATATAAGAAACAGTTTTATATAAAGAGTAATTGTACAGTAAGAAAACATCCCAGCCCAGTCCAGATCAAGTCCATAAGTCCATACTAGCCCATATGTCTGATACCAATCTATGAATTCCTCTTCAGACTCACACAAAACATGCAATGACTCCGGATGCAGGAAGATCATAGGCTAATAGGTGTAAAGTCTTGTGGATCCAGTGGTGATGGAAGCATCTCGGCAATGGCGTGGGTCTCCATGTGGCTCCTCCAGCTCCAGGGCTCTGGCTCCACTAGTGTGTCCCCATGCGGCTTGTCTCACAGAGAGACAAGCAGAGAGTCTGTGGATCTGGCCTCCAGGGAGCTATTTATCTCCGTGACATCTCTAAATGAGGTCATCAAGCTCTGACCTGATTGACAGGCTAGACTCCACCCCATTCACATGTTGACACCAGATTATGTAACTGCCACATTTACTGAGTGCCTCATGTGTTCCTAGCTGTACTAGGCACTATGCAGGACATGCACACAATGTAAAGAATTATAGCTCAAGTCAATAAGGACAATGAATGTAATATTCATATGACTGCCCAGCTGGGACTATTCACAATTTAATAGGCCAATTCTCATCTTTCTTCATACACCACCAGAATTCCCTTCTCTAAAGCTCTATTGTACTGCACACTGACTGTCACTCAGCATAGTGCCTGGCACAGAGTTGGTATGGATTCCTCCTTTTACACTACACATGGCCATGCATACGGCTGCTGTCAGATTGATTGTGACACATACCAACCCCATATGGAAGGCAAAATGAGGCACTGCCGGGTTCTGAACCATTTACACAGCTGGTGCTACATTCAGCCCTTTGGTGCAATCAGTGTGTCAGTCCGTCTCATGGGGAATCTTCTTCTTTTTTGCTGACCCTCTAATTTACCAAGAGTGATGTCCTCTGTGTGAGACTGGTCTCTCTTGGTAGCATGTCCAAGTCGGAGAGATGAAGCCTCGCTGTCTTCCTCCCATCTATAGAGCATTCCAGCTGGGCTTCCTCCAACACAGACTGGGTCTTTCTCTGGCTGTCCACAGTCATTTCAATTGTCTTCACCAACACCGTGGTTAAAATGCATCTCTTCTTCCGTCTTGCTTATTCATTGTCTAACTTTCACATGCAATCGAGGCTGTGAAACTGAAACTGAAGACACCATGGATGGGGTCAGGAACGCCTCAGTCTAAAAAGAAACACCTTTGCTTTTCAGTACCAAAGGCCTTGAACAGCGGATTCACCCAGTGCAGCACATCCTTGGATTTCCTGACTGTCGCTTCCATGAGCATTAATGGTGCATCCAGATTAAAGTAAGTCCTTGATGTCAATCTAATCTCAGTTTATCATGATGCTTGTTGGTCCAGTTGTGAGGACTTTTATTTTCTTCCCTTTTTATTAAAAGTTCATTTTATTGGGGGCTCTTACATCTCTTATAACAATTCATACATCAATTGTATAAAGCATATTTGTACATATGTTGCCATCATTATTTTCTAAACATTTACTTTCTATTGAGCCCTTGGTATCAGCTCCTCTTTTTCCCCCTGCCAGCCCCACCACCCTCGTGACCCCTTGATAAATTATAAATTATTATTATTTTTTTAATCTTACACTGACTGCTGTCTCCCTTCCCCCATGGTTTCTCTTGTTTGTCCCCTTGGGGTGAGTGGTGGTGGTGGTGATGATTATGAGTTGTTCATTGCAATCAGTTCCCCTTTCCTCCCCACCACTCCCCACTTTCCCTCTAACCTCCTGGTATCGCTACTCCCATCCCTGTTCCTGGATTCCATATATCATGAGCTCTTATCTCTTATCTGTACCTGTGCACATGCTCCGGTCTAGCCCCCAGTGAAAGGCAAAACTGGAGTCATGATAGTGGGGAGTGAGGAAGCCTCAAGGGACCAGAGGACTATTGTGTGTTTCATCAGTGCTATACTGTGCCCTGGTTGACTCACCCCTTCGTTGTGACCCTTCCGTGAGGGAATGTCTTATTGCCTACAGATGGGTTTTGGGTTTCTGCTCTAATGCCTCTCATTCTCTACAATATGGTTTTTGTTTGTCTGTTTGTTTGTTTTGGGTCTTCTGATGCCCGTTATCTGATCCCTTCAATACCTCATGATCACACAGGCTGGTGTGCTTCTTCCATGTGGGCTTGTTGCTTCTCTGCTAGATGGCCACTTGTTTACCTTCAAGCCTTTAAGAGACCAGATGCTGTATCTTTTGATAGCCAGGCATCATCCACTTTCTTCACCACATTTGCTTATGCACCTGCTTTGTCTTCAGCGATCCTCATTGAGTTGTAAGCCATAGTGAAGGCTGTAATCTTTGATCTTCATTAGCAAGTGTTTCAAGTCTTCCTCTCTTTCAGCAAACAAGGTTGTTCCACCTGCATATCAAAAGCTGTTGCTACACCTTTGCGGTTCCTTTTGCCACATCCTGCTTCATATGGTCCAGCTTCTCAGATCATTAACTCAGCCAACAGATTGAATAGGTATAGTGAAAAAGACACAACTGAGAACAATATGCACATTCCTTATTTTAAACCATCCAGGTTTCCTTGTTCCATTAGAAGGACTTCCTTTTGGTCCTTGTACAAATGCTTCTTGAGCACAAGTAAGTGTTCTAGGGGTCCATGCACAGACTCTGTGTGTGTGTGTGTGTGTGTGTGTGTGTGTGTGTTTCATTTACTGAGATAGGGCACCCTGGTGACCAAAGCTAAAGTATCAGCCTTTTTCCACTCATAACTGTCCACCCTCTTATCCTACTCATGTTTTTTCATCTTGTAGAATAACTTTATAATGTTTGCCATTGGCTCGCTCTTCCCCCTGGGGCGGTGTGAGTATCACAGAGTGGCACCACCTGTGGAGGACTAAGGATGAGACTATGCAACAATGTATCCTGGGCACAGGCTGGAAGGGAATGCATTATGTGTAGAGAATTTTGAAACAATTATTAATCCGACAAAAAGTTAGCCTGCTCTTTATTATCACCACATGCCACCAATCCTGAGGAAAGTCCTGGGCATGCTGCCCAGGTGGACCACACCTGCCTTCTGCACCTGTGTGCCACTGGAAGGGATTTCTCACCAGCTTTGCTCCTTGTTGCACCCCATTGCCCAGCTATTAAAACCATTGCAATTGAAGGTATATTCTCCAGTTCTTCACACGCATGATTGGTCCTCACAGGAGGAGATGCACATTAAGATCATGTCTTAATATTTGCGTGTGTGAATGAGTGTCAGCACCAAGTGGTGACAGGAACTCAAGAATACCTCACTGATCTTTCCTGGGGTTTGTACCCACCACCAGGAAGTGAGAGCGGGAAAGGGCCTTGGCAGAAATGTCCGTGGGTGAGCAACCCAGGGAAATCACTTCATCACAGGAAAGTGGCATGGTGCTCCTTACCGCAATGCCATGTTGAAAAACTACAAGGACCCTAACCCTTCTTCCTCCCCTCCTCGGCTGCTTTAGAAATAGATCGTCTTTATTGAAAATCTGCCCTTGACCAGGGACTGTGCTAACCCTTTGCACGTGAGGTCTCCTCAAATACCTGCAACCACCATACCAAAAGGTACAATATTGTCCCTGTTCCACAGCCAGAGACTTGATGTGGTTCAACAACTCACATAAGATTATTTGTTCATGGACCCTTGAGGCTCCACGGGCGGGGAGCCGGGTTCAGTTAATTTGTAGCTTTTGGTTACATCTCTGCTCTCTGTTCACCCACAGTCTGGGAGGCCTGCGCAGGAGGTT